>NC_143532.1:8586090-8924590 GCF_031878675.1 Megascapheus bottae | reverse complement strand
ACACATATTTAGTATATAATAGAAATCAATGTGTATGTGATAAGTATTCAGAATGAATATAAATGTATTTGTAGTGTGTGAGTATGTATGCATGAAGGAAATTGAACCAAGGCCTCAGATTAGTCACAACCTCTTCACCTAAGCAGCACCAGTCTTTTTTTTTTTTAAACTTAGTACTTGAGCACTGTCCTTGAGCTTTCTCAAGGCTAGCACTCTACCACTTGAGCCACAGCACCACTTCCAGCTTTTTCTGTGTGTATGGTAACAAAGAATTGAATCCAGGGCTTCATGCATGCTAGGCAAGCATGCTACCGCTAGGCCACACTCCTGGGCCATTCGTTTTTCTTCAAATTGTGCCTTATACTTTTGCCTGGGCCAGCTTCAGACTGTGAGCCTCCTATCCCTATCTCTGAGCATCTGGAATGACAGGCTGTGTGCCACCATGTCTGGCAGAAACATAATCTCAAGGCAAATGGAAACCTACTTTCTCAATAAGATCCAAGAGTTCCCAGCGATGTAGTGTTTAGGTGTTTACTTATATATTAGAAAGTTCCATATGACAAGAGTCAAATTCAAGACCAAAAATTAGATTAGAAAACGGTTCTAATGGTTTTAAGATGCAAAGCACTAGGGAAGTGGTTCAGTCTGGAAAAGTGATGTGTAATCTCCACTGCAGAAATGTTCAGAGGAACAAAATGGTGTGTACTGAGGGAAGAAGCCGATACAGCTCTAGAAACACAGTTCTTCCTCTTTAGTAGGGGGCGTGCTAATTATGTAATTCTGAGAGTCTCATTTGTATCTGTTATGTTAACAAACATGAAATATTGCCTCTGGTTTTGCTAGTTTGTCTTTTTGACTAGCACTCATTGTTGCAAAATATTATATTGCACATGAGCTTGTCTAGACTTCAAGGTTGGAAATCAAATTTGAGAACAATCTGTAAGAAAATGATTCAAAAGTAAAAATTTGTACAAAACTCAAAGTGTATTATAGAATGTTGTATTATATATTATTAAATATTTCTTTCTTTTTTTTTTTTTGTGGGTCATGAGGCTTGAACTCTGGTGTCCCTGAGCTCTTCAGCTCAAGGCTACTGCCCTACCCTTGAGTCACAGTGCCATTTCCAGTTTTCTAGTGGTTAATTGGAGATCAGAGGCTCACAGACTTTTGTGCCGGGGCTGGCTTTGAACAACGATTCTCAGATCTCAGCCTCCTGAGTAGCTAGGATTACAGGCGTGAGTCACCGCACCCGTGTATAGCATTTCTTTTTAAATGGACTATGTGTATTGAATTCAGTAAAGACAACATTTCTAACAAATTATATGTATACATACATATATGAATATAAGAGACTTATAAATCTTTTATCCTACAGAGGATTAAACCTAATCATAACAATCAAGAAGTGCAGAGCATTTTGCAGTTAGGGGAACTATTTCTTTTCATCTCTATAATATTGTAGGAAGGTACTCTGTCTTGTCTACGGTGTTTGAGAACTCAGTGGAGAACACTGTTCGCTGAGCAGAGGCAGGAGGCCAGTAAAGCCATGTTCGCCCTCTGGGGCATGGCTGCCAGGTAGAGGAAGAAACCTCCAGCTTCCTCTTCTCCCTCCCTGCTTTTCAGGTTACCTATCCAGCCGCGAGGAGATCGCTTCCTACTACCATTGTCCTGAGGCGCCCCTGGAAGCTAAGGTGAGCTTTACAGAGCAGCTTAGGGTACACCAACCTCCCTCCTCCCCTCTCTCCCTCTTCCTTCCTTCCTTCCCCTTCTCCTCCTCCCCTTTCTCTCCTCTCTTAATCTCTCCGCTCCTCTGTAGTAACCTGGGTTCTGTCCCTTGGCTTTTTCCCCTCAATACTGGTGCTTTACCACTTGAGCTACAGCTCCACTTGCAGCTTTGTTGTGGTTAATGGGAGAGAATAGTCTAATAGGCTTTCCTTCTTGGATTGACTCTGAACTGTGATCACCAGATCTCAGCCTCCCCAGTGGCTGGGTATGAGTCACTGGCACCTAGACAAGCTTTCCTGTTTCAACTCATCCACAATGATTAGTAGTCTTGAGAAAGGGAAGGAAGATAATTTCCTGCTATCAATTTGAGGATTTCCTATTTACTTGGGGCCATTTAATTATAGTGAATATCAGCGTAGTATATGTAATTTTAGCTTCCATGTAACTGTCACAGGAACCCTACCCTACGTGTAATTCTCCTGCAAAAGATCACTTAACGTTCAATTCATAAATGCCAAATGGAAAGGTCCTGTGGTGCTTAGCAAGGTCAGATGCATTCTTTCTTTTAGTGTCTTCTGTGTGGGGCAGGCATTTGCTAACATCTCTATTTCAGAGAAAAACCAGGCTTCAAATCTTTGGCCAACCATGCCTTTCCACCGTGACGTTCTGCTTCATTGTAGCTGGTAAGCTTTATTATGGCAAGAGAGCTCACTAGCCTGAAATCTTTGAGGTTAGGTGACAATAAATTGCAGGTGTTTTTGTCACACACAAAAAATCTTTGGCCAAAAGTAAATAAATAACTGGGGGGGGGGGAAAGTCCAAGGATAGTCCAAAGTCTCCTAGAAATTGACTGACTCAGAGCCAACGTGTCCTTTGTTTAGTGAGTTATTTCTTGTAAGTGGCACTGAAACGGACAGATCTAAACATGTTCATTTCATTTGGTGAAGTACTTTTTTGAGGCCTGGAACCACCCCTGTTAGTCACATACAAGTTTTAAAAGTACATTTATTGTGACTCCCAATTTACCACCGTGACACGCTCTTTTCTCCTGAGACCTATTCTTATTTTCACAGGACGTCGTTCTGACAAGTGGCTGTAGTCAGGCTATTGAACTTTGTGTAGCTGTGTTGGCTAACCCAGGACAAAACATCCTTGTTCCCAGACCTGGGTTTTCCCTCTACAAGACTCTGGCTGAATCTATGGGAATTGAAGTCAAATTTTACAATCTATTGGTAAGTGACTTTTAAAACTTTACACTCAGGGCTGGGAGTTTGGCCTAGTGGTAGACTGCTTGCCTAGCATGCACAAAGACCAGGCTTCGATTCCTCGGTACCACATATATAGAAAAGCCAGAACTGGTGCTGTGGCTCAAGTGGTAGAACTCTAGCCTTGAGGAAAAGCCCAAGGACAGTGCTCAGGCCCTTAGTTCAGACCCCAGGACTGGCAACAAAACCAAAACCAAAACAAACCCCTTTAGACTCAAATGCTCCATTTACTGCTCTATAAGTCATAAATGAGGTGCTGGTGCCTCGTGACTGCGATCTTAGCTACTCAGGAGGCTGAGATCCGAGGGCTGTGGTTCAAAGCCATGAGACTCGTATCTCTAATGAAGCACCAAAATAAAAGCCAGAAGTGGAGCCATGGTTCAAGTGATAGAGCACTAACGCTGAGCAAAAATGCTCAGACACACACACACACACACACACACACACACACACACACACACCTATGTACAGATCTATCTCTGTATCTAGACTTACTCTCTCTCTATATCTATATATCTCTCTATGTAGATAGATAGCTATAAAACCATTACCTGACAGAAAAAGGTCTAGAATTGGGTAGCTGAGGCCCAAACAGAATTTCGCTACTGACTCTGCACTATTGGGTTGGTATCCCCCCAAGTCTTCCTGAATCATATGAATTTCATCCTTTTTTCCTTCCCAGCCTGAGCAGTCTTGGGAAATTGATCTGAAACAACTGGAATCCCTGATTGATGAAAAGACAGCTTGCCTCATTGTCAACAACCCATCAAACCCTTGTGGATCCGTATTCAGGAGGAGTCACCTTCAGAAGATTCTGGAGGGTGAGTCCAGCGGACAGTTCATACGTGGGGGGGGGGCAGTGAGGGGATGTTCTCTGGTCCTGGGGTGAGTAAAAGAGTCTAAGGTCTCTAAGTTCCTAAGCCCGAGAGGGATGTGCATGAACTCCACTGGCATTTCTTTTTCTTTTTTCTTTGCCAGTCCCGGGCCTTCCTTGAATTCAGGGCTTGGGCACTGTCCCTGAGCTCCTTTGCGTAAGGCCAGCGCCCTATCACTGGCTTTTTCTGTTTATGTGGTACTGAGAAGTCGAAGCCAGGGCTTCGTGTATGCTAGGCAAGCATTCTACCACTAATCACATTCCCAGCTCTCCACTGGCATTTCAAACTATATGTGTGACATTAGAATGACAGAAGTTGCATAAAAAGGAGCAAATCCCCAAGTCTCAAATCCAGAGCACTCCATAAGGATGCATTTCTGATTTCATTTTTAGATTCGAAATGCTTAACTGGCAAAGAGATGAGAATTTCCTAAAATCCTATGCAAAACAAAATTCCGAGATCTGAAATGCCTCTGTTGCCCCAACTTCCCCTTTCCCCCCACAATGTCTGTTGTAGGGCTTGAATTCAGGGCTTGGGCACTGTCCCTGAGTTTTTGTGTGCGAGGCTAGTGTCTACCACTTGAGCCACGGATCTACTTGTGACTTTCTGGGGGAGTTGTTTGGAGATAAGAATCTCATGGACTTTCCTTCCCAGGATGGCTTTAAATTATGATCCTCAGATCTCAAGCTCCTGAGTAGCTAGGATTACAGGCATAAGCCACCAACTTTGGCCAAACATTTTAGGTAAGAGATATTTAACATATCCACAGCTGTCTCTCTACCCCTTTCATGATGTGGAAGACAGAGTTTGAAATACCAAAACTAATTCAACAGCAGATTTAGGCTCTCAGTCCTAGAAGAATTTCAGAAACATTTTACAGTTCTTATGAGAAGACCAAGCATGCAAGCATGAAATATGAAGCATAGTAAGCCCAGGTGAATAGCAGATGACAAGGCCCCTCACTTTAAACACAATTCCATGCTGGGCATGGCGGTGGAAGCTGCGGCAGGAGAGGCTTGAAGTTAGCTTGGGCTACCATAGTGAGACTGTCTCAAAAAAGCCCCAAACAACACGACAACCGTAACAACAACCATGCCTGTTTTTCTTCTTTTCAGTGGCTGCAAGACAGTGTGTTCCGATCTTGGCTGACGAGATCTATGGAGACATGGTAAGTGTGAGGCAGGACTCCTGGCTGCTACATCTCAATCCCAGACGGATGCGAGAGTCAGTTCTGGAGCCCAGAATTCTGGAACTAGACCTCTAAAGTTAGCAGCAGGGTAATAAGAAGCAAGGCCTAACCGTATCAGTACAACAAACCAGTTTTTTGCACTCCTAACAAATGTATGGCCCTATAGCCCTTTAACCAACCTTCCTTCCTTCCTTCCTTCCTTCCTTCCTTCCTTCCTTCCTTCCTTCCTTCCTTCCTTCCTTCCTTCCTTCCTTTTTTCTTTCTTTTCTTTTCTTTTTTTTTTTGTGGTTCATGGGGCTTGATCTCTGGGCCTGGGCATTGTCTCTAAGCTCTTCAGCTCAAGGCTATCATCCTAACCCTTGGGCCACAGTTCTACTTCCTGTTTTTTTTAGTAATTAATTGGAAATAAAAGTCTCATGTTCTTTAGTGCCCGGGCTGAATCCTCAGCCCCCTGAGTAGCTGAGATTACAGGCGTGAGCCACCATACTCGGACCTTCCTTTCTTTCTCTCTTTCTTTCTTACTTGCCAGTCCTGGCCCTTGAACTCAGGACTTGGGCACTGTTCCTGAGCTTCTGTGGCTCAAGGTTAGAGCTCTATCACTTGAGCCACAGGGCCACTTCTGGCTTTTTCTGTTTATGTGGTACTGAGAAATCAAACCCAAGGCTTGATGTATGCTAGGCAAGCACTCTACCACTGGGCCACATTCCCAGCCTCCCTCCCCCCCCCCACTTTTTTTTGCCAGTCCTGGGCTTGAACTCAGGGCCTGAGCACTGTCCTTGGGCTTTCTCAAGGCTAGAGCTCTACCACTTGAGCCTCAGCACCATTTCCAGCTTTTTTCTATGTAGTGGGACCAAGGAATTAAATCTGGATCTTCATACATGCTAGGCCTTTCTGGAATCCAGGCAGTTCTCTATTCCGTAATATAGGTGGCCCAGGAATTTTCCCTAAGAGATTGTGGACCCAATTCTATAATAACTCCTCCAGTCACTAATTCCATCTAGCAACCTACATGGAGGTAGAATGACTTTCCTCAAGTCAACTCCCTCCAATCCAGTCCAGACACCAAAGCCAATGCTCTTGCACGGTCCCCTTTGATGCTCCCTGAAATTGCAATGACGCTTCAGTGTAGGGGGTCCTGTAGGTGTGATGTCTGTCCCTGACATAGAAGGGAAGGGTGGGGGCCATGGCAGCCAGAGGCAAGTAAGCAAGAAAACTTGTTGTTCTCAGGTGTTTTCTGGTTGTAAATATGAACCACTGGCCACGCTCAGCACCAGTGTCCCCATCCTGTCGTGTGGAGGGCTGGCCAAGCGCTGGCTAGTTCCTGGCTGGAGGTTGGGCTGGATCCTCATCCATGACCGAAGAGATATTTTTGGCAATGAGGTGAGAGCCATATGGTGAGCCAATCTGTGTGATTTAGGACATATTTGTGGGTTGTATGTGGGGTGGAAAGGTGGTAACCTTCTGGCTTTCCTTTCCACGCACCCCTTTCTTTGTAGTTCTCTAGAAAAGTCAATCATCATTCTACCTCCCCCACGTTCAGTTTTCACAGATTTGGATCTGTGACAGTGCCCCCGTACACTTCCTATTTTAGGATAGAAAAAAATGTAACAGTTATCACAATTAAGACCAAGGGCTTACCACAGGTTAGTGTTTTATGATCTTATTTTAATTCAGTCCTCAAATGAAACGCATGAGTCCAGTATTTGTATTGTCCCCATTTTATGCTTGAGCAAAAACAAGGTGCAGAGAGATTCTATTATCAGTCTACAATCACAGTGGGTTGGTGGCAGAGATCTGGGACTGAAAAGTCACCCTTATTTCCTGAAGTTAAACTGGATAGGAAGAAAGGTCAGAAGAAGAATCACCTACCTTGGGGATATTTAAGCAAGGCTCAGTGGTGTGTTTCCTGGGCTGGTTCTAGATCCGAGATGGGCTGGTGAAACTGAGTCAGCGGATCTTGGGTCCCTGTACCATTGTCCAGGGAGCCCTGAAAAGCATCCTCCATCGAACCCCTCAAGAGTTCTACCACAACACCCTGAGCTTCCTCAAGGTAAGGGAAGCCTGTGGACTTCTATTTGGGGACTTTGAGAGTCACCAGTGAAATTAGGAATAATTAGCGTGGAGCGCCATTCCGGGATGGGGCTTCCCTCTGAAGGATGTGGCATCTGTGTTGCCACCCACCTGTCCTCTCAATTCCAGTCTCACCAAATGGAAAGACAGTGAGTTCTTTTCTTGTTGAATCCAATGGCAGAAGATCTATGACATGGTTTTGTGTGTGTGTGTGTGTGTGTGTGTGTGTGTGTGTTCGCGCCAGTCCTGGGCTTTGAACTCAGGGTTTGGGCACACTCCCTGACTTTGTTTTTTGCTCAAGGCTAGTGCTCTACTACTAGAGCCACGACTCTACTTTTGGCTTTTTGATAATTATTTAGAGATAAGAGTCCCACAATCTGTCGAGCCTGGGCTGGCTTTAAACCCCAATCCTTAGATATCTCAACTTCCTGAGTAGCTAGGGTTGCAGGCATGACCCTCTGCCACTCCACTTTTCCTTTGTTGTTTTAAAACTTAAAATTGGATGACTGGGTTTCTCTCTGCCTCCTCTTGTAGTCCAATGCAGACCTGTGCTTCGCAGCTCTGGTGGCCGTCCCTGGACTCCAGCCAGTCCGCCCCACTGGAGCCATGTACCTCATGGTAAGCATGTTGGGCGGGGCACTGGATCCATGTGTGCCATGAAACCTGGGAGGCGGGGTGCTGCTGGTGTCAGGTAGGGTATGCTGCCATTCACAAAGACAAATGGGCTAGGTTCCTGAGCCAACCAGCTGAGCAACTGCTCTGAATTGGCTCACTGATGTCATCTAATCTCAGTGCTCCTTAAACTCTTCAAATCACTTAATTTCTCAGCAAATGGTTCATACACACACACACACACACACACACACACACACACACACACACACACTATACACACAGGGAATTTATGAGACACAGGGAAGAAGTCTTCCATTTATAAGGTCTTTCACTTTTTATAGCTTATGCCTGGAAATGATACATTCCCCTGGGGGTGCTTGTAGGGGAATTCCATTTCTTTTCAGGGTGACTCCATTTTGTGGCCCAAGGATGATAAGTATTCCACGATTCCTGTAGTGCCTGAACTGCTCTCATGATCTGGCCTGGATGCTAATAGAACACACGCACACTAGCTTTTCTTTCCTGTTTTTGTGGGAAAATCTATGAAGTCTCTTTTTTTCCTCTCTGCCTTCCTTTCTTTTCCTCTTTGCGGGGTTTTTTTTTTTTTTTTGGTGCCAGTTGTGGGGTTTGAACGCAGTGCCTGAGCACTGTCCCTGAGCTGCTTTTGCTCAAGGCTAGTGTCACTTAAGCCACAGTGCCACTTCCAGCTTTTTTGGTAGCTTAATGAAGGTAAGGGTCTCCTAGACTTTCCTGCCTGACCTGGCTTTGATCTGTGACCCTCAGATCTCAGCCTCCTGAGAAGCTACCCTTCTAGGCCTGAGCTACTGACATTCTGCTTTGAACCTGGATTCCCTATTTCCAGCAATCACGTAGCTAAGATTTCAGGTGTGGGAGCCACCAGTTCCTTGAGTCCTTAAGTGATCAATGATAACATTCCGTGACATCCTGGAAAGGAGTCCCTTCCTGAATTTCTGGCACAGGAAATTGGCCTCCTTCTAAGCTCACCTTCCCTTTGTATTCTCGGTATAGGTTGGCATTGAGATGGACCATTTCCCAGAATTCGCAAGTGACGTGGAATTCACAGAGCAGCTGGTGGCTGAGCAATCTGTCCATTGCCTCCCAGCAACGGTTTGTATTGGCATGGATCTCGTTTCCACAGCCCCCAGAATTCTCCCTAGCTGCATGGTCATAGCCTGCCCTTCTCTCCCTTCTCATTTGATAAGATTCACATAAAGAGATTACATGATGTAGCTATTTTAAATACACTACACCCCCCCCCAATCACCCCCGTGTTGTGAAGGAGCATTGCAGCTAAGAGGAGCTCCAGACCTCAGGTCCACTGTGTGATGAAGGAACTCTGTGGCAGGACCCTGTGTGGGGGACTGAGCAGACAGATCCCCTGATAAAATGGCATCACCTGTTCCTATTGGTTATAAAAGCTGCCTCCCCCCCCCCCCCAGTGCTTCGAGTATCCAAACTTCTTCCGAGTGGTGCTCACCGTCCCGGAGGTGATGCTGCTGGAGGCCTGCAGCCGGATCCAGGAGTTCTGTGAACAGCACTATCACTGTACTGAAGGGAGCCCCCCCGAGGACTGTGACAAATAGGTCCTCGTCTATTCGGAACAGCTGTCATGTCGCACTGAACTCCACTGCTCCTCAGGAAGTCTGAAGCCTTTCCTGGAACAGGGCTTCCCCATGCACCCCATGGAAGGTTCCAGATCGTTCTTGCTTTTCTCAGTCACATTCCCACCCAGACTCTGAACTTCAGATTCTCACCCTCTCTGCATTCCACTGGAGTGACTTGCTAATTCATTCATGCAGCCCCTTCCCATGGCTCCCTCCTGTTTTGTTTTTTCTCCAGAGAGTGGCAGATGGGGACAAAGTTTACTAGAAAGCAGTCAAGACAAGAAAGATAAGAGAGAGGACAAGAAGTCAGGATGGGAGAAACCAAAAATTGGGGAGGAACTCTGTCCCTGGCCGTTTCTTCAAAGCTCTAAGTAACAGCATTCTCTCCAGTCAGCTCTGACATTCCACTCTTCTTACTGCCTCATTGCACGTATATCTCACTTTTTGCAAGTAAGCTGTAACTGGAGAGAAATTGAGGACACTCATATTTGGTTAATTATACTTTAAACATTTTAGGAAAACAACTCTGTTTTAAGAATCATGAACAGAAATATTTGTAAACTTTTTTTTAGTAAAGAATTTCTTTGTGATACAAATAAATAACCTTGAATCGATCAGCTTCCTAAATTTAGACTTGTATGTGTTAGGCTTTCTTAAAATAAAAGCACATCTTATTTTTAAGAGAAAGGAGGACTGCAGAGAACCTTCCGGAAATATTGCTATGTAAAGGCCAGAAATATCTTCAATGGTCATGGCAATAGAATCATTATTACTTTTGCTGCAGTGTTGTATTGATTTATTCATATTTGTTGTATCATTTCATAGTTTTCTAAGAAACATATATATGACAAGATCTTTTATTTTACCAAAGGTATAAATTATTATTTTTTAAAAATAAACTTTATCAAGTGTGCACTCCTGTGATATGTTGAGTTCTTTTTTTTCTCCTCTGCAGGGGATTTTTTCCCCCCCAGTCATTACACAGTCTGAACTGTTAGGTACATCACCTAACAGATCTCATTTATTTCTCCATAGAAGTGCTAATTTGTGCAGTTACTTAAGAATCACAATTCTTAAAATATTCAACTTCTAGCTTCCTATCTACATACAAGCCTTACTTTGAGGAACAAAGTGTATCTTGTGACCTTTAACTTTTAACTTTCAGATAACCCAACTTCTGGGAATAAAATGCCTATTTTTCCCTAGATGTAGTTTATTTATTGGAGAACAATGTGGAAGTGGTTTATCTTGTCCTAGATCTTCTTTAAACTCTATTTTTTGTTGTCTTTTTTCTCTTTTTTTTGGGGGGGGGGTCCTGGGGATTGAGCCCAGGACGTTACACTTGCTAGGCAAGCACTTTGTCACTGAGCTACATCCCAGCCCCTAGATCTTCTTTAGCTTGAATGTTTTTGTCCGAAATCCTCTTGGGCACAGTTAGCTGTTTAGTTTTGCCCTCCACTTCCCTTAGAGGAGCAGACCAGAAGTTATTTTACAAGGATGGTTGAGACTATACCATAACCAGTTTGGAGATTTCTCACCAAGAGAAATATTCTTAATTAGAAAAGTATATGCAAGCTTAACCCTGCCAGTCATACCCAATTAATCATCTTTATAAAAATAAACATTAAATGTCTCCTTTCAAATTTATGTGGGAGTTCCCTGAGCTCACATAACTCTATCGTTTTGGAAAATCTCAAATGAATATACAATGGTTGAAATAAGAAGGACATCAGTTTCCTGTATGCTACTATGGCAGAAAAAAAATTCCCCAAATGCCCATCTTCTTCAGACCGCCTGCCCCAAAGCTCTCTACCCACAAGTAGACAGGAAGGCTTGGTTTTGTACTCCAACTTTTAGCTTCCCACATACAGACAATTCTACCCAGTATTGCCAACAGAGTGCCTGCCTAGCAAGCAAGAGGTCCTTGCGACCCCAGACATCAGAATTCTGCTCGGCCCTCTAAATTTTCAAATTTCCTTGGTGTCTGCACTGTGACAGTTGAACCATAGGTACATGGACATTTGAACAAACTCCAAATGATACAAAGCAACCCTCTTTTCCTAGCCTATCCTTCAGCCATCCAGGTTCTTCTCCCCTGAGGGGAATTGCATCCATTTATCCATTGATGGTTCACACTTCAAAATAGTCTGTGCAAATGTCCCTAGAACGTATGCATGTAATATATGGAGTGGCACTGTCCCTATTGACATAAACTATTACTCAACTTTAATTTGGAAGGCTCTCTATAAAGTGAAAGGAGGGAGAACACACCTGAGGTGGGATTGGAAAAAACCACCCTTATTGGCAGAGGCCATTTCCAAACCAGCTTAAAATTCCTTACATGACTCACAGTTGCTTTGCAGTCAGGAGCTAATGAGTGCCTGGAGGGAACCCAAAGAACGCACAAAGAATGGAAAACAGGCCTCCACGCGTGGATTCACCCTTCTTGCAGCCAGGAGAGACTCCCTGCTGCGCAGGCGCAGATGCTTGGCCGCGGAGGGGCTTCCCGCCCAGGACGCATGCGCCGCGGCCGTGGCGCGCAGGCGCAGAGGCTCGGGGCTCGCCCGGCGTCGTCTTCGGGGTTCGGGCGGGGAGGTTCCCCTCTTCCGGGCGTGCTGGACCTGGCCTGGGTGGCGGCGTCGTTTTCAGTCACGGTTCCTCTTGCAGAAGGCGTCCGGGAAGGTGGCAGATCCTCCCTGGACCTTGTCACCCCCGCTCACCCGCGTGGGAAGCGCTGGGTCGGATCCCCAAGTCCAGAACTGACCTCCAGAGGGCGGTGCTGGTCCCGGGCCCCCGGAAGGCGAAGGTGCCGCGGGGCGCTCGCGAGGGAGGACGCCGGGCTCCGCCCCCGGGCCGCACCGACCCGAGCCCGCGAGCCCCGGAGCCCCCGAGCCCCGAGCACCGCCCGGCCCCCGGAAGGCGAAGGTGCCGCGGGGCGCTCGCGAGGGAGGACGCCGGGCTCCGCCCCCGGGCCGCGGGTCAGCTTCTGTGTGCGTGTGTGTACGTGTGTACCTGTGAGTGTGCGTGTGTGTGCGCGCGCGTGTGCGTGCGTGTGCGCGTGTCTGTACCTGTGTGTGTGCGCGTGTGTGTACGTGTGTGTATGTGTATATGTGTGTGCCTGTGTGTACGTGTGTATGTGTGTACGTGTGTAATTGTGTGTACGTGTGTATGTGTGTACGTGTGTATGTGTGTACGTGTGTAATTGTGTGTACGTGTGTATGTGTGTACGTGTGTATGTGTGTGTACGTGTGTAATTGTGTGTACGTGTGTATGTGTGTAATTGTGTGTATGTGTGTACGTGTGTAATTGTGTGTACGTGTGTATGTGTGTACGTGTGTAATTGTGTGTACGTGTACGTGTGTAATTGTGTGTACGTGTGTAATTGTGTGTACGTGTGTATGTGTGTACGTGTGTATGTGTGTAATTGTGTGTATGTGTGTAATTGTGTGTATGTGTGTACGTGTGTAATTGTGTGTACGTGTACGTGTGTAATTGTGTGTACGTGTGTAATTGTGTGTAATTGTGTAATTGTGTGTACGTGTGTATGTGTGTACGTGTGTATGTGTGTAATTGTGTGTATGTGTGTACGTGTGTAATTGTGTGTACGTGTACGTGTGTAATTGTGTGTACGTGTGTAATTGTGTGTACGTGTGTATGTGTGTACGTGTGTAATTGTGTGTACGTGTACGTGTGTAATTGTGTGTACGTGTGTAATTGTGTGTACGTGTGTAATTGTGTGTACGTGTGTATGTGTGTAATTGTGTGTACGTGTGTATGTGTGTGTACGTGTGTATGTGTGTGTACGTGTGTATGTGTGTAATTGTGTGTAATTGTGTGTATGTGTGTACGTGTGTAATTGTGTGTACGTGTACGTGTGTAATTGTGTGTACGTGTGTAATTGTGTGTACGTGTGTATGTGTGTGTACGTGTGTGTGTGTACGTGTGTATGTGTGTAATTGTGTGTATGTGTGTACGTGTGTAATTGTGTGTACGTGTGTAATTGTGTGTACGTGTGTATGTGTGTGTACGTGTGTAATTGTGTGTACGTGTGTATGTGTGTGTACGTGTGTATGTGTGTGTACGTGTGTGCGTACCACTTGAAGCTACGGACTCTATTTGTGGTTTTCTGGTGGTTAATTGGGAGTCTCACAGATTTTCCTGCTCAGGTTGGCTTTGATCCTCAGATCTCAAGATTCCTGAGTAGACAGGATGACAGGCGTGAGTGACTAGCACCCGACTTATAATTACGTATTTTTAACAAGGAAAATCCTGAGGCTGGGGGTGTGGCTTAGTGGTAGAGTGCTTGCCTTGCACGCAGGAGGCCCTGGATTCAGTCCCTCAGTACCACGTAAACAGAAAAAGCGGAAGCGGTGCTGTGGCTCAAGTGGTAGAGTGCCAGCCTTGAGCAAAAGTAGCTCAGGGGCAGTGCCCAGGCCCTGAGAACAAGCCTCAGTACTGGAAAAAAATAAGAATAAATAAAAAGAAACTTCTTCAAAAGCTAGTATTTTGCTGAATTAATTTCTTCAAAGTAAGAAACAGCTCCGTTCTCCTGTGTGGATGTGTTATGAGGAGCCACGCTGCTTTTATTTACGAGTGTACACCCACGGGAAATCCTTGTTTAGGAGCTGCCAGTGAAGAGGTGACCTCACCATTTCTGGTTTATCTCAGGACACAAAGGGCTTATTTTTCCTGACTCTGGCATTTCATAATAGAAATAGGGCAAAGTGTCTATTGAGTTTGCACGCTAGAAAGAATAAGGCATTTCTAGAAAAACAGCTGCAGGATTTCCGTAAATAACACTATTGGTACACGTACCAGATTAGTTCAGGTGTTCTCCAAAAGGCGTTTTGAATTACCGCCTGAAAATATAAAGTATACATAAAAGTAGAAACAAAATTATATATTAAGATTCATAGATGTCACCTAGATTAAATGACTATCAAGAGTTTTTGGACATATTTGTTCTATCTTGTTTTTCTTTTTTTTTTTTGCCTATATGTTGTAAAGCAAATTCTAGAGATCATGTCACTTCCTCTCAGACACCTCAGGATGCATCTCCAACCACATAATTTGCTACCACTGACATGGAGCGAACGCCTGTAATCCTAATACTTGAGAGGCAGAGATAGGAAGATCATGAGTTTATGACCTGCTTGGATCGAATAGTGAGACCTTGTCTCAAAAAATGAAAAGAAGGGCCGAGAGCCCTTCTAGTGGTAGAGTGCTTGCCTGGCATGCACGAAGACCCAGGTTCGATTCCTCGGGATAGTATTCAGGCCTTGATTTCAAGCCACAGGACTGGCCAAAAAAAGATAAGAAAACCCTCACACATAATCAGCAACTAGCCCTGACCCCCCAAGAAAGATATCACACCCTCTTCTTTACCCCAACAATGCCACCTTCTGCTGCCAATAACTTGCAGAAATGATTGTGCTATGAAATGTCCCTACCTTCTGGATGTATGTGTTTGCTTTCTTAGTGGTGACATTTAATTTGTTCCTATTAACACCACACTTTCACTAGATGGCTTTTAGCTCTAGAGGATGCATTTTCCATTGGGTGAGATTGGAAGCTTTATTTCTTTTCCCTCTTGATCTTATGTTTCTATTTCCTGCCCTCACCCCAGTTTATGCCAAGGGGATCCTTTTTTTTTTTTTTTTTTTAGGGGGCTGTCGTGGGGCTTGAACTCTGGGCATGGGCCCTGTCCCTGAGCTCTTCAGCTCAAGGCTACTACCCTACCCCTGAGCCACAGGCTCACTTCCTGTTTTCTGGTTATTAATTGGAGGTAAGAGTTTCACGGCTTTGTAGTGCCCAGGCTGGCTTTGAACCGCAACCCTCAGATCTCAGCCTCCTAAATAGCTAGGATTATAGGCGTGAGCCACCGTACCCAGCTCTAAGGGGATCCTTTTTGTCTTATTTTATTGTCAGTCCAAACTATGTATGGCCATGACAGACTATTCCATGCTCCCCAGGCCCCTTCTTTTCCGGCAGTAAACTGAATATAACTGACCAGGATCCCTTTTTGTGTGAATTTCTGTACCTGGGGTTTCCCAGGTCTTTCAGGTAGAATACATTTATTTATTCGACTGCTAAACCCATGTGAAGGATTACATATGTTTACACAGTCTCATTTGTTTTGTTTTTCCTTTCAAGGGGCAGAGCACGAGGCTTTCTTTTTAATCCAGCCTTTCATTAGGCTTACCCTGAGCTCCTATAGTCTGCATTCCAGTGCTTTCGTCTTGCGACTGAAAGCTTCCTGAGGGTTCTCTGGTGGTGAACTTCAAACCTTCTGGTTACCAAGACGTTACCAGTGTTAGCACACCCTTGCCAAAGTTTACAGGCTCCCTGGAAGCCTTTTTTACACTGGGAATTTTGCTCCCATCTTTTAACTTTGATCCTAAACCCATAACCCTGCTTTACTACTTTATATTCTTTCTGTACACTCCCCTTTGTTTGAGTTGGACCTTGACATGTGGGAAATTTCAACAGTTCTGGGGATAATCTGGTAACACCCTTTTTGAGAACCTGAGGAGTGAGAAATTCTCCCTCACGATGGCCACCCACTCCCAAAGCCACACCTTTACTCTTTGCCACCCAGATTACACTGTTCTATTTGGGGGTCATTAAACTCTGGCGTATATACTCTTCCGTGTGTCCTCCAGCTCCACTGCACACTTACACCTGGCCATCAGTTAGTCTGCTCATTTCTCCACACATTTGCTTAACGTCCATTAACCCTCTTGCATGGATACCTACCTTCCTTTCCAATGCTCAAAGGAATGAGCAATATTCCATCTACAGTCTCTTCAGCTGTGTCACCTTCTCTGCCTCCCTCACTGTACAAAGCCTCTCTCTACCTGGGATTAGCTAACTGAACTGTCTCTATTTCTGTACTTTCCCATAAAGATAAAGTGCCATTGGGGCGTGGTCTCCACCCTCATTCATCTCTTAGTATTGTTTTGAAAATCCTTGCACACACACACACACAGTCTCGAGGGCTCAAGCCAGCCTGTAATTCTAGCTACTTGGGAGGTAGATATCAGAGGATTATAGTTTGAGGCCAGGGCAGGTAAAAAGAATCTTGAGGCTCTATCTCAATCTGCTAGGTTTTGTGCACGATGAAGGCCCAGTGCCATGAGCCTGGCAGCCTTAGTGACATGGGGAAGGAAAAGTAGGAGAATTGCAGCCCAGGCTGGTCCAGGCACAGAATGAGACCTAACCTCAAAGATAACCAGTGCAAAAAGGGGCTGAAGGAGTGGTTTAAGAGGTGGAACACCTGTTTAACAGGCACAAGGCCCTAAATTTAATCTCCAGTACCTCAAAAAAAGGGCCAAAATAAACCAGAAAATAATCTGTTTGCAAAGGTGTGAACAAATAGGAAGCATTAATTTCTGATGGAATGGAAAATGGAAAACAATTTATTGATCACTTGAAAAGGTAAATTATCATAACCATCCACTCAGCAATTCTACTTCTATTTTAATATCCTATTTTGGATATTGAAAGTAATATCCAAAGAAAAATGTGTACCTAAATATTTATAGAACACAGTTTATAATCACCAAAAGGTTGAAGTAATCTACAGATCCATTAATGAGTAGAGATGTAACTTGTACACACATATCATGGAATATTTTTCAATTACAAAAAGGAATTGACCTATGTTACAATTTGGATGAATTTCCAAAACATTATCCTAAGTAAAAAAAAAAAAAGAAGCCAGAAGCCATATTCAGAATAGAAAACTTCACAGAAACCAAAGTGACTCGTGGTTGCCAGGGGCTGGGTTGATAGGGGGAAGGGAGGAATGGGGAGGTATTTCTTCATGGATACAGAATGTTCTCCCAAAATGATGAAAGACCTTTGAAATTAGAAAAAAGTGGTTGCACAACATTATGGCTACACCAAAAGGCAACCGAATTGTACATTCGAAAATATTTTTTTATTATTTTGTGAATTTTTGCTTCAATTTTTTTTAAAAAAGGAAAACACCTATAAAACCAAGAGGAAAAATTAAACTATCCATAACTCTCATGCTCAGAGAGGACTCCTGTTCCTCTTTTGCTATGGAGGATTTTTATATGTGGACTTAAAAACAAGAAGGGAGAGCTGGGTGTGGTAGTGCATTCCTGTAGAGAGAGGAGGTGCTGGTAGGAGGATACCAAGTTCAGCTGTAGTCTGGGTGGGCTACATACCCAGACCCTGCCTCAAAACACACTGGTTAATAAACCTGTTATTGTACTTACTGCAATTGCTCATCTTCAAGAGAACAAAGGGAGTGCGAGGGATTGTTGTTCACCTGCAAAAGCCAGTGCCTTCATAGTAATATTGTTTGGGTGAAAACCAGCAAAAGGGCGTACCGGATAGCTCTGCATTATGTCTAGCAAATGCCTAAATTGGGTCTGACAATTACCTAAACAAACTAAAAAACACACACACTATCCATGAGTTGTGTGTGTGTGTGTGTGTGTGTGTGTGTGTGTGTGTGAAGCTCAAGGCTCGTGCTGTAACCACTTGAACCACAACAGCTCCATCCATGGTTTTTCGGTGGTTAATTGCAGATAATGGTCTCGTGGACTTTTCTGACTGAGAGGCCTTCAAAGCACGAGCCTCAGTGTCAGCCTCTCGAGTCGCTAAGGTTACAGCTGCTGTTTTTCTTGAACTATATGTATACTGTTGTTTTGCACATGGAACTCTTACTCTTCATGAATTGGTTAATAAACAAACTGTGGTGTATCTTGTTTTGGAGCCATGGGCAATGCCAGGAGTGAAGCCCAGAGCAGGTGGTGAAGACGGAATCTTCAAGGTAACCATTCATAGCACTTGTGCCTAAGTCTTTTGTTCTTCCTGAGAGCACTCCCTGTCTGAGAGTGGCCTCCCCTCTCACTGCACAAGCTAGAAACCCGAGTGCTATCATCAGTACCTCCTTCTCCTACATTCCTTCATGTTCATCCTCCCAAATATTCCTTAGGCTTGGCCCCTTTTGTCTTTGTTGGTCATTCTTATCCAAGCTTGCCTCAAATATACGACCCTGCTGCCCCTGTCTCCTGCTGGGGTGACAATCTTGCACTACCACAGCTGGCTCATGGTCTTTTAACTGGTCCAAACTATATGTATTCTGTCTTCTTGCAGCCCCTCCATCTGCTCTACAAGACATGATTTTTTTTCAACAAAAATACGAAACCTCAAACCCAAGTTTATCCCTTCTTCAATCCACAGCTCCATTTCCTGGATATTCTAGCTACACAAATTTGTCATGTCTTCTTAATGTCTCAAAATATAGATCCTGATGGAAGCAACTTTATAGTTTTTCTTTTTGTGGATATTTCTTCTTGATTTAATAACGGCCCATTGCATTTTCAATGGAACAGAATTCCCGGCTTGCCTGCAGGGTCTTGCATAGAATGCTCTGTCTGCTTTCTTGGAGCTTTCGGCTGTCAGGCTGTATATGCCTCCTTGCCCTCCAGCTGTATAGCTCCCATTTGTTATCAGATCCTGTTCTACCCTTCTAAGCTCAGTTCAGGGAAGACCTGTGCAACCCTTCCACTTTGACCAGCTTCATTTCCTTATTGCTCTTATCTCCTTGGAAGGCTCCAATGTCTGACCGGCATCTGTCTTCTTCACTAGGTTCCAGGTTTCCCTGAGTGCAGGGATCAGCTGTTCTCGCATGCCATTGCCACCCAGCAAGGACATTGAGGAAATGAGGACTGTGGGCATGGCGCCTCTTTATTAGGCATGACGACACTCTTGGAGACATAGGGGCCACAGCCTCCCATTTCCTGGAGATGCTGCAGAGGAAAGAGCTCTGGAGGCAGGGAGCTCTGGGTCTTTCAGCCCTGCTGTTACCACTGCGATTGGTAGGCAAGTCCCCCCACTGTTGCCTGGCCTCCAAAGGAGGATTTCCATTTACCCCCTAAGAAAGGTTCTTTTGGTCACAGATGATTCATTTAATGTATTACTATTATTATTATTATTATTATTATTATTATCAATATGCTTAGTTGTACAAAGAGGTTTTAATTCACCATGTCATGTAGTGAGTTCAGTATATCTTTATTTATTTATTTATTTTTTTGGTAGGTCGTGGGGCTTGAACTCTGGGCCTGGGCACTGTCCCTGACCTCTCCAGCTCAAGACTACCCTATCCCTTGAACCAGGGGGCCACTTCTGGTTTTCTGGTGGTTAATTGGAGATAAGAGTCTCAGAGACATTAATGCCTGTGCTGGCTTTGAACCATGATCCTCAGATCTCAGCCTCCTGAGTAGCTAGGATTACAGGCGTGAGCCACTGTGCCCAGCCTTGTTTCCCTTCTTTTGTTTTTTCTTTCTTGCCAGTCCTAGGGCTTGAGCTCAGGACCTGGGCACTGTCCTTGGACATTTTTTTCTCAAGGCTAGCATTCTACCACTTGAGCCACAGCACCACTTGCAGCTTTTCTTGTGTATATGGTACCGAGGAATGAACCCTGGGCTTCATGCATGCTAGGCTTGCACAGTACCACTAGGCCACGTTCTTGGCCCGAAGTATAGTGTATCTTGGTCCTTGTCACCCTTCCATTGTTCTCCACATCTCTTCCATCCCCTCCCCTCCCTCAAGTTACCTTGCTCCATTGTCACATGGGCGCATTGAATGTTATGACTGCATTTACTCACCTGATCTCTCTCTTTTTGTCTCTCTCTCCCAGTATACATTCTAGCTTCCTGGTATTCCTTTTTGCTAAGCTGTAAATTAGTTGTTCAAAGGAGTTTCCATCATTGCAGTCCTCCCCTATGTCAATTTGTTTGTGTATATCTGCATGTCAGGCTCAGAGAGACAAAGGGCTCATGTTTTCTCTCAGCAAGGGCACACAACCCCAGTTTGTCAGGTGGTTGATGTTCCTGATTGTCAGTCGGTAAAGTTGGAGTTGCCCTATAGGGGTGTAGTGGAAAGGTACCCAAAGGGGTCTGGCTCATAAACCTTACCTTTTGACCATTTCCCTTCACTGTTGGCTTTGTTGAAAATATAACATCCCTGACTTCGCAAATGCCTCTTGACAGAACAGGTACTTATTGCCAAACTTTAGAATTCTTGGGAATTAAAAAAAAAAAGGAACCTGCTAGGCACAGTGGCACACACCTATAAGCCTAGTTACTCAGGAGGCTGAGATCTGAGGATCAAGGTTCAAAGCCAGCCTGGGCACAAAAGGACCTGAGATCTTATCTCCAGTTAACCTCTAGAAAACAGGAAGTGGGATTTGGTTCAAGGGTAGGGTTGTAGCCTTGATCTGAAGAACTCAGGAACAACACCCAGGCCAAGTTCAAGCCCCATGACCTACCTAAAAAAAATCCTTGAAACATATTGAAAAGTAGAGTAGATATTATTTATTACCCATTTCCAACAATTATCACTCGGTTGCTAAAATTTTTCATTTTTTCTGGTGTATTTTAAAGCAAATTTAAGGTTTTTTTTATAATTTATTTTGCCAGTCCTGGGGCTTGAACTCAGGGCTTGGGTACTGTCCTTGAGCTTTCTCAAAGCTAACACTCTACCCCTTGCGCCACACTACCACTTCTGGCTTTTTCTATGTATGTGTGGTTCCAAGGAATCAAACCCAGGGCTTCATACATGCTATGCAAGCACTCTACCAGTAGGCCACACTCCCGGCCTGGTTTCATATATAGTTTTACTCATAGATACTTAAAAAAAATTTTTTGTCAGTAGGACTTGAACTCTGGTCCTAGACACTGTCCTTGAGCTCTTTAGCTCAAGGCTACCTCCCTACTCCTTGAGCTACAACATCACTTCCAGTTTTCTGGTGATTAATTGGAGATAAAAGTCTCATGGACTTAAGTGCCCGGGCTGGGCTGGCTTTGAACTACAATCGATCAATCGATCGATTGATTGATTGATTGATCCGATCCAATCATCAGATCTCAGCCTCCTGAGTAGCTAGGATTCCAGGCGTGAGCCACCATGCCTGGCTTTCATAGATACTTTGTTTATATTTTCTTTTTTTTAATTAAAAGATTTTATTATCACTGATGTTTTACATCATATTTCAAAAGTCAAGTTTAACAAATAAGTATTCAACAATGGAATTTCTATGTGTAATCACTGGCATATAAATTTAAGAACAAAATTAAAATTAAGCTGAGAGTTTGCATGTCCTAGGTACATATTGATCTATATAACATTATGTCTATAGAATATATATCCCGTCATAATACCAACAAGGTGTGGTATTTATACACAATGGTTTCCCTCATTTGTCATAATCAGTAGAAACCTTGGACTCTCCTAGCAGAGATTTACAATAGAGCAAAACCTGATTATGACAAATGAGGGAAACCATTGAGCCTATGTTCCTTTGGGTCTGGCTTACTTCACTTAATATGGCCTTTTCCAAGTCTTTCCATTTCCTTACAAATGGGGCGATGTCATTCTTTCTGACAGCAGCATAAAATTCCATTGTGTATAAATACCACACCTTGTTGATCCACTCATCAACTGAGGGGCATCTGGGTTGGTTCCATATCTTTGCTATGGTAAATAGTGCTGCAATGAACATCAGTGTGCTAGTGGATTTAGTATGCCCTTGTTTCTGGACAATTGGGTAAATGCCAAGTAGTGGAATTGCTGGGTCATAGTGGAGCTCTATGTTTAGTCTTTTGAGGAATTGACATACTGCTCTGAAAGCCATTTCTTTAACCATTTTTTTTTTTGCCATTGTGGGTACTGAGAAGCAATAAAAATCCTGGTCAGAAACTTTCTGCTTGGAGATTTGGCTCCAAACAGATTGTAACTGGTCATCAAGTATTTTAAAAATGCTTGTAGAGAACGATTGATTTATTCACATGAAACATTCTATCAATACATGCAGCTATTAAAAAACTGCCATAACTTGCAGCCTCTCTAGTCATAGTAATATCATGATTAAAAATACAAATCAACTTTTTCATTTTCTATGCCCCTCCCTTCCACTTGACCTAGAACTCATGAGCTATTGACGTTAAGATCAGACTTCCTTTATTTACCTAAAACAGGAAATTGTTAAATATTGGCTCATTACTTCTCTGGTTCTTCACATACATCTCTGTGTTTCTCAGAATGGAAGGTTCTGTGATTTGCTAAATAGGATTTTTAAAACAAATATTATATAACGAGCCCTTTACATATAATGCAGATGAGATCAAGGCCTTCATTCTTTAAACAACACTTACCTAGTAACCACTTCAAGACCTGTGGCAAGCGTAGATATATCATAGTGAATGGAGCATCTTTCCTCCAGGAACTCAAAGAAGATGTGAACTGAAGCTGGGCCTGGAGTGTGGCCTAGAGGCAGAGTGCTTGCCTAGCATGCATGAAGCCCTGGGTTCAATTCCTTGGTTACCATATACACAGAAAATGCTGAAGTGGTGCTGTGGCTCAAGTGGCAGAGTGATAGCCTTGAGAAAGCTCAAGGACGGTGCTCACACCCTGAGTTCAAGCCCTAGGACTGGCATAAAAAAAAGAAGATATGAACTGGGCATTTTTATTATAGTACAATAAATGCTATGATAACAGGAACCTCACAGCACTGGCATTCAACAGAAGTTTCCAGAGATGTGGATTAAAAAGAGTGGGGGGGGGGAACTGGGGAATAAGTTGGGGGTGGAACAAAGTAGGTTATTCCAAGTGAGAAAAATAGTGTGATGTGACATCAGAGGAAGAAGCTGATGTGGCACTTTGGTAGACCCACAAATGTGTAATTGGTGGAAGGTGGAGTCTGAGAGGGACTGGTAAGAGAAAGATACCAGGACAGAATCGTGAAGTTTTTTAATTATATTAAGATATTTGGAATTTATGAAGTTTTAATACAGTGTAGTTGTGAGAATGAAATGGAAGGCAGGAAGACAAGACAGTGGTTCAGGAAAAGATGATCATAATGGGAGGAAAATGGATAATTTAAGAAATGCTAACCATGGTTTGGAGGTAGTGTACACTCCTGTAATCTCAGCTACATGGGGGGGAGGGGAAGGAGGATCAGAGTTGGAGGACATTTCAAGCAAAGTTAGCAAAACTATCTTAAAAACAAGAGTTGTAGCTGTGGCTTAAGTGGAAGAGTACCTCGTCTGGTTCAAAGCCTGGGTTCAACTCTCATTGCCAAAAAAAGAAAAGACAAACAACAAAAAAAACCAGTAACCAGGCAACCACGTAAGATAAGAAGTTGTAGAAGTTAAGGGCAAAGTCCAGAATTTTATATTTGGTACTATGTTCAAGAGTAGGAACAGACACAGGAGGGGTGAAGACCAATGAAGTCTCATTAGTAGGTGGTAGTCAGTCCAAAGATGGAAGTCTATGTGGGCAAAAGAAACCACGATACAACCCCCTGAACTAGCGCGAGATCAGAAGCCAAGCTCACTCCAGTGGAAAGTCGTTCTGTGAGACCAGCATCCCAGTGGCAGGCCTTCCAATGACCTAAAAACCTCCCCACCAGCCTCTGCCTTTTGTTGCCCTTCCATCCCAACTAGGACAAAGTTTGCAACACCCAAATCCTTGAAACTACAGCACAAATAAACCACACTGGATCCACGGCCATGCTTCTCCATCACCTTTTACTTTTTGCCATATTATGACAAATACATCACCGTGGCCATGCCGGTCTTCACATTGTTTAGTGATGGAGCAAGCTTCTTCCCTACACCCGGCGCCATGGAAGAGAACAAAAGCCTTTATTTCTTCTCACGGAGCATGTTTCTATTCTCTGAGGATAATTACTTAATTCCACATTGATTTAGGGTAGGGCTGTAGGACTTGAAAATGTACGTCATTTTTTTTTTAATGATTGGCCACTTCATGCACCTGTTACAATCATTAGTTCCTGTCATAAACTTAAGTAAGCAGTAAACTAGCTTCCTTATATTCCTTCCAGGGAAGTAAGACACCAACTTGCAAACTGGCCAGGAAAGCAGGACCACTGAGCACCAAAAACTAATTCAGATTAGGGTTAGTGGAATGTGGGGTGGGGTAAGGGGAGCAGCCTGAGTTAGTTGTTCGATTAATTTTATTTACTATTATTAACATTGCATAGCTCTTTTCAGCTTAAAAGTTGTTCTGAGGTAATATCTTTTTTTTGGTGCTAGTCCTGAGGCTTGAACTCAGGGCCTAGGCATTGTTCCTGTGCTTTGTTTTGCTCACAGCTAGCACTCTACCTCTTAAGCCACAGCTTCACTTTTGGCTTTGTTTTTCGATGATTAATTGGAGATAAGAGCTGAAAAGTTCCAGGAACTATGGATTAGACCATACACTCTCAGTGTCGGAGCTCTTACAAGGGGTGAAAATTGGTTCTTGGGATGGGGAGAAAAACTTGATAATGCAACAGTTAGTTTCCTTTAAAGGTTCATAGCATACAAACAGAAGAAAAGGTACATTTGTGACATTAACATTTCTTGGGGGGGGAGGACTTATCATAGATAAAAATGCCTTTAAAAGGTTTGCAGAGGGGCAGGGAGTTTGGCCTAATGCTACAGTGCCTACCTAACATGCACAAAGACTTGGGTTCGATTCCATGGTATCATATACATAGGAAAAAAAAAAGCCGGAAGTGGTGCTGTAGTTGAAGTGGTAGAGCTCTAGCCTTGAGAAAGCCCAAGGACAGTGCTCAGACCCTGAGCTCAAGCCCCAGGACTGGCATAAAAAAAGGTTTGTGCCTGTAATCCTAGGTTCTCAGGAGGCTGAGATCTGAGGATAAAGGTTCAAAGCCAGTCTAGGCACAGAACAACCTGAGACTCTTATCTCCAATTAACCTCTAGAAAGCGGGAAGTGGGGCTTGTTCCAAAGGTAGGGTGGGAGCCTTGAGCTGAACTGCTCAGGGACAGCGCCCAGGCTGAGTTCAAGCCTCATCACACACACACACACACACACACACACAAAGGTTTACAGAATGACATTGAAGGAGGGGAGTGACAATGACAGAGAGAGAGAAGCATTAGTCTCGGTCCTGTGGACAGCTTTCTGACATTTATGTGTGGTCCTGGGTTTCCACACATGTTAAACAAGCTCACCTGGCTTCCAGTTTCAGAATGGTCCTTCCCCATTTTACCCAAGGTCCTGAGTGACCATGTTACCAAAGCTGCCTGAATTTGGGTGGACAGGAATCATGACCAGTTAGAGCACAGACTGGCCCGAATGACCAGGCCAGTCCCTGCACATCATTTCTTCTCCTCAGTCTTTTCTTCTTCTGTGGTACAGGAGTGTAGTATAGCATGGCCTGGCCTGGCCTGGCATAGTATGGTATGGTACGGTATGGCATGGTATACTATGGTACACTATGCTTTTATGGTGCCTACCATGCTGCTGTCCTTTGGATACAGTATGCAAAAGAGTGGGTAACAGCAAAGGTTACAACATCTCTGGAGGCGGACATTTGGGTGGTGGCATACCATGTGAACAAGAGTGGATGAGACCAGGATCTCCTTACTTGAGATATCACTTCTTTGTCCTGCTTTATCTGGAGGAGGATTTCACCTCCTGGACCAGTTAATCCCTTAGTTTGGGCAAATGATCTGGTGCCTTGCAGGAGGTTAGCCTCCTGCCACCCCCAGGTGTCTGCCCAGTGCCCACAGGACCAGATCCAAGCATCACCAGATAAATGCATTCATTAAAATTATCTCTAGACATTGCCTAATGCCCCCCCACACCAGTTGAGAGCCAGGGATGTAGAGAACCCAGAGGGGTCAGAGAGAGAATCCATCTCCCCATCACGTCAATATAATGAGAGATGGCACAAACGGCTCCAGGTTTACTGTTCAGCCTGGCCTTAATGAGGACTCTATTTTCAGAAATGATGGGAGGTGGCTTGGTGACAGCTGGTGTTCAATGAGTGCTTGTTAAGAACACTCTAGTTTTCCTAGCAGTGCTGTAGCGGGGAGGGGAGAGTGAGGGGAAGTGTGCATGTTTCCAGCCACCCTGTAGTTGAGGAAGTGACAGGTGGAACTGTTGAGGAGCCTGCAGAGGTCACCTTACTCTTAATAGCAGAGTCAGCCAGGCAACAGAGTTCCTGTGTCCAGTGCTCACGAGTACACGACCTGTCGACCTGTCAGCCCTGCTGTCCTTCCTGGAATGTCTGGACCTCTTTGTCCTTGAGACCAGCATAAAGCCAAGCCCATAGAACTCTACTGACTTTGTCCATATTGACGCTGGCATTTCCTGGGTGCCTCTGCCCCCAGATCTTTGCATGGCATGCACTCCGTTTACAGCATCTCTGTGCAAGCATTGTTCCATAAGGATAGTCTCTTACCCGTTTGTAAAAGCATTCATCTCCCTCGCAGCAGGTGACACAAACTTGCTCATTTGTTTCCTCACCCCAACAAATAAATATACAATAACAAGAGAATAGTAGAAAGAGCCAGGCCCTAGTGACTCACACCTGTAAGCCTATTCACTCAGGAGGCTGAGATCTGAGGATCGCTGTTCAGTCTGTGAGACTCTTATCTACAACAAACTAGTATAAAAGGGGCGAGGGAGAGGGGGGAATGGAGCTGTGGTAAGTGCTAGCCTTAAGCAAACAGAAGCTCAGGGACAGCACCCAGGCCCTGAGTACAAGCCTCAGGACTGGAACGAACACACACACACACACACACACACACGCAATAGTGATAGATAATAACAAAGTCTAAAAGGACCTGTATGACGACTGTGACCTTAGATAAGGATCCTGAAAGCACTGCCTCCTAATCAGTAGAACAAAAGGGGACCGTCCAAACTGTATTTTGAATTGCATTTTGAAATGTTAGTATTCATGCATGTGAGCTTAATAGATCAGAGTCTTGCATGGGACAAGAAAATGCTAAGGGGGGGGGGGGTGGTGGCATGGAATGGGGCCCAGCCACGGCCTGGGCTTACAAGCTGGCCCTGTTCTACAGAAGGAGCTTCATGCTTGTTGTCATGGTAGCTGGGGCTGGAGGCTCACAGTCCACCCCGGCCCTGCTGGCTCCTGCCTGGAGGGCTTGGCGCTCCCCTGGGGTTCGCCCTGTCGCCCTTTTCTGGTGGGCAGGGCAGCAGGGGAGGCGTCCGTTCCTACCGCGCGGTGTCTGGGGGCCTGAGGCCGCCAAGCCTGGGAGGTGTGCACGGGAGGACGGAGGGGAAGCAAGGCAGGCCGAGCCCTGCCTCCCGGGACGGCGCTGCACAGCAGGTTCTGGAGTCTTTTTCTAGGCTGGAGCACACTCCGCTCTGCCTTTGGGTAAAGAGATGCAGCGATTCCCCTGCGTGAGCAAAACCCAAGGCTGGGCACCCAGCGCGGTGGAGGCCGGGTGGCGGCCCGGTGGAGACCAGGTGACATCCCGGTGGAGGCTGGGTGGTGGAGGCCCGGTGGTGGAGGCCCGGTGAGGTCCCGGTGGAGGCCTGTGGAGGCCCGTGGAGGCCCGGACGCGCGGGGTGCGTGTGGCTGCGCCCGCGCCGCCTCAGCCCTCGCGGTGGACTTGCCTCCAGCGGCTGTGGGGAGAGAGGACGTCCAGGGACAGGTTGGCCTGCTCCTGTTGGGATCCGACCTTGCGGTAGCCCAACAGATCCATGGCGTCGCCGCAGACTTCCTGGAGCCGCGAGACCTTCTCGTAGGGCAGGGCCCAGCGCCAGGCCTGGGAGACGTTGAGGGCGTCGCGGGCGTGGGTCTGGAAGGCGTGCTGGCCCGTGCCCTGGCCGCGGGTGATGTTGTGCACCCAGGTCCGGAGGTGGGGCAGGAACCGCAGCCCCGCGAACTCGTACAGCCGGGAGGCCAGGGCCTCGGGCGCCCGCGCCACGTCCTCGTAGCGCACGAGCAGGTAGCGGCGCCGCAGCGGCTCGGGCAGCGCCTGCGCGGCGTGGAGGATCTCCTCCTGGCCGCGGCAGATGGCCTGCATGGCGCGGTACGGCTGCTCCTCCTCCGGGAGCTGCTGCCCCGGCGGCCCCAGCACGATGCGGCTGTCGATGCTCAGCTGGGCCGCCGTGCGCTCGCGGGAGCGGAACACGGCGCGGGGGTCGCGCACCAGGTGCACCAGGCGCAGGTCGAGGGCGGGGTCGGTGAGCAGGGGCCGCAGTGCGCGCAGGTCGAAGAAGCGGACCTCCTTGAGCACCACGTGGCTGTAGGTGCGGCAGGCCTCCCGCACCGCCGCGAAGGGCCGCCGCGCGCACAGCGGCTTGCACACCGCCTCGCTGCTGATGGCCCCGCGCGGGAAGGCGCCGCAGGCCGGCGGCGAGCACAGCGCCCGGCTCTGCTCCCACTGGAACAGGCTGGACTGCGCCCGCGGCCCCGGCGCCAGGTAAGCCTCGAACACGTCCGTGTCGCACTGGAAGACGGAGCGCAGCAGGTCCCGCACCGCCATGTGCAGCCTGGCCGCCGTGCTTTGGGAGAAGCTCATCCACACGTGCCAGGCGGGCTCCATCAGGTAGAAGACGTCCGGGTGCTGGCTGAAGAGCTGACCCACGAAGGACGAGCCCGAGCGCCACGACGACAGCACCAGCACGTGCACGCGCTGCGCGCGCCCCGCCGGCGCTCCGCCCTGGCCCTGGCCCGCGCCCTGGCCCGCGCCCTGGCCCTCGCCCTCGCCCTGGCCGGCGCGGAGCAGGAGGAACAGCAGGGCCAGCTGGGACGCCAGGAAGAGCAGGAGCCTCACCTTCTTGGGCAGGGCCATCGCGCCGCGTGGGACCCTGCAGGGACGAGCGGAAGGGCGCGTTAGACCATCCGGACGCCGCCTCCCCGGACTCCCCGGACTCCCCAGACCCCCGAGCGGCCGTGCCCCGCAGGCCGAGGCCCAGTCGGGTAAGATCCCGAGTCCAGCTAGGTGAGCGGGAGCTGCGGGAACCACCCCCTCTCAGCCAGCGATCCCCGGAAATGGGCCATGAGCCACCCTGAATCTCCCAGTCCCCATTCTATTAAAAAAAATTTAACATTATATTATATATGATTTAACAAAATGTTAATATTTTTAAATGATTCAACCCAGGGCCCGGGTGCTGCCCTTGAACTTGTGTGTGCAGGGATGGCACGCTACCCCTTGAGACACAGGTCCCCTACACCGGCTTTTTTGGTGGTTCCTTGGAGATAAAGAGTCTCATGGCCTTTCCTGCCCGGCCTGGTTTTGAACCACGATCCTCAGATCTCAGCCTCCTGGATGGCTAAGATTGTGGGTGTGAGCCACCAGCACCCAGCTCCAGTCTCCAATTTAAAGAGGGTCCTTGCTTTTCATTTCAAGCCCAAGTGGCAGAGCCAAGTGGCAGAGCCATGACACCTGCCCTTGAACACCCCTTCTGATTTCGTCTGGAGGAGCTGATCCAGCGCTGACCCTTTAGTCTGAGTAGACTGCACTCACCTTAATCTCTTTCAGTGGAGGATCCTCCTCGGACCAGCCCACTCTGAGGGCGTGGCCTGCTGCAGTAGTGACCTTGGGCCCTTTTCACGACCGTCCTGCTGCTTGGTCACGACACAGCCCCCTCAGGGGTGCCCAGTATCACTGCATAGCCTTAGGGAATGCCATCACGTCAGGAATTTGGATATTCATCACAAACCATATATATGACAGTAAAAATAGCATTTTTTAAAATTGCCAAGTCTGGGGCTTGAGCTCAAGGCCTGGGCACTGAGCCTTGGGTTTTCTCAAGGCTAGTGCTCTACCACTTGAGCCACAGCACCATTTCCAGGTTTTTCTGTGTAGGTGGGCTTTGTACATGCTAGGCAAAGTAACTCTACCAGTAGGCCACAACTCCAGGCTCTCAGTTATTTTTTTAAAGGTTTTTTTATTGCTTTTTTTTTTTAGATCTGCCCATTTCTCTCCCTCTCTCTCTCTCTCTCTCTCTCTCTCTCTCTCTCTCTCTCTCTCTCTCTCTCTCTCTCTCTCTCTTCTTTCTTTAAGCTTGAACTCTGGGTCTGGGGGCTGTCTCTGAGCTCTTCAGTTCAAGGCTACCACCCTACCCCTGAGCCACAATGCCACTTCTGGTTTTCTAGTAGTTAACTGGAGATAAGAGTCTCAGACTTTAGTGCCTGGGCTGGCTTTGAATCAAGATCCTCAGATCTCAGCCTCCTGAGTAGCTAGGATTACAGGCATGAGCCACCGTACCCAGCAATATCTGTCCATTTCTCAATTTGTCCTTACATAGTCACTGGCTTCATTTTCAAATGTTATTTCAGTTGCTTTATGCAGATACACACACACACACACACACACACACAACAATGTATACATATTCTTGATTTCTTTCCCCTTTTAGAGCAAAATTAAAAAAATTAAAAAAACAGTAAGCTACTTGGCTGCGGCTTGCTTTATTTACTGTTAACACGTCTTAGAGTAGCTTTCAGAACAGTACACAGAGATTTCCTTATTCCTTTTATCTGCTATAATTCTATTGTGGGGAAATATAACAATGTATTGAATCTGTTTCCTCATTGATGAGCTTTTGGGCTTTTCCTATCTGGTGCCATTCCAAATGCTTCAACCATTTCATGTTTGTTCACCACTGTACATATCTACTAGGATAAATGCCCAGTGGGGTAATGGGTAAGGAATATGTGTGTGCATGTGTACCTTGGAATGCCACTGCCCTGCAGCCTTCACGCTACTCATGTACCTTTCCACGCCAACAATCTGTCACTGTGGATTTTGGAGGTGGGATCAAGCAGCCACAGCTGTACCTCTTGAAGTTTATAATTTGCTTCCTCAAGAGGTAGAACATGCATGACCAGCTCGTGGCCTTCCCTTGGAGATCCCCTAATGTGAGCCAGATCCAGTGTGGCGGTGGCCGGATGTCCTTCCCCCCCCCCTCCCGCCCCGACTCTCCCATTCATCACAGTACATTTCCTCTGGGTGTGCCCACAAGATCCAGTGAAGGTCCACTTTGCTACCTTCCTTGGGGGATGGCAGTCGGTGGTCATTCCCACCATGCAGTCCTAGTCCAGTGAATGAAAAGAGGACCAGCTAAAATAAGCTCCTAGTCCCAAGACAAAAGGATTTAGTAAGTCCATCATCACTGATAATAGCCAGAGCATGCCTCCCCCCCCCCCCCCAGCTCCCTGGATAGAATAAGTGATTTGAGCAAGAGTGCTTACTGCTCGTAGTGGCAGTGTGAACATGAGGAACCCATGTTTGGAATAAAGGCAGGAGGTATGGAATGACAGGGAGAAGAAAATGAGAAGAACACTTGACCTGTGCACACATTTAAGGAGACCATGATGAAAATTTACAAGCAGGGCCTGTGGTCTCTTTAGGACAGAGCTAGCTAACATTTCCTGGGGATTAGGAAAGTAGATCTTTCTAATCTTACCCTACTCCCTCCCTCTCTGTCTTTCCCTTCTCCCCCCTCCCCATCCCTCCTAGCTCAGGCCAACTCTATCCTGTTGAGCTTGGCTCCAGGAATGGTATCCTACTGTGTGCCAACTGCTCTTCCTCTCATGTCTGTTCTCTCATCAAGCCGGAGCTGAGTCTCCCACCCATCCCCAGCTGTTCTTGGGAATTCCTGTCGTAACCTCCTGACTTCTCTCTGATTGTCTTCCCATGAGCACTCTTCCTATCCCATCCCTGGACACCAGGCTCTGGAAAACACCTGGTGGGATGTCTAGGTAGGCATAGCTTGATCTCAGCAGCGACTGCCATCTGCAGTACGGGTGCTCTTGGGTCCTGGCAGAGGTAAGGAGTGTAGGTCACCTAAGGAGGCTCAGAGAAGAACAGGAAACTCCTCAAATCCATCCATTGTATCCTTCTATGAGCTCTGTTACTAGTCTGCTTCCTCCCCTCCCCTCCTTTCCTCCTCTTTCTGTACTAGGGTTTGAATTCAGGGCTTTGAGTTTGCCAGACAGGTGTTCTACCACTTGCGCCATCCCTCCAGCCCCTTTTGCCTTCAGTTATTTTTCAGACAGCGTCTTGCCTTTTTAGTTCTCTCCAGTCAAACTCAGATTTTGATTTTCCTATCTCTGTCTTGCAAGTCACTGGGATTACAGCGGGCCCTATCATGTCTGGCTTCCCCAATTTACTTTTTTAAAATGTACAAGTCTATCATTTTGCTTCAGAAATCCTTTACTAACTTGAATAACAAATATACAGGATGAAATCAAACTCATCAGCTTTGAGTTCTCAATGGCTCACTCAGGTTTCTGCCACTTCCAGAATCCTTTTGGTAGCTTAGGCTTCAGACCCAAGCTCTCAGTTCTTCTAAACCTGCCATTTAGAACAAGGGACATTCACAAGACTGCCATTCAAGAGGCTCCCCCAGGCCTCCGCATCTTCTAAGTAAGGTAATGTCCCTTCCCTCAATCATCCCATTTGCGTCCACCTCACTCCACAGGAAACAGCTGGATCTGAACCTCTCTTCCCACTGAGTGCAAGGCTGTGTCTTATCTTGTTTAAAGGCATATAACAATTCTTTGAGTGACTATGGCTCTTTAAATACTTGCTGGATGAATGAAATAAGAATTTGAGTGCAAGAAGAAAATTAATCATTGCTAGGACATAGAAAGCCCTGGTGAGACATGGTGGAATTCTATAATCTCAGCCACTCAGAAGGCAGAAATGGGAGGAGGATCATGTGTAAGGCCAGCCTGGGCAAAAACCTTAAGGAGACCCTATTTCATAAACCAGCATAGGGGCCGGGAGTTTGGTCTAGTGGTAGAGTGCTTACCTTGTATGCACAAAGACCCGGGTTCGATTCCCCAATAGGACATATATAGAAAAAAAGCCGGAAGTGGTGCTGAGGCTCAAGTGGTAGAGCTCTAGCCGTGAGAAAGTCCAAGGACAGTGCTCAGGCCCTGAGCTTGAGCCCAGGACTGGCAAAAAAAAAAACCCCACAAAACCAAAACCAAAACCAAAAAAACCAACATAGCCAGGTGCTTCAGATCTATAATCCCACCTACGTGTGTAGCAACCTGCCCCTACATACCTGCAAAATAAACCCAAGCAGAAGGAGCTGGAGACTTGGCTCAAGTGGTAGAGCTCTTGTGTAGCAAGCATGAAGCCCTGAGTTCAAACCTTATGACCTCCATTCTCCCCCAAATAGAAAATCTAATGAGCTCCTTAAAGAAATAGAAACTTGCCCTTTTCTAATCTACACCTGGACAGTCATTAGCATCAGTTATTAAGACTTCATTGGCTCCCTTAAGTTCTGAGTAGATAACCATAGGGAAAAATGTTAGTAAAAAGTCAGATGTGGCTCCAGGCCCAGTAGCTCACACCTATAATCCTAGCTATTCAAGAGGCTCAAAGCCAGCCCCAGCACTAAAGTCTGTGAGACTCTTATCTCTAATTAACCACTAGATAACCAGATGTGGCATTGTGACTCAAGGGGTAAAGCAGCAGCCTTGAGCTGAAGAGCTCAGAGACAGCGCCCAGGCCCAGAGTTCAAGCCCCATGACCCACAAAAAAAGAAAAGAAAAAGATGCATAGTTTTGCTGCATAGAACCTAGCATGCTTCACCTCACTTTAAAACATGGTGTGTAGACCAGATAGTGATATTTCAAACTAAGAAGAGGAAATCTATAAAAAAAAATGGAAGCAACTTTCCACTAAGAAGAACTATTAGTCTCATTGCAGATACCAGCTAGGCAGACAACAAAAGAGCAAAAAGAACTCAGCCCATCCCATCGATCCCACCGAAAACAATAATCTGGCACTTATCTCCCTGATGAGAGATTGGCATCATTATCTTGAAACCCAAAGCACAGCCCATTGCCAAGGAGTCATGAGAACTTTCTTGGCCGAAAGGGAGAACCAATGGAAGGTACAGGGATCCCATGGGCCTTCGTCCCCCAGCCTCACCACAGAGAGCTGAATTCTAGAAAGCCTTGCTTGGTTTTTTAGAAACAAAACGGAATTCTGAGAGGAAAAGCCAAATTAGTATCAGTTTGAGAAGGCTGGCTTGTGTGGTATATTCCCAATTTAGATTCCACGGTGAGATTAAACCCTGCATAACCAGAATTAGAGATGACAGAAAATAACCTTGCACAGAGAGACCAGAACTAGACCACGGACACCAGACTTATTACATAGCCTGTAGGTCAGGAAAACGTGGGTTGCTAGGCTCCGGGGCAGTGAGTATCCCCAGAGCAAACTCTTAGAGAGCACAGTGCTGTGTTCACAGTACCAAAGACAGGGCCTGGCACATAGTCGGTGTTCAGAAAACATCTGTCAAACAATGACTGCATCAACAAACATCTGCAGAGTGTGTTTTACTGTGTAAGGTGCCTTCATGACCTTGGAAAGAAGGCTCGGCATGGTATCATTATTGATACACATAAAATTATTCCAGTTCCAGTTAGAAGTTGTGGACTTACTCAGTCATTTGCAATACAAGTTCTTTCTCCCTTAGCTGGTATGTCGGCCCCATAACTTTGTCCTATTTTGCATCTGCATGAAGTTTCCCCGAGTTTCGGGTTCCCTTTGAGGACAGTCGTGAAAACAAGCCAAGCGTTCAGGACAGCATGGGGCCACTTTCTCATTTTTCAGAATAAGACAGCTGAGGTTTGCTTGTTTGACTCGGCAGCTGGAGTAGCCCCACCCAGATCACAATCTCAGTCCTTGGGGACCCCCAACCACCCTCGGGGAGCTTGCAGTGGTCAGCCTCCCACTCCCTGCACTCCCTGTCTCCACCCTCAGCAGGGAACAGGGGAGAAGCCCTGGGAAGGACGGAAACTTGAACCCCAAAGTCAGGATCTCAAAGAGTCAGATGTACTAACTAGGCTTTTATAGTTTTTAGAACCCTTTATGGATAGAGTCAGTGGGGTTCAGGGGGATGGGGCAACTTTTAGGCAGTTTCTTTTCTTCCCAAGCAAATTCTTTCGGTGATTCAGATATTTTCCCCACTCCCACCTCTTGTCCTTTCCAGCCATCAGAACCCCCCAGCTTAGCTGTCAGAGGTTATCAGACACTCGGTTCCTGTAGCCCTGGGACAAATGCCCAGGCTGGCATAGCAGGCGCACCTGGAGAAGTTCTCGTCTTACCTGGTTTAGTGGCTGGGGTTCCCTTACTGCTTTTGAGAGAAGTTCACTGCTGGCCAGGCTGAGCCTTGCTTCTGACTCACCAATGCCACCTCTGCTTTCCTCCTCCTCCTCCTCCTCCTCCTCCTCCTCCTCCTCCTCCTCCTCCTCTCCTCTCCTCCCCTCCCCTCCTCCGGTTTTGCATACCCATCCATTTCCCACCCTCTCTTTTCTGCTGAGAAAGAAAGAGACCCACCTTGAAAGACTAGCTCAATTAAGTCGAGTGAGGCTGAGAACGTAGCAGCTTTAACAGCTTGAGGCTTAGGGGGTGCAGCAAGGAGGCTCTGAATCCCAGTGAGCCTGAAGAAGACAGGGTTTTGGAGACTGCTGGAATGCAGCCAGTGTGGGGGTCAACTCCACAGACCCATGGAAGTGGACAGAGACCCCTGGGGGACCAGCAGATAAAGCCTCAGGGTTACAACTGGAATGCCCCTGAGTCTTTAAACCTCTCTCGTATGTCTTGTCCTTATCTTTATGGAGAAAATGAAATGTGAAAGTTATTTCCCTGTGGCACCTGCTCGCTCACCCCCACCCTAGGGAGGTAACATTTCCCCGTCTGTGTGTCATGTCTAGCATCATCACCCGCTTGCACCATGGAAGGCGGACCCAGATGTACTGTGTTTGATTGAGCAATGGGGGTGGAGAATTCTCCCTTAAAAACTGTTAACTGGGCACTGGTGGTTTGGTTTATGCCTATAATCCTAGCTACTCCAGAGGCTGATATCTGAGGATAGAGGTTTAACGCCAACTCAGACAGGAAAACCAATGAAATTCTTAATACCAATTAATCACCAAAAAGCTAGAAGTAGAGCTGTGGCTTAGTGGTAGTGTACAAACCTTGAACATAAAAGCTCAGGGAGAAACACCCAGGCCCTGAGATCAAGTTCTAGGATCAACACACACACACACACACACACACACACACACACACACACACACACACACACACACAAAGTGAGAAAGAAAGAAATTGAAAACTGTAGGGGAAATCACATACCCACCCTGAGTTACTTCACATGGGTGTCATTAGTCTAGAAGGGAAGATGGTCACAAACGTAAATTGTTGTGGGTATTACAACCATAAAGTATCAAGTCAGAGGTCCTGGTAAGTCAGTGCATTTTTATTTTTGCCATTCCTGGAACTTGAATTCAGGGCCCGGGCACTGTCCTTGAGCTTTCTCAAGGCTAGGGCTGTACCACTTGAGCCACAGCACCACCTCAGGCTTTTTCTGTGTATGTGGTACTGAGGAATTGAACCCAGGGCTTTGTGCATGCTAGATGACCAGTCTACCACCAGGCCACACTCCTGGTCCCAAGTCAGTACATCTTTGAGTCCTAGAACATCTGCAAAATAAAGTTGAAAATATCCATCCTCTAGTATTATGGTGGATGTCAGTGTTACCCAGCTCTTAACACAGTATTATGACAATAAGAGGAATTTAACAGTGTTAGTTATCATTGTACAACAACAATTCTTCTCGTATTTCTTACTTAGCTGCTGGGCTGCTGGCTTATTCTCCAGGCTTTGGAAGAAAAAGAACAGCGAGGTGTTGATGGGGTCTGGTACTCTCCATAGAGATAAGATCTGATTCCCATCAGCTGAGACCCCCTAGAGCCCTGTCTTCCACACAAATGATGAGAATCTGGGGCACTTCCCCTTGTATTGATCTCTCTTCCTATTTGTGTCTGGCAGAGAGAAGAGAAAGGTCTCCTCTCAAAGACTCTTCTGTGCAGAGACATAAACTGAAGAATGACAAACAGGTAGCAGATAGTGCTGCTTTTATTCTTATCTTTTTAATGTAACTGCTTGTTCAGTATTAATTTTTTTTTCTTGGTCGTGAGGCTTGAACTCTGGGCCTGGGCACTGTCCCCAAGTTCTTTAGCTCAAGGTTCGTGCTCTATCACTTGAGCCACAACGCCACTTCTGGTTTTCTAGTGGTTAATTGGAGATAAGAATCTCAGGGACTTTGTGCCCGGCTGGCTTTGAGCCACGATCCTCTGATCATAACCTCCTGAGTAGCTGAGATTACAGGCAGGAGCCACTGGTACCTTTCTGAGAAAGCCTTTTTTGTTGTTGTTTGTGAGGTTTGAACTAGGGCCTGGATGCTATCCCTAAATTAATTAATTAGTTAATTAATTAACTAATTAATTTATTTACTGAGTGAGTGAGTGAGTGAGGCTAGCACACTACCACTTTGAGCCACAACCCTACTTCCAGTTTTTGTTGTTGTTGTTGTTGTTGTTGTTGTTGTTGTTACTACTGGGCCTTGAACTCAGGGCCTGTGCATTGTCCCTGACTTCTTTTGCTCAAGGCTTGCACTCTACCACTTAAGCCACAGTGCTACTGTTTCTGTGGTACTGAGGAATCAAACCCAGGGCTTCAAGCATGCTAGGCAAGAACTCTACCACTAAGCCACCTTCCCAACTCTGTGCTTCTGGTTTTCTGGCTAATTAGAAATGAGTCTCAAGGACTTGCTGCAATGGGCAGGCTTTGAACTGTGACCCTCAGATCTCAGCCTCCTGAGGAGTTAGGAGAATAGGTGTGAGCCACCAGCACCTGACTTGGGAAAGAGCCTTTCAGTAAAAGTTGGCAAGAAAAGAGAGAGAAGAGTCACTGAAGTAACAGAATGAGGCACACAATCGATGATGAGTTTGCCCAAGGTGGGAACACACAGACACTTCACCGAGAAACACACAGGCAACCTTTCTCAGTCCAGAGCTATCTCAGCTACTGGAGACCCCTGAAGTCATATTGTTGTTCTGTACTGTTGTAGCATTAGATAATCAACACACTCACTTGGGCATAACTCTGTCACAGTTCTTAGTCCTGTCCCCTGCAACAAGTACTGGGAGAGCTCCCTCCATGTGAATCCACCTACCCCCAGCTCAGGAGAAGGTGCCCGGTGAATGCCTGTGAAAGGAATGAATGAATGAACCTTTGTTTAATCTTTAGAAAGAAACTCAGTGCCTTGTATACAACAGGTACAACTTTCCCATAATCAAACACTGTAATCAAATGAACATACTCATAGAAAACCCAATTCAAGATACGCGAAGCTCCCACATAAAATAAACTCACGTGGCAGATTAAAGTGCTTGCTTCCCTACTTCAAGTACAATGGTTATTTCTTAAATGTAGGTCCCCTCACATTACACTTTATTATATTGCATGATTCAGTTTAAAGATAATCTGAATCCCATAAGCCCTTTAAAAGGTAAGAGTATATGGCCGAGAAAAAAAAAGGTAAGAGTGTAAATAAGTAGCTATGACTCAGTGTACATATTCTTCTATCTTCAGCACACAATACTAAACCATGGTACTACTGATATTGCCTAAATAAAACATCAAGAAACTTGCATTTCTGGAGAAAAACAAAAGAAAACCACATTATTTGTATTAAGATTAAAAAGAGAAAGAAAGAATGTTTTCACTGGGGGACTAAACAGAAAAAAATATATAGTCATTTTGTCAGTATAAATAAAGAACAATGAGACTATTATCAGGAAAGGTCAGAGGTCACGTGGAATGACAGGTTTTAGGGACACTGAGGAAACTAGCTTTGCTTAAGAAGAGGGTTTCTGGGGCCAGGAGTTTGGCCTAATGCTTGCATAGCATGTACAAAGACCCGGGTTCGATTCCTCAGAATCGAAAAAGCATACATAGAAAAAGCAGGAAATGGTGCTGTAGGTCAAGTGGTAGGGCTCTAGCCTTGAGAAAACCCAAGGACAGTGCTCAAACCCTGAGTTCAAGCTCAGACCCTGGGTTCAAGCCCGCCCCAGGAGAAGAAGAAGGAGCAGGAGGAGGAGGAGGAGGAGGAGGAGGAGGAGGAGGAGGAGGAGGAGGAAAAGGAGGAGGAGGAGGGAGAGGGAGGAGGAGGAGGGAGAAAAAGAGTCTAGAGGGCAACATGGAGCCCAGTTGTGGGTGCAGGATTAGGATATTGTTGCACTATCTCATCCTGGAATACAAGTTTTGAGCAGGGTGATTTCATTGAACAAACCACCCGGTCAGCTCTAGCCGGCATCCTGGGATGGTCTTTGCAGAAATGTGTTTAACAGTCCTGTCAAACTAAAGCCAGAATGCTGCTTTGTACTTGAAAATCCTAGGTTGTTGTCAGAGGCCTTTCCATGGCCAAGGACTTTATTTTGCAGGCATGGCATTGCCTGTTCTCTTGGTTGTTCCTCAGCCTGTGGCTGGTGTGGACTCAGGAGTCTTGTTCCTCTGTGAACTAGGGGTCCTGCTCCTCTGTGGACTCGGGGTCCTGCTCCTCTGTGAACTCGGGGTCCTGCTCCTCTGTGGACTCGGGGTCCTGCTCCTCTGTGAACCAGGGGTCCTGCTCCTCTGTGAACTCGGGGTCCTGCTCCTCTGTGGACTCGGGGTCCTGCTCCTCTGTGAACCAGGGGTCCTGCTCCTCTGTGGACTAGGGGTCCTGCCCCTCTGTGGACTCGGGGTCCTGTTCCTCTGTGAACCAGGGGTCCTGCTCCTCTGTGAACCAGGGGTCCTGCTCCTCTGTGGACTCGGGGTCCTGCTCCTCTGTGAACCAGGGGTCCTGCTCCTCTGTGAACCAGGGGTCCTGCTCCTCTGTGAACCCGGGATCCTGCTCCTCTGTGGACTCGGGGTCCTGCTCCTCTGTGAACCAGGGGTCCTGCTCCTCTGTGGACTTGGGGTCCTGCTCCTCTGTGAACCAGGGGTCCTGCTCCTCTGTGAACCAGGGGTCCTGCTCCTCTGTGGACTCGGGGTCCTGCTCCTCTGTGGACTCAGGGGTCCTGCTCCTCTGTGGACTCGGGGTCCTGCTCCTCTGTGAACCAGGGGTCCTGCTCCTCTGTGGACTCGGGGTCCTGTTCCTCTGTGGACTCGGGGTCCTGTTCCTCTGTGGACTCGGGGGTCCTGTTCCTCTGTGAACCAGGGGTCCTGCTCCTCTGTGAACTAGGGGTCCTGCTCCTCTGTGGACTTGGGGTCCTGCTCCTCTGTGGACTCGGGGTCCTGCTCCTCTGTGAACCAGGGGTCCTGCTCCTCTGTGGACTCGGGGTCCTGCTCCTCTGTGGACTCGGGGTCCTGCTCCTCTGTGAACCAGGGGTCCTGCTCCTCTGTGGACTAGGGGTCCTGCCCCTCTGTGGACTCGGGGTCCTGCTCCTCTGTGAACCAGGGGTCCTGCCCCTCTGTGGACCCGGGGGTCCTGCTCCTCTGTGGACTTGGGGGTCCTGCTCCTCTGTGAACCAGGGGTCCTGCTCCTCTGTGAACCAGGGGTCCTGCTCCTCTGTGGACTCGGGGTCCTGCTCCTCTGTGAACCAGGAGTCCTGCTCCTCTGTGAACCAGGGGTCCTGCTCCTCTGTGAACCAGGGGTCCTGCTCCTCTGTGGACTCGGGGTCCTGCTCCTCTGTGAACCAGGGGTCCTGCTCCTCTGTGAACCAGGGGTCCTGCTCCTCTGTGAACCAGGGGTCCTGCTCCTCTGTGGACTTGGGGTCCTGCTCCTCTGTGAACCAGGGGTCCTGCTCCTCTGTGGACTCGGGGTCCTGCTCCTCTGTGGACTCGGGGTCCTGCTCCTCTGTGAACCAGGGGTCCTGCTCCTCTGTGGACTCGGGGTCCTGCTCCTCTGTGAACCAGGGGTCCTGCTCCTCTGTGAACCAGGGGTCCTGCTCCTCTGTGGACTCGGGGTCCTGCTCCTCTGTGGACTCGGGGTCCTGCTCCTCTGTGAACCAGGGGTCCTGCTCCTCTGTGGACTAGGGGTCCTGCCCCTCTGTGGACTCGGGGTCCTGCTCCTCTGTGAACCAGGGGTCCTGCCCCTCTGTGGACCCGGGGGTCCTGCTCCTCTGTGGACTTGGGGGTCCTGCTCCTCTGTGAACCAGGGGTCCTGCTCCTCTGTGAACCAGGGGTCCTGCTCCTCTGTGGACTCGGGGTCCTGCTCCTCTGTGAACCAGGAGTCCTGCTCCTCTGTGAACCAGGGGTCCTGCTCCTCTGTGAACCAGGGGTCCTGCTCCTCTGTGGACTCGGGGTCCTGCTCCTCTGTGAACCAGGGGTCCTGCTCCTCTGTGAACCAGGGGTCCTGCTCCTCTGTGAACCAGGGGTCCTGCTCCTCTGTGGACTTGGGGTCCTGCTCCTCTGTGAACCAGGGGTCCTGCTCCTCTGTGGACTCGGGGTCCTGCTCCTCTGTGGACTCGGGGTCCTGCTCCTCTGTGAACCAGGGGTCCTGCTCCTCTGTGGACTCGGGGTCCTGCTCCTCTGTGAACCAGGGGTCCTGCTCCTCTGTGAACCAGGGGTCCTGCTCCTCTGTGGACTCGGGGGTCCTGCTCCTCTGTGAACTAGGGGTCCTGCTCCTCTGTGGACTCGGGGTCCTGCGCCTCTGTGGACTCGGGGTCCTGCTCGTCTCCATGTCTTTGTGCCCCGGGCTGGGGCTGGTCCAGGTCTGTGAAGGAGTGCAATGGAGAATGCCCAAACCAGAGTCAGCACGGAGATAAACCGTTCCCAGAAGGCAGCTCACCTCAGCCATGGCTTCACGTTTACCTTCTGGGCGTGAGGGCATCGCGCGTCCCTCAAGCGTGTCACAGCCCACTGGCTGTCATACTAATTAATCCCTGCAGCTCAGGTCGCTAATTCCTCCTTTCATGCAAGGGGAGCTTAGAGTCAAGACAGACGCCCAAGGTGTCCGCGTCCCAGGTCCTGTTGACAGCTGAGCTCCCGTGTGCAGCCCCCCTCCTGACCCCCCAGTCCCCAACCCGCAGGCCGGCGGGCGGCGCACCGAACTCCTCCCGGAGAAAGGTGGGGAGACCGCGGGGAAGCTCCCCAAGCACCCCGGGGCGCGTCCCGCCTCCCTGATGACCCCGGGCGCGTCCCCGCCGCCCTGATGACCCAGGCGCGTCCCCGCCGCCCTGATGACCCCAGGCGCGTCCCCGCCGCCCTGATGACCCCAGGCGCGTCCCCACCTCCCTGATGACCCAGGCGCGTCCCCGCCGCCCTGATGACCCCGGGCGCGTCCCCGCCTCCCTGATGACCCCGGGCGCGTCCCCGCCGCCCTGATGACCCTGCGCGTCCCCGCCGCCCTGATGACCCTGCGCGTCCCAGCTGCTCTCACCACCCCGGGCGCGTCCCCGCTGCTCTCACCACCCCGGGCGCGTCCCCGCCTCCCTGATGACCCCGGGGCGCGTCCCCGCCGCCCTGATGACCCTGCGCGTCCCAGGCGAGGACCCGCGGGGCGGGCGGCCGGGGCTCCCCAGGCCGAGCCCCGCTCCCGCGGCGCGGGTGGGCTCTGGGCCGCGGAAGGGTAGCGTGGTAACTATTGAGGGCAGCCCATCTCCACGGCGGGCGGGGTCCCCGAGGGCCAAGGAGCCGGCAGTCAGGTCCGCTAGAGGAGGGTGTGTGGGGTCCCCACCCCGTAAGGCGGAGGTCCAGAGGGGAGCCGAGGCGCAGGCCCCGCCGGCCTCGCCCCGCCGGCCTCGTCTGCCCGGCCGTCTTCTGGTCCTGCTGCTCTAGGATGCCTCGGGCTCAGGGGACCCCTGGGCTGGTCTGCTCCGCGCCACTCGCCTGTGTTCTGCCTCCTCTGCTCTCCCAGGGTTCTGGGCTGGGGCCGGCCTTGCCTTCACCCCGGGTAGACCGTGCACTATTTTATTTTTATTTTTCTTTGTCAGTTGTGGGGCTTGAACTCTGGGCCTGGTGTTGTCCTTGAGCTCCTCAGCTCCGCACCACTGCCCCAGACCGTGTACTATCGTTCTACTCCAAATCCATGCGATGGAAGGCCCGAAAAACCCAAACCCTCCCCAGACCGGTGATTCACCTCCATGGCCTCATTCGGTGCTGCCCGGGGCCGAGCCCGGGTCTTGAGTTCTTTCTTACACAGCACCTCTGAGAGCAGAACTGTGCACCGGGAGGAAAGTGGGAAGAGAGAACCTGAACTCATCCGTAACACCTGGGTTATTATCCGTAAAAATTTACATTAAAGGGAAACCTGATTCTCCAAGTGAGAATCAAAATCCCCACCTTCCGCGAGGCTATTTCTAAGAACCTCCTTATTTGACAGGTGGCCTTACTCTTTTTGGGGTGGAGGATTTGAACTCGAGACCTGGGCTCTGTCCTGGAGTCCTTTTGCTCAAGGCTAGTGCTCTACCACATTGAACCACAATGTTACTTCCAATGTTCTAGTGGTGACTTGGAGAAAAAAGTCTCACAGACTTTCGTGCCAGGGGCTGGCTTTGAATCATCACCCTCAAATCCCTGCCAGGATTACAGGGGTGAGCCACTGGGCCTGGCTTAGCCTGGCCCTTCACTTGAGATTCATCTTGCAAGGGAGATGAAGAAGTGTCACAGATCATGGACAGTGAGCGAATGCACAGTTGAAGTAGACCTTTTAGGTTTGGGGTTTTCCCTCACTGAAAGACTATGACTCCGGTCACAGTCTGGCAGAATAGACTAAGAGTTTAATTGGCTTCTATTATTATGATTTAAAAACATGGATATACTATAAACCCATGTAAGACACCTATATCCACTGTACTGCACTTCACTTGCTATTGTTTAATGCAATTGGACATTTGTTTGGGTTTAGCTTTCGTAGTTTCTTGGTCTTCCGCGGGCAGATGCGTTTCTAAAAAGAAGTGTGCAGGCAAAGCTTCCACATCGAGGACAGGTAACAGGGTGTGGGGGCGGTTAGTGGAGGGCAAGGCTGGAAAGTTAAGGTAGGATCTTCCACCAGTGACACCTGAAGGGAGCGGATACGTGAGGGAGGCATTGTGTGTAACCCTATATAGGTTAGCAGCTCAGAAAGATGATGGTGAGAGAGAATGCACCAAAGGTGAGTTTTTTCGACTCCTGTATCAGGACAGCAGAGGCTGCCAGGGCACAGAGGCACGGGGCTCATCCCCTAATGGTAGGATCGAGACGCTCTGACAAATAAGCCACTCGTGCAAATGAGGGTTTGACTTGTTGACCCAGGACTCCCAATGCAAACCACTGATTTTCAGTGACATACAGGGAGAATGGAGGGAAAATATCTGGCAACCTAAGGGCAGGAGCCTGTAACAACACCTGTGGGAGTTTCTTGAAGGGAGTGATAAGAGAGCAGGGGAACTTCGGGGGGTCTTCAAGGGCCCCTTTAGCTGTCTCTTATAAAGTGTGGGCCAAGAGGGAGTGGTTAAGGACCCAGGCCCTGAGGTACCCAGCCAAACCCAAGAAGGAAAAAGCTAAGACTTGGTAGACAGTACAGGTCGATTAGAAGTTAACTGCTTTCGGGTGCTGGTGGTGGTGGTAATAGCCTTTTGGGATGGGAGTTAGCACAACTCCCACATATATCACTGATTGCTGAATGGCCTGAACCTTATTGGGTGAAACCCGATATCCCTGGGAGGCTAGGAAGTTAAACAGCTTAACTGTGTGGGCATGACAAGGTAACTTGGTGGGGCTGCAGAGGAGGTTGTAATCTACATGCTGGATGAGAGTGGATGGTTTTAAATTTACTTTTTGTAAATCTTCTGCTAATGCGTGGCCAAAGAGCCGAGGACTGTCCGTACACGCAATCCATGTGAACTGCATTGAGATTTGGGTGGTGGGGTCCTGGGAGGGAGGGGACAAAGGAATACTAAAGAAGGAATCTCTGGGAGTGTGGTCTAGTGGTAGAGTGTCTAGCATGCACAGAGACCTGGGTTTGATTCCTTTGTACTGCATATATAGAAAAAGCAGGGAGTGGTGCCATGGCTCATGTGGTAGAGTGCTAGTCTTGAGGAAAGCCCAAGGATAATGCTCAGACCCTGAGTTCAAGCCCCAGGACTGGCAAAAAAAAAAAAGGCATCCTTCAGATCTAAGGCAGCTGTTAGAGGAATGGTGGAGAGCAGGGTATAAGGATTGGGCACAGTGGGCCGTAGAGGCACCACAGCTGCATTTATAGTGTGGAGATCCTGCACCAGCTGGATGAGCCATTAGGCTTGGCTACTGCTACAATGGGGGTATTACAGGGAGAGTCAGCTGCGTGTAGCAGCTCTTTTCTCAGTAGGTTCTCAATAATTGGCCGCAATTCTGAAAGGCTGTGGTGGGAAAGAGGGTAATGAGGCTGTGAAGAAAGATGTTGGTGGTCCCTCAGGGAAATGTGAATAGGAGGGTGCAATATCCAGTCCTTCCAATAAAGGGATTGTCCATATCCCAGACTAGGGGGGGTCACCTGGGAAGGGGGAAGGGAAAGTCAGAGGAGGGGCTAGGCTGTTGCACCAAAGCCATCAACGAAGGGAGTGCAGGGAAAGCACATTAGAACCATGCTCTGACCATTGGAGGGGCATAAAGTAATAGAAGCATTAAACTTAGCCAAAAGGCCTCTGCCCAACAGTGGGATGGGGCAGCAAGGAACAAGAAAGGGGTGAGAAAAAGCCACTGTGCTGAAGAGACAATCAACAGGGGGTGTTTGTTGAGGCCCATAAGACTCTTCCTCCACCCCGACCATGGAAGTCTCGGTTAGGTAGGTCTGTACCTGTGTCCACCAAAAATGAGATTGGCCTACCTGCACCAGGGTCGTCACCTTGGGCTCCTGCGTGGTGATACAAGTGGTCGGGACCAAGAGTCCAGGGCCTCCTCAGTCTTCAGCTGCCACTCCCAGCAGGCCACAGAGCACACTGGGGCCTTAGTAGATGGCCAGCATCCTTGAGAGGACAATGGACAGTCTACTGCCCAGTGTCCCCAGCCCTAGCATTTAGGGCATGGATTATTTGGGTCCCGTGGTTAAGGGCAATCTGCAGCTCGATGACCCAGCCAGCCACATAGAAGCACAGCCCGGGGGCCTCCGACTTGGAGGCTTTGCCCTTTCCGGGGGGCCAGGATCCTTTCCAGCGCCCCTCCTGATCACATTTGCAGCAAGGCCTAGGTGGTCCCTGTCAGAAAGGGGCTGGTTGCGAGGCTTGTGGCTGGTGGATCTTTGCTAGCCTCTGGCACTTGAGTTTCTGGGCCTTTTCCTCCCTTCCATGATATACTTTAAAGGCTACCTCCAGGGGCTGAGCTGGGTGTGTTAGGGTGCCCTGATGTAGGCTCTTTAGTTTGGCCTAGATGTCTGGTGCTGCATGATTTATGAAGTGAATCATTAGACAGCGCTGTCCATCTACAGACTCAGGGTCCAGATTAGGGAACTGGAGAACATGCTTTCACCTGGCCCAAAAGACAGATGGATTCTTGTTGGGGACCGACTGTGGGGTCAATGACCTTGGACCTGACCTTGGACCTACACAACTGTATACACAAGGAAGTAACTCTTATCAGGATGACTTTAAGCAATGTCAATCAGTTCTTATCATGATGACTTTAAGCAATGTTAATCCTTTCTCATTTATCCTATATGTGATTTGTTTACTATTTTGTATGAATGTAGCCTCTGGCAGTTCCCTAGTTTTAAGAAGAGTATTTAAGGTCGGAACTTAAAATAAACAGGAGAGTCTTAGGCGGCAGTCTGGAGCTCACAGCCTTCTTGGACTGCTGACTTGGGCTGTACTCCTCCCGAACTCCATCTGTTTGTCTCTCTTCTATTTTTTCCTAGTCCTTGCCCCTATTTCAGGAATCCCAATCCGTGAACCCTGATTTGCTGCCGGCTGGCCCCGGCAGATTCTCATTTTCATCCTGTGTGATCTCAGTCATTTTAAAGTTGATGGCTTTGGGCGCTGAACACATAGGCCCCTCAAATAGGTTAAGAAGCAGCTTCAGCCTTGGGAACCTGCCTGGGAGTTGTAGTCCCAGCGAGGCTCCTGATCAGGCACAGCCTCAGTCCAGGGAGGGTGAGCGGGGGTGGTTTGCTGGGCCTCTTGCGCAAAGCAGCTGGCTTTTCCCCAAACCTCCCTCTGTTCTGGCAGTAGTGTGTGAAGGATCTGCCTCTTTCCTCCAGGCTCAATCTTTTTATGTATCTAAAGATGGAATATGTATCTGAAGATGGAATATGAAGTCCTGCCATATCCCCAAGGTCACACGGAAAGCTGGACCACACACCTGTCCATAGGTGAGCTATTCCTATCTGGGCCAAAACCACCCTCCGTCCCCAGGTGACACTAGAGCATTCTGCTGTGGCCTTGACCAAGAACATCATCTAGGCCCCCAAGAGACCAGACCATTGTCTAATCCTTGCTTCTTTGTTAAGCCCTGTATAATCCCACGCCAAACTCCAGTCCCTAGAACAACCACCAATCCCACGGGAAGGTCTGTGCCCCTCTCTGTTCCTCAATAAACAGTCATCGCCAGTTGAAGAGCCAGTCGGGCCTATTCCTTTTCCATTCTTCTCCATTTTCCTTATAGTGTGCTACTTACACAGATATCATGCCAGGTTACCTCCTGAGACTGAAGGGCATGTCATTAGCTCCTTAATAGAGGTCGAGGGATTCAAGGAAAATGACCCCAAGCATGCCTCAATCTGAGATAGATCAGTGAAACTGGCACAGGCACCTAAACAATTACAATTCCTTTAGCCTCACCACCTTGTAAGAGGAGGGGAGCTGAGGCAGAGCCCTGAGCTGGGGCAGGAGTCAGAGCTGGGATCAGCTTCTGGCAGGGGGGGTTGCTGGGGGGACGAAGGGGGGTAGGGAAGGGCTATTGGAGAAGGGCCCTGGCCCTGGAGAGTTAGAGAGGGAATCACAGGCAGCTGAAAGATGCCTTCTTGGTGGGAGGAGGAGGGGTAGGAGAGGCCACCAGAGCTGAGGGCAGAGAGGTGCTGTCTCTGCTGGGACATTGCATCAACCTGTGTTGGATGCAGAGAATGGTGCTCAGTTAGCAGGAACTCTCCTCAGTGGTTGTCTGGGTGGGTTTGAGCCCTGGCCTGGGTTCCAGGGACACCTGGGATTCCCCAAGGGGAAGAGCAAAATTCACCAGGGAAGCCCAGGCCCCTCATTGGGTGCCAGCTGTAAGCAGTGACCCAGAAAACCACATGGACACAAGTCACGTAGAAAAGAGCAAGATTTAATGTCCAAGCAAAGCGCTCTCAGGCAGGGGAGCAGTTATACCCTATACAGGGGGACGAGGACCAGAGAAGGGGCTGGGGACAGGAAATCTTGGTGATTGCTGCTGGACAATGGACATACCAGCAGGGCAGAGCCAAACATCCTATAACTAGCTTATCGCCAGGAAAACATCCTGTAGCTGGCATGTTGCCCAGACAATACATTCTATAGCCAGCCCATAGCCAGGGAAAACATTCTATATTGGGGCACATAGTCAAGTCTGGGTACCTTGCATCTGGACACTAGAAAAGCATGTGAGGGAATGGCACGGGGACCAAGGCAACAGCGTGACACAGTTGGGGCTGGGGGAATGGGTGGTTGCAGCCGGGCCTGGCCTTCGGATGTCCTAAGCTGAAATGTGGCCTAGGTGGTAGTCGTAGTAGTAGCAGTAACAACCGCTTCCCCAGCGTGTAACTGAGTGCAGTGTAACCCGGGCTGCCTTCGCCTGTGGTTAATGATCTTCCTGAGCCAGGGAGGGGAGATAAAGGGAGGCCAGCTCACCAGGTGAGATAAGCAGCAACTCCTATGCACGCGTAACAGAGCTGCTACTACTCCAGCCTCCCCCACCCCCAAGCCTTGGCTTTCTCACAAAAGCAACCACTCTCCTTCTTCTAAATAACCTCTGCTCCCAGCCAATCCACCACAGAATTTTTCTTAGTTCAAAACTCACCGGCAAAGATTGGAAAAAGAAGTTAGCCATGGATTTGAATCTTCTCATTAACAGAGGTCATTAACAGAGGTTCTCAAACTTGGCTGAAAGTTAGGATCCCCCGAAGGCAGTTAGAAAAATCTAATTATCTAGGCAGCACCCACACCCAGGGAGCTAAAGCTAGGACCAGGTTGCCCGGCCTTGGTGCTAGTCTTTGCTTTTGTGAGTGCTGTTCTGCACACCCTGGCCTCTAGATGGCATTAGATGCCAATAGCACCTCCCCATCCCACCCCCCAGAAGTCATTGCCAAAGGGTTCCTCTTAGGGGAGGGCAAATGGCTGGGTGGAGAGTCACTGCAGCTCAGTGGGTTTAGGCAACACGTTTTGCAATGGCTTTGAGGATGATTCTACTGTGTCTAGACATCATGAGCTTCCTTTGGGAAGTGTATCATGGTGGAAAGTCCCGGGAATTTTGGAATAAGCTTTGTGTGTGTGTGTGTGTGTGTGTGTGTGTGTGTGTGTGTGTGTGTGTGTGTGTACGTGCACATGCACATACATTTGTGCTTGAATCTAGGACCTGGGCACTGTGCCTTAGTCTTTTTACTCAAGACTATCCCTCAACCACTTGAGCCACAGCTCAACTTCCAGCTCTTTGCTGGTTAGTAGGAGATCTCTGACTTTCTGCCCAGATTGGCTTCAATCCATGCGCCTCAAATCTCAATCTCCTTTGTAGCTAAGATGACAGGCATGAGCCATCAGCTCCTGGCCTAGTGTAAGTTTTTATGGACTGTAATTTAATAGTAGTTCAGTATGAATGGAAATATCATGGGCCAGATGGACAGACAGGTCTACACACTCGATCTAATAAGCTTATGTCCCTTTCCGTCCAGGAGACTTGGAAGGAGGAAAGCTGGGAACTTGAGAGCCTAGCAAAGCCAGTGAGCCTGCATGCATGCTGTCAACAAGGAACTTGAGCCAATGAGAGACCTAAACCAGGAGAGAAGACACAGGACAGAAGGCTCAAAGACCAAACCCAAACAATCTGTCCGCAAGCATTTCTCCCATCCAAGTACTAACCAGGCCCGAGCCTGCTTAGCTTCCGAGATCAGACGAGATCGGGGGTGTTCAGGTCCACAAGCATTTCTATCTCTTGAGTGTGTGCCTAGGTGTCCTGGCAGGCTCACACAAACCAGGACACAGAAGAGCTTGCTCTCCAGGCTCTGCTGCTGCTGCAAGTGGCTGTGGACAGGATTTGTGTCACTTTTGTTCTCTGCTGATCAAAACTCATCTTACATTCCAAAAAAAATGTTGCATTTATTGCACACCCATCTTATCTCAATAATGTAAAAGAAGGATCAATTATTGTGAAAGTTGAAAGGTAAACTATAAATTAGGAAAACAACTCTTGGCTCTGCCAGAGGGGTTGAGGTGAGGATTCTGAGAGACTTTTTACATTTCAGGTCATTTGCAGAGCTAGCTGAGATTTTTCCTGCTGACACTAGATGGCACCAATGAGTCATGTCAACGTGAGTCATGTCCACCAGGAAGCCTAATACTTAGGATAAAGGCAACCTGTTGGAGCTTGTTAGTCTCCTTCCCCTGCTTGCATGCAAGAATAGGGTCTGATTCAACAATGAGTATACTATAGGAGATAAATTTCAGTTCATTTTCAGGGTACAGACGACATGAGCTTTAGGTTTAAAAAAAGAGAAAAAAATGGGGCTGCCAGTAAGAGGGCAGAGGTGTGGTCCACTGGGCAGAAGGGGTGGTCTGGATGATCCGTCAGACAAGGTGTTCAGAGCCAAGACATGGCAATGTAAGCAGAGATCCAAGGCTTTTAATCTAAAAAGGAGCTTAAAATATAAAGAGGTAAAAGAACCCAGGCAATTCTAAAAGAGTAAGTATGCACACACAAATACCTGAAGGCTGTTCAAAATCCATGTGCATACACAAGTGTGTGTGTGTGTGTGTGTGTGTGTATGTGTATGTGTATGTGTACAGGTTTATGAGAAAGAGAAGTTGAGACCCAAGAGCTTTCAGCTAGGAAAAGTCAAAAGAACACCAAGTGAAAGCAAGAGGAAGGCTGATTATTTTGTCTCCTTTTGTTTCCACGAGGCGGTGCTGTTATATATGTTCCCTGTTTTGTTAACACATCTCTATTACTGCATTTGAACCAATGAATCTCTTTCCATAAAACTCCACCTCTATGTTCTCCAAGACACGATTTATTTTCCCCTTTTTTGGTAGAGTTGATACTTGAACTCAGGACCTTGCATTTGCTAGGCAGGCACCATGGAGCCCTTCCACAGACCTTGTTTTTTTGCTGGTTCATTTTGAGCTAGGCCTGCCTTTTCGCCAGGACAGTACATGAATGGGATCTGCCTTTCGTTGGCTTCTCCTCTGAGGAGGGATTCAGAACATTTCTACCCAGGCTGGCCTCAAACATCAGTCCTTCCAGTCTCAGCCTCTCAAGAAGCTAAGGGTACAGGTTTGAAATGCTTGTGCCTGGCCCCAAGGCACTCCTTTCTACTCACCTCCATGTTCCTTCCTGATCTCAAGCCTGCTTTACAAGTGGGACTTCGGCTCATGTCAAAACTTCAGTTTCTTCCAGCAGCTGGTGGCTCGTGTCTGTAATCCTAGTTACTTAGGAGACTGAGATCTGAGCACTGTGATTCAAAGCCAACCTGGGCAGGAAAGTCCATGAGTCTCTTATCTCCAATTAACCATCACAAAAGCCAGAAATAAAGGTGTGGCTCACGATACGGGATGTTGAGCACAAAGGCTCAGGGACAGTGGCCAGGCCCTGAGTTCAAGCCTCAGGGCCAGAACAAAAAATATGTTTGTTTTCTGGAGTTCTTTATTTCGTCAGTTGTATTTAAATGCTGATGTCACCCAAAAGGACATGGATAAAATACAAACACATAAGTTTTATTCTGTTTCAGTGAAATGGAATCTTTGACCCAGGTTTGATTCCTCCATGCCACATACATAGAAAAAAGCCAGAAGTGGTACTGAGGCTCAAATGGTAGAGCTCTAGCCTTGAGAAATCTCAAGGACAGTGCTCAGGCCCTGGGCTCAAGCCCATGACAGGCAAAAAATTACATAGTAAACAAAGAATTTCATAGCTCATAAAGAGAAATTCAGAGCAAAGGCATTTGCATGGCTAGATGCATATGTAAGGTAACTCAGAAGGATGGCTTATGGTGGCTAAATAAAGCACTTGAAATATAAGAACTTTCCAATTTATTATAGTTCTATTGTTTCTAAATTATGTTGAGGTAATTCGTTATTACCAATAAGTTCCTGTCTATTTTTACTTTTTAAAGTCAAATAACTTGTTTAAGCCAGAAGTGGTGCTGTGGCTCAAGTGGTAGAGCACTAGCCTTGAGAAAGCCTAAGGAAGCATCCAGGGTCTGAGTTCAAGCCCCAGGACTGATAAAAAATACAACAAAAATACTTTGTTTACAGAAATCTTTAAAGCATTAAAAAAATGTCAAAGAAGAGTTTTCCTTGGCTATAGGTATCTACAACAGATTCTCATCTCTGGACTTGTCTAGATTTGAGGTATGGTGACATGCAAATGCAGGCAGAAACCAGACCACCAAGGGATTCCTGTCTGTGTGTTCTGAGCTCGAAGGAAGATGTCTGGAGATCAGGCTTTGGTTTGAAAACAATGGTTCTGAGGCCACACTAAGAACCTTGGAGAGCTCCATGGCCACATGCCCAGGCAGGGCTAGCACCGTGGACAGCGGTATGGTTTCCTCGGTAATTGGTTGGCACAAAAACAACCCCATTGAGGGGGTTACCTGTTGAAGTTTCTGGAGACCTTGGCTTTTGTGCCTGGTGACTGCAATCCTCTAAAGCCATTGCTCTTTCCTTTAGTTTAATTCTTGTCTGGTAAATCTAGTTGTCCATTCTTTTTTTAAGATTTGTTTTTGGTTATACTGAAATTTGAACTTAGGGTCTTATACTTATTAAGCTGGTGCTCTACCACTGAGCTGGCAAAAAAAAAGAATAAGAAATTACTTTTCATATTGATGTTACTTGTGACAAATATGCAATTTGGGGTAGGTTAGTGCTAGTTACTTTTTTTTAGTCTTGAGTATTTTGCTTTATTTTAACATTTATTGTGAAGGTAATGTGCAGAGAGGTTTCAGTTAACATGTCAGATGGGTAATGAGTACATTTCTTCTTGAACTCTGTCACCTCTTCCTTTGTTTTCTTCCAGTTTTTTCCCCTCCTGCCCTCCCTACCAAAGAGTTGAACCCAGGTCTTTGTGTATGCTAGGCAAGCACTCTACCACTAGGCTAAACTCCTGGTCCCAGTATTTTACTTTTTAAACAACCATCTTTGTAATTATTGCTAAATTTATACTCTTTTCTTGCTCTGTGAATCAGACCTTGTCTACCATGTATTTTTCAATTATATATTGAATTATTAATATAATTCACAATTAGTAAAGGAAATGTTACTATCTTTGAGTTCTTGTAGATGAAAAACTCTACAAATCAGCCAAGGCTAGAGCCTGTTTTCTGGATAATTTTCCAGCAGTTTTATTATATGTTGTTATTCTATGCATAAACATACCGTATTCATAAGGGAATCACCTTGTGTTTCACTCAGAGCTTCTCCCAAACATGTTCATTATTTTGGATAGCACTTTTATGAGTTTTAGAGACACCAGCAGACACAACTTTATGACTATGACACTCAAAATTCTGTGTGTGCTGGCAAGTACAGACTACCTTATTAGGTCTCCAACCAAACTCAGATCAAGGTATTATTGCTTATTACAAATTATAATCCTTGTGTTTCTCTTTTATTACATAGAAGCCAACAGTTTTTTTTTATGTGTACATCATATTTTAAAGGACAAGTTTAACGAACAAGTGGTTCAATGAGGGAATCTCTAATTACAATCTCTGGGACTTAGTATTTAGAACTTAATCAGAATTAAGAAGCCAACAGTTTTAAAATGCAGTTTTTCAGGAGTGTATAGGCCATTTTTTTTTAATGAGGTTTATGGCAGGAATAAAGTGAATATTATAAAATATTTATCTAAAAAGAGACGACCGAGACTGCCAGCACATGATCTATTTGGTCAAACCTGTAGGCAAAGGGGCAGAGGAGAAGGGCTGGGGTTGGCTGGTGATGGATGGCAGGCCGCAGGGGAGGGAGAAGGCCTCGGGGTGGGGATGGGCCTTGGGTCGCAGGGGCGGGGCCAGAGCACCACCGAGAGGAGCGGCGCGGCTCCTAGAGGGGCTCGGCCCTCCTGATGACGCACTTCCGGCTGCGCCGCGAAGCTGCGGGCCGCGGACGTGAGTGCGGCTTTGCGCGTCTGGCCGGGGGCCAGGCGCACTGGGAGGGCGCCGCGGGTGGTGGCGAGGAGCGCGTGGAGGTCCGGGGAGGCTTCACCGAGCCCTCGCGGAGGCTTCGGACCCGCGGCGCGTTTGTTCTGACCGGGGAAGGCCGCCGTCGCGGCGCTGCTGCGCTGGGCCGGCCCGGGAGGTCGCGTGGACCCCGCCGGGGGCTGAGGTAACTGCGGGGCGCTGGCCGGACGGTCACACGCCGGTACCAGCTGAGGTCGCGCAGGGAAGATCGCGAGTTCTGTGGCCGACCCAGGGCCGTGAATCCGGGCCGAGAGAACAAGACCGCCCACCGGTCCCCGCACCCGGAACAGGAGCCCCGCGCGAGGCCAGGGCCGAAGCGGTATCAGCCCCCTCGGGTTCCCGGGCTGAAGGGGGACAGCGATGTCTGAACGACATCTTCAGTGTGAATAGGAATCTCCTCGGCTTTAGAATACAGATACAGTGGTTTCAGCATTTCTAGTTTATACCCTCGTAGGAAAAAAAAAATTAGTACAGTGGATGCAGATGTTACCTTGAGCCCTGACTGTTTGGCAGTCCCGTTTTCCAGAGTCACTCGTCTCCTTAACGTGGTTGGGTTATACACTAACAATATAGTTGGGTTTATTTGCTCTTGTGTGTATTTCGTTTGGGGACCTCACATCTATCCCTTCCTGGTTGTGTATATCTGGGAATATAAACCGGGTGTGGTAGTGCTCACCTGTAATCCCAGTTACTCCTGATGCTGAGACGGAAGGATCCAGAGTCCAAAGATAGCCTGGGCTACATAGTAAATTCAAAGTCAGCCTGAACTACGTCGAAAATCTTACGTAAAATCTTACATCAAAAAAAAAAAGTACATAGATATTAGCAAAGTCATCACCATGAACACATCACCCTGTGAAGAAAGAATATTGCCACATCTCTCTGTGTTCGTCATTCAACTTCGGCCTTCCACCTTAAAGGGAATGACTGTCTCGAATTTTGTTGTTGCCCATAAACATCTTTTTTTTTTTTTTTTTTTGTCAGTCTTGGGGCTTTAACTCTGGGCCTAGGCACTGTGTCTGAGCTCTTCAGCTCAAGACTAACACTTTGCCACTTGAGCCACAGGGCCACTTCTGGTTTTCTGGTGGTTGATTGGAGATAAGAGTCTCACGGACTTTTGTGCCTGGGCTGGCTTTGAACCGTGATCCTCAGATCTCAGTCTCTTGAGAAGCTAGAATTACAAGCATGAGCTACCAACACCAGGCTTTTTTGTGGCTTTTGAGCTTTTATATAAGTGACATCATTTAGCATCTGTTGTTGTCTGGTACATGCATAATTTAGCATTTGTTCCTAAATTCATTCACATTGTTCTGTGTTCTCTTGCCATGTGTTTGGGTATGAAACTTATTTATAGAAAGAAATGAATAAAAAGCCTTAAGAATATCTCTTGAATTGTTGATAAATGTTCTATGTTTAGGCTCTGCATGCATTTTGCATACACAATTTTATAGGATGTTTGTCAGAACTGTCAAATCCTGGGTTCTTTGCAGGGAGTATTAGGGCATCAGTGGCATCTAGAAGTCCTGGGCAGTGAGCCAGTGAGAAGACAGCTCCGTTTCTGCTGTCTGGGTGCCATTGCCTGGGCCTCAGGCCTTCTGTGTTGCTCCTGTGGTTTGCTTCAATTCCCCATCTCTCTTGTTTTTCCTCAGCTCTAGTCCTCAGAGAGAGAGCAGATGATGACAGCCAAGCTCCTGACAGCTTGGCCCCAGGTGAGCTGTGTGGAGGCATCTTCAGTTCTTCCTCTGGGCCCCTTCAGATTGAGAGCTGAGGATGTTGCTGGTGACCATTAGGCTGGAACTTGTATCCATGTGCCAGAGGAACTTGTGGGAAAGGTGGAAGTGGAGGAGTGGCAGAGACTGGGCCAGTATATTGGTGAAGGCAGCGAGAAGTGATCCCTGTTGGGAGCACAGTGAAGGGCTCTGCTCCTCTGTATAGGAGCACTTCCAGCAGAGGGCTGTAAGTAAATGGGACCACAGAAGCTGCCCTGGTGGGCTGCTCTGTGCACGAATGTGAGTGGAGGAGACTTACATAAGTTTGGGATTGTCAGTGGCAGGTGAGAGAAGGAGCAGGACCAATGAGGACGAAAGGGGAAGGTGATAGAGACTGGGGTCAAGGGGGGAGAAGGTCAGAAATTCTTATGGGGCTATGTCTCATGGTGTTCTTGTAAAGCTTCCAGAGTTTAGGGTATGGTGGCTCAGACTTCACAGTTATGTTCTTGTTTTGTTTTTTTTGTTGTTGTTTATTTGAGTCTCAATATGTATCCCAGGCTGGCCTTGAACTTCTAATCTACCTGACTCAGGCTCCCAAGTATTGGTATTATAGGCATATGATGCTTTACGCAGACAGATTTTTTTGAGGGGAGGGCGCACCAATCTTGGGGCTTGGATTCAGTGCTTGAGTACTGTCCTTAAGCTTTTTTTGCTTAAGGCTAGTGCCCGACCATTTGAGCCACAGCTCCACTTCCAGCTTTTTAGTGGTTAATTGGAGCTAAAGAGTATTACAGACTTCCCTACCTAGCCTGGCTTCTAACCTCAGTCCTCAGATCTTAGCTTCTTGATTTTGTTAGGATGCCAAATGTAAACCACTGGCACCTAGCTTGGTTGGCCAGATTTCATGTTTCTGATAAGAGTCTTTGACTCTTCCCCCCCAAACCAGGTTTTGCATACCCTTCAAGGGACTCATCCATGGTCTCTATAGACTCCAGTCTGGGAATAGTTGTAGTTGCAGTAACACCAGCAGTGTGGTTTGAGGCTGACTGTGCTACAGGCTTTACAGCGTCATTATTGTGCCTTTCGCGTGGACCTCTATCCTCTGTGACAGGTGCTATGCGAGGTAGGGCCTAACACCACTATTGGATGTTAGCTGATAGGTGCTATGTTAAACATTCATTCTGCCAAAAAGAAATGGTGGCAAAGGAAAGTAATATGCTGTCCCTAATCACCAAGTTACGTGGTTATGACTGCTAATCCATACAAGAACTGAGGAAGCAGTGTTGTAATGTGATGAGATTTTTTTTTTTTTTAAACCAGTCCTGGGGCTTGAACTCAGGGCTTGGACACTGTCCTGAGTGTTCTCAAGGCTGGACTCTTCCCTCCTACACCTTACTAGAGACACAGTGAGGTCTTGAGAGACATTGAATAGGAGAGGACACTAAAAGATGTGTGTGTTCAGATATTCCTAGCTTGGGCAGCATTGAGCTTCCCTAGTTTACTTTCCTGGTGTTTTTTTTCTCAACTCTTATTAATGTGCTTTTCACAATTTCTTTCTTGGGGCCCAGAGCGTGGCCTAGTGGTAGAGTACTTGCCTAGCATGCACAAAGCCCTGGGTTTGATTCCCCAGTAACACATACACAGAAAAAGCCAGAAATGGTGCTGTGGCTCAAGTGGTAGAGCACTAGCCTTGAGAAAGCCCAAGGACAGTGCCCAGGCCCTGAGTTCAAGCCCCATCGCTGGCAAAAAAAAAAAGTAACAAGCTCCCTCCCCACACCCTTATACTGCCCTCTGCCCCTCACTTAGGGCCTGAGCCATGGAATTGGCCCTAGGGCAGCGGGAACCTGTTGTTTCAGAAGTCGGTGACCTTTGAGGATGTGGCTGTGTACTTCACTCAGGAGGAATGGGATGGCCTGTCCACCGCACAGAGGGCCCTGTACAGGGATGTGATGCTGGAGAACTATGGGAACGTGGCCTCCCTTGGTAAGGCTGCTGTCTTCCTACCATTCAAAATTTGCCATTTTGGGTTTCCCAAGCTCCCTTTTCTGTCACGTTATAGGTGTAATCTGCCAATCTTCATTCCATGAACCCCTCTAGTCCATTTCTAATCTCTTGATAGATTGCTGGGAAGGGCAAACCCCAGATCCTTTGCTAAGACTAATATATACTTTTGACCTGCCCTAGGGAAGCTATGTTTTAGACACATTGTGAAAATGGTTAACTTCTTCTACAGGGCATCTTTAGGCCCCCTTACTTTACTGTAAGGATCTCACTGGTCTTGCAGAGTACTTTAGGTCTAGGTCTAAGAGTGGTGTTCCTGTGGGTAGACTCTCCCATCTTGGTCCACCTACATTCTCATCCTTCTCATTGCACCCTCACCTTTCCCAGAGCTCTCATTTTCCTTTCCCACCACAGGAGTGTGAGGAGAGGTTAGGAGCTCATCTGTAAGAGATTATTCATCTCTCCTATCTCCTCCCAAACCAGGATTTCCTCTTCTCAAACCTGCTGTGATCTTAAAATTGGAAGAAGGAGATGAGCTGGTCACTAGAACTGGAATGGGTCCCCACGACTTCGGGACTGGTAAGAAAGGAACATATTGTCCAGCAACATACAAACATGCCATATTTACTGACCAGCCATGCAAGTGTTTTTTTTTTTTTTTGCTGGGGCTTGAACTCAAGGCCCACTTACCAGTCTTTCCAATGTTCAGATTGTTAGTGAGGAAGTCTTGGGTCCAGTTTCTGATCATATTTGTATCTCATTCTACAGGCAGTAGCCTGTAGAAATAAAGTTTACAAAACACCCATTTTAGCTGAAAGTATAAATATTAAGTCCATACCTGTTTGTACATTAATTGGGTCAGAAATCAAACGCTCTAGGCTGGCAAAGGCGTGAGGCCCATGTCAGTAGAGTTGATGTTCTTAAAAATTTTCTTGGTTGAGTGGTGGCTCATACATGTAGTTCCAATTTAGTAATCCCAGATTCTCAGAAAGTGAAGATGGAAATATTGCAGTTCCAGACCAAAAGTAAAAGGTTACTGAGTTATCAAGATCCTGTCTTGGTGAGCAAGCTGAGTTCCCAGTAGTCCAGGAGGTGGGAGGATGAAGGTTTAAACCTGATCAGGGCAAAATGCTCAAGAGCTTATGTGAGGGGTCGGGAGTTTGGCTTAGTGGTACAGTTCTTGCCTAGCATACACAAAGGCCTGGTTCAATTCCTCATTACTCCATACATAGAAGAAGCCAGAAGTGGTACTGTGGCTCAAGTGGTAGAATTCTAGTCTTGAGAAAGCCCAAGGACAGTGCTCAGGCTCTGAATTAAAGCCCAAGACTGGCAAAAAAAAAAAAAAAAAAAAAAAAAAAGGTGAAAAACTAAAGCATAGCTCATATGGTAGAGCACTTGTGAGCTCCTGAATACTTTTTTTTTTCACTAATGAATTCTACTGTGTCTTATTTTCCACTTAATATTTTGGATGCCTTGTCATATAGCATGTATAGATTTATTTCTGCTACTAGGTACATGTTTTCTAACATGGTTCTTTTGTGTTTTATTTTGGTTTTTGGTTTTTTATTTGTTTGTTTTTATAGTTAATCTTCAGACTGGCAGTAATTTGACAAAGGAAACATGTGAAGAAAAAGACAGTACATCGATTGAACTTCATAGGGACTTTTCCCATGAAACAGATTTTCCAGCAGTCTGTGTAGTACGACAGCAGCAGGAACTGCACTCAACAGAATGTGTGAAGAGGGAGAACAGCAGCACCACAGATAGAACGGTGAAAAAAGAGGCGAGCCCCACACAAGAGTGTTTCACCAGTCAGAGTCCAGGCCTGTTTCAGTGTCCTCCAATCTGTCCTGGAGAGCGACACCCCGAGTGTACAGGACTGAGGAAAGCCTTCAGTTATGATACAAAACTTATTAAGCATAAAATAACTAATATTGGGGAGACACTTTTGAAATGTGAAGACTCAGCAGACACCTTTAGATGTGACTCTCTGCTTAATCTGCATCTACAAAGCTATACTGAGAAGCCTTACCAGTGCTCAGACTATAGCAAAGCCTTCTGCATCAATGCAAAATTGATCTGGCATCAAAGACATCATAGTGGAGAGAAACCCTTCAAATGTGTGGAGTGTGGGAAATGTTTCAGCTACAGTTCCCACTATCTCACACACCAGGCAATCCACAGCGGGGAGAAGCCTTACCAGTGTAAGGTGTGTGGGAAGGCCTTCAGCGTCAACGGGAGCCTAAGCAGGCACCAGAGGACCCATACAGGAGAGAAGCCCTATCAGTGCCGGGAGTGTGGAAATGGCTTCAGCTGCAGCTCTGCCTATATTATACACCAGAGGGTCCACACTGGAGAGAAACCCTATGAGTGTAATGACTGTGGGAAAGCTTTCAATGTTAATGCAAAATTAATCCAGCATCAGAGAATCCACACTGGAGAGAAGCCTTACGAGTGCAGCGAGTGTGGGAAAGGCTTCAGGTGCAGCTCCCAGCTCCGGCAGCACCGCAGTGTCCACACAGGAGAGAAGCCCTTCCAGTGTCCCGAGTGTGAGAAAGCTTTCAGTAACAATGCAAAGCTCGTTCAACACCAGAGGATCCACACCGGTGAGAAACCCTATGCATGCAGTGAATGTGGAAAAGCCTTTAGTGTCAAAGGGAAATTAATCCAGCACCAGAGGATCCACACGGGTGAGAAGCCATACTCGTGCTGCGAATGTGGGAAAGCCTTCAGGTGCAACTCGCAGCTCCGGCAGCATGTGAGAACCCATACTGGAGAGAAGCCCTACGAGTGCAGGGAGTGTGGAAAGGCCTTCAGCGTCAATGCCAAATTAATGCAGCATCAGAGAATTCACACTGGAGAGAAACCCTTCCAGTGTAACGAGTGTGGGAAATGCTTTACATCCAAAAGAAACCTCCTGGATCACCATCGAATCCACACTGGGGAAAAACCCTTCCAGTGTAAAGAATGTGGGAAAGCCTTCAGCATCAATGCCAAGTTAACCAGACACCAGCGCATACACACTGGGGAGAAGCCTTTTAAGTGTGTGGAATGTGAGAAAGCATTCAGCTGTAGCTCTGACTACATTGTGCACCAGAGAATCCACACTGGGGAGAAACCCTTCCAGTGTAAGGAGTGTGGCAAAGCTTTTCATGTCAATGCCCATTTAATCCGCCATCAGAGAAGTCATACCGGGGAGAAGCCATTCCGCTGTGTGGAGTGTGGCAAAGGCTTCAGTGTCAGTTCTGACTGTATCATACACCAGACTGTCCATACTTGGAAGAAGCCCTATGTGTGCAAAGTATGTCGGAAGGCCTTTAGGTTTAGCTTCCAACTTAATCAGCACCAGAGTGTCCATAATGAAGCAAAGCCGGAGTAGCAAGAAGAGTGAAGAAGGAAGGTTAATGCCACAGTGGGTCGCAGTTACCCTGGGAAAAGGCCCTGAAAGGGAAATGAATGTGGAGTCTTCAAACAAGACTTTCCTGTTTCATGCAGTCAGGAATAGATGGCCAGTTAAAATGTTATCTCTAATTTTTCTGTCAGTACCAGTCAGGAAATGAGAAAAACCCCTAGAAGCATCAAGAAAGGTAGATTTTCAAGGAGTAAACAATTGTTTTGCAGTATATGTACAGAGAAAATTATAATACTCCACTGAGGACTACCAAAAGATAATTGAATAAAAGGAGACCAATAAAAGATGAATGTTACTAAATAGAGAAATTCATATTATAAAATTTTCAAGCCTAGTGCTGGTGGCTCATGCCTGTAATCCTAATTACTCAGAAGGCTGCGATTCAAGGATTATGGTTCAAAGCCAATCAGAGCAGGAAAGTCTGGGAGATTTTTTTCTCTGCCTATTGTGGGGCTGGAACTCTAGGCCTGGGCACTGTTCTTGAGCTCTTCAGCTCAAGGCTACTCCCCTACCCCTTAGCCTGTGTTTTGTCCCTGAACTCTTCAGCTCAAGACTACCACCCTCCTCCTTGAGCCACAGAGCCACCTCTGCTTTTCTGGTGGTTAATTGGAGATAAGGGTCTCACAGACTTTAGTGAACCAGGATCCTCAGATCTCAGCCTCCTGAGTAGCTGGGATTACCGGTGTGAGCCACTGAGCCTGGCTAAGACTAATTAATCACCAGAAAAACAGAAGAGGAGCTGCGGGTCAAAGTGGTAGAGCACTAACCTTGAGCAGAAAAGCTAGACGGTGTCTAGGCCCCGTGACTGACACAAAAGAAAGACTTAAAGCCAGGTATCTGTGGCTCACACCTGTAATCCTAGCTGCTCTGGAGGTTGAGATCTGAGGATCATGCTTAAAGCCAGCCAGGTCAGGAAAGTTTGTGAAACTTACCTCCAGTTAACCCGAAAAGCCAGAAGTGGAACTGGTAGAGCGATAGCCTTGAGTCCAAAAAAAAAAGTGTTCCGTCACTGAGTTGAAGCCACAGGACCAGCACAAAAACAAATATTCCATTACCTGAATTAATATATTTATGCTTAACTTTTGATAAGCATGCACTACTTTTGTAAAAAGGAAAGACAATAAAAATTTTTGAAAAGGAAAAGGATGAGTAATTTTATGTACTATCTAGAAAACCTTTGAAAGTATCAGATGCAAGGAAGAAGCCAGCAATAAGGAAATAATTATTGCATTTAGTCAAAGAAATCTTCTGTATGTTTTTGTTTTAAATATACCAAAGTAATGTTAAAATAGAAGAGTGACAATACTTTCGTAAAATTTGTGACATAAAAGCGTAATATCTAGGGGATGGGAGTTTGGCCTACTGGTAGAGTGCTTGCCTAGCATGCATGAAGACCCGGGTTCTATTCTTCAGTACCAGATACACAGAAAAAGCCAGAAGTGGTCCTGAGGCTCAAGTGGTGGAGCTGTAGCCTTGAGAAAGTCCAAGGACAGTGCCCAGGTCCTGAGCTCAAGCCCAGGACTGGCAAAAAAAAAAAAGTGTAATACCCAGTATTCAGAGAAATTTCAACAATGCAAAGATATGTAACATCCCTGGGCCTTCATTTTACCCTTGTAAAATGGGATGGTAGACCTCTTCTCAGGTGTGTTTGTGAGAGCCAAATTATCTGCTGCACAGTCACAACACACAGCTCCCAAATCCCTCCCACAAGCATAAAGACACATGGGCACAGGCAGAGTTCCCATATCAAGAGGCACTCATGGCAGGCCTTGCAGGGAGCCCCACTCACATCCTTCTTCCTGTAGCTCCCGTGGCTGGCTTGTGTTGGCTATTCCTGAGAGGAAGCCAGTGACCCGGTAACCTCACGCTGGGTGCCCTTCTGTACATCTCATCTGGCAACCAGCCATAGGAAAAGACAGACTAGAAGTCCCAGAACACACGAGGGGAGAGGACGGAGGAGAGCTGGGCCCCTCTTTCCCTTCATTACCTGCCCTGACTATCAGGGCATCCCAGACAATGCGCTGAGGCCCCGGGAAGGATGGTCTTTCACCTACCTAGTCCTGGTGGGGAGAGCAGGTGCCCAGGCCTAACCCTCACCTTCCCAGGTCACAGATGGCTGCTGCAGGTCTTGGGGATGAGTCCAGTGGTGTTTGGGGGTACATGGGAAGTCCTACGGCCCTGCTCCCTGCAGGACCCATAGGACTTAGGCAGGAACTGTAAAAAAGATTAAAGAGTCACTGAGAAGCCAGGTGCTGGTGGCTCATGCCTGTAATCCTAGCCACGTAAGAGAGCTAAGGATGACAGTTTGAAGCCAGTCGAGGCAGGAGAGTCTGGAACTTCACTGAACTACCAAAAAAGAAGTGGCGTGTGGTCTAAATGGTAGAGTTAAAGACGTTCAGAGACAACACGTAGGCGCTGAGTTCAAGCCCTAGGACCTGCCCAAGAAAAGTGAGTAAACATGACATTTGAAATATGTAAAAATCAGTGTTAATAAAATCTTTAAAAAAAGTCACTGAGGAGAGAGCCCGGTGTCCCCCATGTACCCCGCGAAGTTGGACCTCTGAGCCTTAGGCTCCTGGTGAGCGCAGGGATGGCCTGCACCCGGGACTCTGGAGGTTCTTCCTGCCTGACAGCTCCTGGTTTTGCTCCCCACCCTGTGGGGTTTTCACTGTCCAGTGGTGTCCATCTGCTCAGACCCTGGAGATAAGCACATGAAGTGACCGGGCCACAACACCCAGGGCCAGTCCCCCATGGCTGTGACTCACACCCCTAAGCCCAAGTGGATAGGGAGAAGCCTCAGCCCTGGACACAAAATGAGAGCTTTTTAGCCCTGGGTGGTGGTGGGGGGGTACGGGTTAAAGTCGTCCTCCTTGAGTCTGGATCAGGGGCCTCTGTCCCTGTGGAGTGCGGGGTGCTGGCTGCCCTCCCATCCCAGAATGTCATCCGTGGGGAGTGGCGTGCTGGCTACCCTGGCCTGGTCACGAGAGGAAATGGAAACTCAGAGGCCAACATGGCTGTTGGGTCACCTGTGGGTGGGTGAGCTGGGAGGCTCATGAGGGGTGCAGTAGGTTGAGCAGGGAAGGTCCATGGATTCCAGGGTCCCTTGAGAAGAAGGCGGCCAGCAGCCTCCGCGTCCTCCCAGCCTCTCATCCACCGGCTCTGCTATTGGCTATCCGGCCAGGCACGGGGGGACCCTGCCCCCCCTCGTCCCCTTCTGGTCCACAATGTCTCCGGCCCTTGCGCTTGGCCATCCTCGGCCAAGGGGGAGGCGAGGAGCGAGGCCCGGAAGACCTCAGGCCCAAGCGCGGCAGACGCAGGCTTTCCAGAACCTCCAGCACCTTCCAGGCCTCCTGGGGGCTCCCGCCTGGGATCGGAGCCTCCGGGCCCTCTCCATGCTCAGGGCCGGAACCTCCCTCCCACTCCAGCCTGATTTCCCCGGGCTCGGGTCCCCAAGTGGCTGCCACGTTCCCCAGGTGTGGCTCCCCAGCCTCTTCCCCGCCACCGAAATCCCTCCACCCGCAGCCCCAGCCGGGCCTCCAGGAAGCCTTCCCGGACTGCACCTCGCACTGAGCCTCCCCCCCTGGCGGCCTCGGGCCCCAGGGGCTCACCCTCGACCAACCACGGTAAGGGGCTGTTCTGCCCCGGGCCTCCCGTGTCCGCCTCGACCCCCCGGGTCTGCCAGCGGTTCCTCCCTGAAAGCCCACGGGCTGCCAGGATGGGCGCGGAGGGCCCCGGCGGGGCCCAGGCGCGGCCCTGGGCCTCTGGGGGCGCAGCGTGGGCCCCGCGAGGGCCTCCACCATCCACCGGACTGGAGTCCGAGGCTCGCGCCCGGAGCCTCGAGCTGGCCTCGGAGGGGAAGGGCGCAGGGGGCGCGGGCCGTGCGGGTGGGGCCGGGGGCGCGCAGCAGCCATAGCAGCTCCCATCCCCCCTCCACCCTGGGGGGCGGCGCGCGCCCGCGTGGGGCCGAGGCCGCGCGGGAGCCTCCGGCACGGCAGCAGGGAGAGCGTGGCCGGCCCCCGGGTCGCCTCGGCCACACGAGGCCCACGTCCTGCAACAGCTGCCCCCCCTCCCACCCCGGATCCAGGGCCCCCGGGGTGGGGACGGCCCGTCACGTGGGGCCGCCCGGGGTGGAAGCGAAGATGGCAGAGAGGCAGAGGCCTGGGCCGCCCCCCGCCCGGCCCGGCCGCCCGGCCCTGCAGCGCCCGGTGGGAAGCAGGGCCCGCCGGGTGCCCGGGCCATGGCGGGCGCCGGAGGAGGAGAGCGAAGCAGAGCCGCGGGGCGGAGGCCGAGCGCGGACTGGGTCCCCGTGCAGGGCTTGCAGCGCCAGGGCTTGCACGGCCGGCGGGCCGGGGTGGGAAGAACCAGGCGCCACGTGGGCGCGGAGGCCGCCATGGTGCCCTCCCCGGGAAGGGGGGCGCGTGAGGAGGGGGGGCTTGGAACCCGCGCCCCCCTCCCCGGGACAGGCCCGGACCCCCGGGGCCGCCGCGAGGGCTCCGCTCGGGTCCTGCGCCCTGCGGGCCTCCGGGTCCGCCCTGGGAGGCCCGGGCTCTCCCTTGCCAGGCTCGGCGGCCGCGGCCCCGGGGGAGCACGAGCCAGGCAGGAAAGCGGCAAGATCTGCAGACGAGCCGGTGTTTTGTGGTTCGAATCCCCATCACCCTCCTACAAACCAGGACCCCCCCCTCCCCAGGACGCTGGCCATTCAAACACTGGGGGTGCCCCCTCCCCTTTCCCACGTGACTGATGCCCTGGGAAGGGGGGACCTGCAGCTCACTAACTCTTGTAGGGGAGCAAAAGTAAGAAAGCTCCAGGCCAAATAAACTGCCTGGAATTTGCTGCTGGATGAAGAAAAGGAGTGGGGGGGATGGGATCAGAGGGCCTCCAATTTGTGCCCCCCCCAATCTGGTGTTGCTTTGGTTATTTTTCCACCCCCCTAGCAATGTGAAGTCTGCCATTATGAAGTCTTCCCTTGTTTGAGAAGTTTTCATCAAAAGAAACTCCCTCCTTCCCCACGAAGCAAACCATCAGTTCCCCTAATCACCCATTGAGGGCTTCAGTGGAGGTCAGCCCTCAGGAGCAGAGTGTTCACCTGGGAATTAGAGCCCCGGCTCAGCTTTGCCTAAACCCCAACTCTTGCAAGGCTCCCCAGACTAAAGACTTAGCTCACAGAGGTTATTCACTGCATCTCACCTCCTGGAATGTATTTACCTGGGGATTTCCATCTTGTCTTCCACCCCAAGAGTCAAGTAGGAATGGAAATGTCAGCCTGCGTGATTAACCAGCTTTCCAGGACTCAGACACCTGGCCCCCATTCCCAGCTAGGGCTGCCGGATACAGGGCTAGGGTTTAAAAACAGCAGCGCTGAAGGCTGAGGGGCAGTGCCAGAGATGGAAAGGAGGGTCCAGAGCTAGGGAAAGTTCCTAGGCCTAAGTGAGTCTTTGCTGCCCTTCATTTTCCATCTCTGGCATTTGACCTTCAGCCTTCAGAGGTGAGTTTCTTGCCACAGGCTATTTGTGGGTGCTAGTCTCGCTGGCTTGGAGGCCTCAGCACCTGTATTTTGTGTTGAGGGTTTGGAATAAAGTGTTGGCCAGGGAAGGGGGTCTCTGACTTTCCAGCTCGGAGAAAGAGAAGTAAGGGACCTCTTCCTAGAAGGTCATATTTTCTCTCTCTCTCTCTCTCTCTCTCTCTCTCTCTCTCTCTCTCTCTCGTTTATTTTTGTAGGTCATGGGGCTTGAACTAGGCCTGGGCGTTGTCCCTGAGCTCTTCAGCTCAAGGCTACCACCCTATCCTTGCTCTAAGCCCCACTTCCCATTTTCTAGAGGTTAATTGGAGATAAGAGTCTCAGGTCTTTTTGTGCTGGAGCTGGCTTTGAACCTTGATCTTCAGATCTCAGCCTTCTGAGTAGCTAGGATTATGGGCATGAGCCACCTCGCCTGGCTGAAGGTCATATATTCTTTTTTTTATTTGCTATTTCAGTGTAGAGAGGGGTTACAGTTCTATTTGCCAGCTAGAAGGTGCATTACTTCTCACCCATTGATATCCCTTCTTATGTTTTTGTCCCCATTTCCCTCTGAAGGTCATATATTCTTGGGGTTAAGTTGCCACATGAATGTTATGCTTTTCCCAGCCTCCATAAGCGGGGTGTGGGCGCTGACTGGGTTTACCAGCTATTTGGGGTCCCCATCATGCAAGCTACACAGTACCTGTGTTTCAGGCATTCCTCCTGTATTCCTGTTAAAGGAAACCTGATGTGTCTCAGGGGAAATTAACTAAAAATTAAATAAGCTAATTGAGAATCATGTGGGGAAAGTTACACGAGATAGACTTCAGCGTAATGTTTTAAAACTTCGATGGAACTATTCAGAAGTATGCAAAAAGCACCTCCAAACCTGCAGCAACAAATCTCCCAGTCTTCTTTTCTGTCTGCCATTTCTATCCCTCGAAGACAAACAGCTGTTCATTTTTCTTGTGCATGTGCAAGCATATATGAAGATAAATTTTAATTTGTCTCTTATATACAAAGGTCATATCTTTTGCACCTTGTCCTGAATTTTGCATTCCCTCTACCACTTATTAATGCACATCAGAATTTTCCATGCCAGTGCACTTGTCCTTGTGATTTTCTCACAGTCAAGTACTATTCCACTGTGTGGTATGCTGTAACTATCTCATCAGTCTTTTCTTGTGGTTGCTTGGGTTTTGTACAATGATCTGCTTTCACAAATGATGATGTAATTTTCTGACACACACGTGTGTTATTTTGCATATATGTGGGTGGACTTAGAGGATAAATTCCTTAAATTGGAAATACGGGGTGGAAGGCAAATATTTTTTTTTGTCGGTTTTGGGGCTTGAACTCTGGGCCTGGGTGCTGTCCCTGAGCTCTTCAACTACCACTTGAGCCACAGTGTCACTTCCTGTTTTCTGGTGGTTAATTGGAGATAAGAGTCCAATGGACTTTTTTGTGCCCAGGCTGGCTTTGAACTGTGATCCTCAGATCTCAGCCTTCTCAGTAGCTAGAATTACAGGTGTGAGCCACCAGCGCCTGGCACGATATCTTGATAGTTATGATCAGTGGTGCCTTCTTTCGTCTGATGGTAAGGAAGGAAAGTAAACCACACAAGGCATAGGTTGAGCCGCCTCTTCGGCTTTTATAGATGTCTGGTCATAAGCCTTATGTTTACCTACTTTGAGCTCTTTTTTTTAATTAATAAAATGTGCCCTTGAGCTGGGAGTTTGGCCCAAGTGGTAGAGTGCTTGCCTAGCATGCAATCGATACCACATGCATAGAATAAAAGCCAGAAGTGGTGCTGAGGCTCAAGTGGTAGAGCTCTAGCCTTGAGAAAGTCCAAGGACAGTGCTCAGGCCCTGAGCTCAAGCCCAGGACTTGTAAAAAAAAAAATGTGGCCTGGGCTAACTCAGTGATAAAACATTTGCCTACCATATGCAAGGCCCTGTGTTTGAACCCCAGTGCCACAATACACATACATGCACATATGAACACATATACAGACAACCCCAAACAAAGTGGCATGAACAGTTGTGTGACATAAAATGAGTACATTTGTTTCCAGATCAGACACACAGCCCTGGCCTCCCTGGAGCCTTCTGGAACCTTCAGTGAGAGCCCAGGATTAAGCTTAGCTGTCAGGCCATATTTTCTCTCTCTCTCTCTCTCTCTCTCTCTCTCTCTCTCTCTCTCTCTCTCTCTCTCTCTCTCTCTCTTCCTCTCTTTTGCCAGTCCTGGGCCTGAGCACTATCTTTGGCCTTTCTCAATGCTAGAACTCTACCACTTGAGCCACAGCACCACTTCTGGCTTTTTCCTATGTATACTGTACCGAGGACTCAAACCCAGGTCTTCGTGCATGCTAGGCAAGCACTCTACCACTAGGCCAAACTCCAGGCTCCAGGCCATTTCTCTTAACTGGAAGATGTCTGCTTCCATCCCACTGTTGTGCCCCTACACCTCTGCTATGCTGTGCTGATTGATAGAATCTCTACAGGGCAAGCTACTGGGCAGACAATGTGATGGAATTTTCCTGTGGGAAAACCCTTGCTTTACCTTAAGTCCTTAGAACTCTGGTTCCTGGCATCATCCACAAATAGTGCTGTCTTGCATTTGTTGAGTCTTTACTTTTAGCCTCATGCAATGTAGAGCATTCGACGTGCCTGATTCCATTCACTTCTCAGAATTACCAGTATCTCCTGACCTCTCCCTCATCTGTACCCTTGTCCCATCAAATAGAACATCTTTGTGTTTGAGCTTCTAGTCTTGAATTCCCCCAGGCTTCCCTTTCTAGTATGCCTGGGGGACAGGAACCCAGTTTAGATTTCTTGTGACCCTGCACTTTTCATGTGTATCGAGAACGAACCCTCTTTCTGAAATGTGGACAACAGAATAAAGGGCGAGTTTGATTTTTCTGTGACTGGAAATGGAGTCGATGTGTAAGAAAGTCCCATTGGCAGCCAATCTCTTGAGGCCTCACATGCAAGGAGACATTCACAGACCTTTCTAGACCTCGCACAGGGCATCCCCATTTCTGCCTCTGTCTCTATCCTGCGACAGGGGAGCAGGGCAAATGGGGTGCCCAGGTTCTGGGTACCGAGTCTGTCTGCTTCTCTACCCCCTAGGCCCGGTGTTTCAGAACTCCGGTGATCAAGAACATGGCTGAGGAGAAGGAAGCAGACTCCTTTAAGATACTTAGGATTCACGACAGACGAGTGGAGAGGAGAAATCTGCGGGAAAGCTCTGCAATAGCTCCCCAGCCTCAGCGAGGACAGCCCCAGCTGGGCAGTGATTATGGGGGGCCTCCACTGCCCCCCACACAGCACGGCCCTGTGTATCAGGAACTGACCAATATAACGCAGGAACAGTGGAACCTCCAGACCAGGGACACATCTGGACTTCAGGCCATGTGGTTCTCAGAGGGAGAACCGAAGGACAAAACTGGCCCCAGGTAGGTCTCTGATGAATGGTGAGGTTCCCCGCCCCCACAAGTTGCCCTTGGGAGAGGGGGCTCCGGGCATGAAGCTTTTGCTTCATGCTGTCTCCTCCCTCTCTCCAATCTGTCAAAGCTTTCTACCAGAAGCCACGTTTGGTAAGTACTGGCTGTGACATGGGGGCAGAAAGGGGTGGTGGACCCAAGCCTGACCTCGGGTTGGGAACCCAGAATGGGGGGCCCTGGGTGGAGAGAACTGTCTTTTCCCTGTCTGTGAGTGGTAGGTATTGCTGTTTCTCTGCAGGCCAGCCCTATATGTCACCATCTCTCAGCAGAGACGTCTGGTCATTCCTCAGAACTATCGTAAGCACCTTCTTGGCTGTGTTCCCCCTCCCTCTGTCAGTTGAGAAGTGGGGGGTGTCTATACATGCTTACATAATTGAACCAGGCTGTCGGGCGTGGCCCACCATCCTGATAAGCTTGGCCTCCAGCATGGTGGGGTCGTGGTGTCACGGTGCTCTCTCTGGGGCATCCCGGACCAGGCTCTGGTCTGAGATCTGCTCTGATGTTCAGGAGTTTGGTGGCAGGAAGGAAGCCTGCCACCCTTTCACTGCCCCCTACGCTGTTCTCCCCTTAGCCCCCCGTCCCGGCTGAAGTGAAGGTCAGGAGAGCCCCAGGCGATTTCTGCAAGGTGGGCATGCTCCACCACGGGAAGAGGGTCAGCGCCATTGCTGTCAGCCGCGCCCCCCACCATGTGTACACGTGTGGCTCGGGCTACATCCGGGTGTGGGATGACAGCGCTCTGCACGCCTCGGACAGGGCCCCGCAGGCCCAGCTGGACTTTCAGGTGAGGGGCTGTGAGGCCCGGGGCTTTGCGGGGAGGCAGGGTGGGGGGAACACAGGTCCTCAGTCTTCAGTGCTGTGAGGGGCACAGCGCGCGTGTGCACTGTTGCTCCAGAACCGTCAGAACCGGGTCCTCACCTGCAAGCTCTTCCCCGACGAGCAGAGCCTCATCACCGGGGGCGTGGCCCAGACCCTGACCCTCTGGGACCTGGCGCCCACACCCCAAGTCAAGGCACAGCTGGCCTCAACAGGCCCCATTTGCTATTCCCTCGCCATCTCCTCGGATGCCCACATCTGTCTGGCTTGCTTCAAAGGATTTGTGGAGATCTGGGACGTGCAGAACCAAATCTTAATCAGGTATGGCCTGTCCTCTCTAGAATCATGTGAGGCACTGAGGGGAGCTGGTCTGCAAGGTGCCACTCTCCTCTCTTGGGTGCCACAAGGTGGGTCCACACCTGTCTGTGGACCTGTGAGTTGTTTTCCCACCAGGAAACATGAAGTCCCCGTCTACGGCTCCCGTTGTGTGGATATCACAGGCCACAAGTTCTGGACGGGCGGTGAAGACACCATCTTGTATTCCTGGGACCTGAGGAGTTACCAGAGGCTGCAGCAGCATCATTTAAGTAATGAGGTACCTGTCAGCTATGCCGGGGCCCTTGCAACCCCCCCCCCCCCCGCCCCACGAGGCTTTGGATGTGTAGATGTGCAGGGGCAGGGGCTGAGGTCAAGATTCAAGCATGTAAGGAGGGCCCTGGGAACATGGAATACTGACCTCAAACCATCTTCCAACCAGATCCTGTGCATAACCCATGACCCTGGTGAGGAATGGGTGTTAGCGGGCCTGAAAATGAGCGACATTGTAATCCTGCATGCTCACCGGGAGGAGAAGTTTAAGGCTGTGATCCAAAGATACACCCATCACCACAACCTCAAGTTTGCTTCCTGCGGTGAGCGATATACCAGGAGACTGCCGTAGACGTTTGGGGTGGGGGGTTCACTTTCATATTGTCTTCCTCTTATCTTCCTTTCTCTGTAATATAAGAGCTTCTTGTACTGCATGACAGAAGATTCATACAGACAGAAGGAAGAGTCACAAAGCCCTGTGTGGTGGTCCATTTCTTTCAGTGATACCCATGATCCTCGTCGTGGTGGGAGGGTTGCAGCAGATAAGGAGACTGGCTTAGGTTCTGATTCTCATAGACCAGGAAATTGAAGCAAAGAGTTGTCCTCTCTGTCCCCAGTCTAGTTGAGGGCAGACTGGAATGACAACACAGCTTCAAGTCTCTGGCCTTCTTGTCTATTCTTTCATTGCCAGGAACCTATTTTGTGTCCACACAAGATGAGTCAATCCATTGCATAGAAGCCCCAACTCTACAACGGTTGTTTCAGGTATGGGAAGGGAGGGCATGTGTACAAACTCGAAGCACTGGGTACTTGTGGCCCCTGATCCTACTGGGTGGATTTAAGAGGATCCACCACTGAGCTGGCATTGAATAGGGCAGGGGACGCTGGGTCCATGGGCTCCATCTTGAGCCCCAAGACTTGGCCTTGTTTGCAGACCAAGCCTTGGGTCTCTGGAAACCTTGAAACAGTTCTACCAGTTCTTGCCTCACCCCCTCTGCCCTTCTAGACAGAGGAGTCTTCAGACATTCTATGTTGTGATATTTCCTCGGACAACAAGTATCTGGTCACAGGCTCCAAGAATACTGCCACGGTTTACCAGCTCTTGTATTGAGGATCCTGGGCCATGGCGCAAAGAAGATCTCAGCTCAGGGTTCCAGAAAGTTTCAGTACTTCCTCCATCTCAGCCTTGATGACTGGTTATCCATCCCCTCCCTAAACTATCCATCCGCTTCCTAAACCTCCATTATGTGGCTTGTGGCTTTTCCTTTGTTGTTTTTCTACTACTGATTTCTAAGTTTGGATAGGGATGTTTTTGAAATATAATTGTAATGAATAAACTGGCAAAGTAAACACAAAATTAGCCTGGATTCATGTTCCTTTCTTTCAATGAACAAAAGGAAGTCCCTGTGCTGGCTGGGTGATGTTTCTGCTTAGCAAATGGTGAGAGTGTGAACTCCAGTCTCCCAGGGGCGGGAGAGAAGCTTAGATCAGATGTGGTTTACCTTGTAACCTTTTAGGAAGGATCAAGGAATTCTTGGAATTATAAGAAAACAAAACCAACAAACAGCAACAGAAAACAAGAACAAGTACCATCTTGAATCCATGGCTCAACCATGCGTCGATTCAGTCAGCCAGGAACTGGAAAGATTTGGAAAATCCTTTCCTGGCCCTGCAGTCTAGGAGACAACTCCTTCACAGATAGGACGGAAGCAGCGGAAGCCACGTCCTGTCTCCAGAGATGCCCCCTCCCCCACGGCAAGCTGTCCTTCTCCTTTACAGATCCTGAAGGGAGAAGCCCTGTGACTGACATTTCTTTTGGTCCCCCTTCTTTTCCCACAGTCCTACAGAGGGGAGTTCATACTTGGGTACCCACATGTAGGGAAGCATGGCGCCTCTTTTTTACCTCACTGCCCCTTGCGGGGTGACCTCCCATAGAGCACGGCAAGAGAAGCATGCCCTCTGTGAGACTCGAGCTCAGGGCCCTCCAGCGATCCGCCTGCCGTGCGGCCCGGGGCGCCTTCCATCCTCAAGACACCAGGCCACAGCACAAGCCGCCTGCAGAGAGGTGTGGAAGGGGCGTGGCCGGCGGGGACACGTGGGCAGGGGGGCGTGGCTCCACAAAAGTCCCGGATGCGGATGCGTGCTGGATGCCTGGCGCCCGGAAGGTACCGCCGTCGAGGCCAGTGCACCTCGAAAGCGGGGACCCGCTGCCTGCCGGGTCCCCAGCCCCGCTGGGGCCCGAGCCGGGGGAGACAGCGGGAGTCAGGTCCGGAAGGCCCCTAGGTGACTAGCAGGCAAGGGGAGGGGACAGGTGACGGTTCATTCAGACTTGCCCCTGTTTTTCTCTTTGTCTCGATAATTTTGCTTCCGTGGTGCACACAGGGACATCTCGTTTTGAAGGGTAGAAGAAGAGCCCTCAAACCCCTCGGAGCAGAGGCTCTGGGCTTATGTCTGTAACCCGACCTACTCTACCTGAGGATTATGAGGTGAGTCTCTTATTTCAAATTAAGCATCCGGAAGCCAGAAGTGGAGGCCTGGCTCAAGTGATAGGGAGCCAGTAGGAGTGAGAAGGCAGAAGGAGAGTATGGGGCTGTGAGTTCAAGTCCCAGTGTTGGCATGCCCATACCCACCCTCTGAGGAGGGGTTATCCTCATAACAGAAGAGCAATGCTGCTGGTCTCAATAAGTCGGTTTGATTTACCCTCAAATCACAGGGTGAGATGATGACCTCACACTTGCTAGCTTACTTACCCACTAAGCCCTTGTTTTCACAAAAGCAATAATATAATGCCTGGCAAGGCCTCCTCTCTTCAAGAATTAATTTAAAACCCCCCAGTGGGAACAGACTGAGACAGTTCTCACACTGATTCTATCATTGTTCCCTAAGCTTGGAGAGCACTTAACAAGTACCTAGCACATGCTGTGGCTTCAGGTGGTCCCCTGTGGGTGAGGCCTGCCTGCCTCCATTAGACCAGGACCTCTGAGGTCCAAGGACAGCATCTGTGCCAGCCCAGGACTTTCCACGTTCCCCTGGCTCAGGAGAATGAGGAAGATGAGGTTGAGTCAACCACTGCTTGACCTGAACAAGGCTTCTAAACCACCCAGTTGCAGTTCTGTGTCACAGTATGGTCCTTGTTCTGCTTTCTGTTACCTGTGGAGTCCCCTGGGGGTAGAGGAATCCATTACAGGGGCAGCTTAGCTAGTATGCCAGCCCTACAATCCCTCTCAGCCCTCACACCCTTTGCTTCTCATCTAACTCCTGTCCCCTGCACTGGGAAGGCTTGCCTTTCTGCACAGTTGAAGCCTGGAGAATGTGGTCTGTAGATCTGCTATAATTTGTGATATGTGTGTATACATGCTCCATGTACATATATACACACACATATATACATGTATGTATACATATATACACATACACAGTCTTGCTACACTTTGCATCTCAACAGAAGAGGAACAGTAGTAGTTGTGTTTTTGCATAATCTAAAGCATTGATATGTTGTTGGTATTCTGAAGGGCCAGTTTGTCTGGGTATAAAACCCCAGAGAAGTTTTCTCTAGTGCCCTCCTATTGATAAATATCACTGGCCCCCTTAGAGGCCACTCACCCCTTAGAAGGGGCTCCCCATTCGCAGCCTGGTTTCTGCTTCCTTAGCTTCCAAGCCCAGTGTCTGTTTCTGGTGTGGAGGCAGTGTGGGTTTTGAAGCCAGGCAGGTAGGGTACTGAACAGAGTGTGTGAGCTTGGCGCTGTAACCTCTCTGTGCTCCCTTTCTCCTCCATAAAGCAGGAGTAGTATAAGGGCTAAGTCATAGTAGGTGGTTGGTAACTAATACCATAAAAAAAAACAAACCCAAACCAAAATAAACTCTGATAAGAGCAATAAGGAAATGAAATTCTAAGAAATACGCAAAATCCATAAAAGGAAAATTTTGCTGCACTTCTGGGAGACAGAAACAGGCAAAGTGAGAAGATGGCCTCTGTTTCTGGATGTCACATTTTAATGTCTTTATAATACTAGTTTCCCACAAGTTAGTTTATAAATAATGTGCATTATAAATATACCAATATACAGGCACTAGTGGTTTATGCTTATAATTCTAACTCCTCAGGAGGCTGGGATCTGAGGATTGAGCTTTGCCAACCCTGGCCAAAAAAACCCATGAGACTCTTATCTCCAATAAACCAGCAAAATGCTGGAAGCAGAGGTGTGGCTCACGTGGTAGAATGCTAACTTTGAACAACAACAGAAAGTTACAGGAGAACTTGACACATCTGAGTTTAAACCCCAGTACTGGCACAAGAAAATAACAATCATTGTTTCATGGAGTTGATAAAACTAATATAGGAATGAAGCATGTTAGAGTAGCCAGGGAAAAACAGACAAAAGGAAGGAAGACTAGCTCTGTCTGACATCAAAATGAACTGTACAGAATATGAGAAAATGTGGATGGGCCACTGGGAAAATCTGAGCAAGGTCTGCAGATTTATTAGTGTGTAAATGGTAATTTTCTGTTTTTGATGATTATGTGATAATTGGATGTTGGAGAAAGTTGAGTAAAAAGTACATGGAGATGTTTTGCAAATCTGATCTTTAAAAGGAAGAAAATCAAAAAAGGGATAGAAATATGTCTTACTGTAGACACCTGATAAATATTTAACAAGTTACCTTGCTGTTTCCAGCATTCAGGTATAAATTCCCCTGAATTAGGTGACCTCTAATATTCATTCACTGATTATTTTCATAGTCAATAGGTTTCAGGGGAAGCAGTCCAAATAGATAAAAGCACGGTCTGTATTGCCAGGCAAGGAGCTGGGCTGTAGGTGACCAACTTTATAACTGTTTTTTTTTGTGTGTGCCAGTACTGGGGCTTGAACTTAGGGTCTGGGCACTGACCTTGGACTTTCTCAAGGCTAGTGACTACCACTTGAGCCACAAGCACCACTTCTGGCATTTTCTCTGTGTGTGGTACCTAGGAATCGAACCTGGAGCTTCATGAATGTTAGGCAGGCACTCTACCTCTAGGCTGCACTCCCAGCCCCTAACTGTATAACTTTTTTTTTTTTTCTGGCCAGTCTTGGGGCTTGAACTCAGGGTCTGGGCAGTGTCCTTAGACACTTTTTGCTCAAAGCTAGTGTTCTGCCACTTGAACCACAGCGCCACTTCCGGCTTTTTCTGTGTATGTGATACTGAGGAATCGAACCCAGAGCTTCGTGCATGCTAGGCCAACATGCTAGCCTATGCTAGCCCACTAGGCTGTGCTCCCAGCCCCTTTATAACTTTTTATGTCAAGAAATATATCTATGTTGTTAAACTTATTTTTAATTGAAAGATCCTATGGACAGACCTTTTTGTTTCAACAAAAGCCCTAACTTGCTCAATATATTAATGTTCCTCCCCCACCCCATACTAGTTACTGTAGGGATGAAAAATGAAACACAGTTCTGCCCTCAAAGACATTTAGGGGTCCTTGTGGGAGAGCCACACTGGGAGCTAGCTAGCAAGGGGCAGAGCATAGGGTAAGATAAGGTGAGAGGAACTCGGCCTGCACTCACTGGAGAGCGGGTGAGTCGTTGGCTGTTGGAATGTGGGCGATGTGGAAGATCTAAGAGGCAGTTGGTCCCTTCCAAGAAGAGAGGACCGTTGAGGGAGGAGGAGACAGTTGGAGAGGGCTGAGTCAAAGGATGAGCAATGTCACTGTGAATGGGACAGGAAAAGTGGGAGGGGATCCTGTTTTGGCAAAGAGGTAAGTTCTCCAGCTATTGTGCTTGGATCTGTGGAAGACACTGAGAAGATTCCTGCTCTCTGGGATTCCTCAGGAACTGGATCAGCAGATGAACTTGAACTTCTGGATAGGATCAATTTGGTGCCCTAATGATAGAACTAAGGGACAAGCTGGCTGAGGCACAGGCTAGAGTTCGAGGTTGGCTTGTCAGGTTTCAGGGGAAACACATTCACATGGATCTAGCTCTCTGACCTTTGGAAATGTTGGACAGAGAAGAAGATTCCAAACCAAATGAAATCCTTACATCTACCTAAGGATGAAGGATAGAGGAAAAAAGATATCCTGAGGGTCTTAGGCCAAGACAGAGCCCTGGGCACTGGAGGCCATAATAGAAGATGGCTACCTGAATCTGATCTGATTCCCTTTGGGCTCAGCTGTGGGCTATGTTCTTACATTTGCGTACCTTTAAATTAGAGAAATGCTGATGCCAAAACATTACTGCTAGATGAAATGCTGCTATATGTCAATGCTATGTAAAAAGTACTCAACCAATGCTGTCATTAATTAGGAACAAGAAGAGGCGGAAGAAACTGAAGGACCCACAGTGGTGGCGCACTGGATTTGAAGTAGGGCGGGGTTGTCGTGATGATGAGCAACCAGTTAGATGCCAGGTCTGTATCACGCCTTACATAGACAATTCTCCTTTTAAGCTTCGGAGGGAATTTCTCCTGTCATTTTCCCCTGTTTCGTATCACGCTCAAGCCCAGATGACTTAGCTGTTCTGATCTGGACCTTGGGTTTAAATGGCCTCCCTTAGAGATGATTACTTTGGAAGAATGCTTTCCAAAGGCCAAATGCTAGTGAATTTGAGATAAATAGCCCTGTTCCCATCTGGCCTTCTGTGTTCTCCCAGGGTGAGGCTTCCTTCCTCCTCTGAGCCATGTCTTTATACAAGGCTGGACCAACTCTAGCAGACTGGAATCCAGGGCCCAGATTTCCAGTTCCCTAGCTTGGCCATGTGGCTTCACCAAAGGACTCCAGTGAATCATCCCCTACCTGGCCCCAAAGTTTTACACCTGATTTTAGGACCGTGTTCATGTTCTGAGCCCCTACCCCATGCCAGCTTCATCTCCCATTGGAAACTGTGTTACGCTGCTCTCTCCCCCGTTCTACTATCCTTTATTCATCTTCTTCTTTAGGTCTCAAGTATGGCACTTCCTCTCATTCATCGCTGATATCTAACCCACTCGCCTGCTGTACAAGTTCAGCCTGCAGGAAGTTTTCTGGTCCTTTCCCCTTCTGTCTTTGCCTGGGTTTAGAGGACTTGTATATCATAACTTCAGGTGAGAGATTCTTTGGTTGACATCCTGTGTGCCTGCCCTGAGTCACAGGTGACCATAAAATCCTGAGCCAGAGGCCAAGGACAAGAGCTCCTGGCACCGTTTAATGTATAGTTCTGAGGTGCTGCAGGGTTACTGGACTTGAAGTCTGTGCCACCCCTTTACTCCATGGCCAGTGATGGTAAACAAATGGATTTTTTGTGTGTGGGCTGGTCCTGGGGCTTGAACTCAGGGACTGGGCACTGTCCCTGAGCTTTTGTGTTCAAAGCTAGGGCTCTCCCACTTGAATCACAGCTCCAGTTCAGAGATTTTGCTGTTGTTGTTGATGTTTTTATTTCATTTTTGGTGCTTCATTGGCGAGGAGTCTCACAGACTTCCTTACCCATTCTGGCTGAACATTTATAATCCTCCCAGGTTTCCAGATGAATGAATAATGCTGGTTGTCAGTGACTTAGGCTTGGAGATACAAAGATCCAGCCTAATGATTCTCTGTTCTAGTGGAATACTAGAATGAGTTTGGACCTCCTCCTCCTCCTCCTCCTCCTCCTCCTCCTCCTCCTCCTCCTCCTCCTCCTCCTCCCCCCCTTTCTCCATTTAGAAGCTAATGTTCCCCTGGGGGAGCTTGTAAAATGCCTGGTGTTAGGTTTGCACAGATTAGAAATTGTGGGCCTGAAATCCAAAGACCAATTAGTTGTTTTTAGGTGTCTCTGCTGCCCCCTTGTGACCACCTTGCACACTCACCATCCAATTTCAAACAATTTTAATCTCACCAGAGACAGGGATATCAGATCAAAAAAGAAATCCATGCCTCTGCCCCTGGCCATCTGGCTCCCCTGGGATCCCAAGGTCCACGCTACCTTGAAGGGAGCTCCTTCTTAGACTCAGTGTCCTGCGTTGTGGACCAGACAGAACTCCAGGTCTGCAGGTAAACCAATGGTCCAGAGACCATCGGCCCTGGGGGAGCAGCTCAGAGAACAAAGCCAGGGTCTGGACCCTCAACCTCAGCATCCACAGAGCCGGACAGGTGCACCTTCTGATGTTTGGGGAGATAAGTGTCTCACGGACTTTCCTGCCTCGGCTGGCTTTGAACTGCTGTCCTCGGATCTCAGCCTCCTGAGTTAGCTAGGATGACGAGCATGAGCCACCAGCACATGACTATTTTTTGTTAGGTTGTGTTGAACCTAGGACTAGCCGGGAACCCTGGTCACTCTTACCTGTGTCTCCCAGTGGGATCATAATTAGGACATATGTTACCATTCTTGTTTGTTGAGCTGGGATAGGGTGGAAGCATGGCATGAGGGGGCCTCCCCAACATTTTTGTGTGGGTTGGCCTTGAACCATGATCCTCCTCATAATCTGTCCTTTCCACATGCCCACCAGCTTCTCTTCTGTGGAAACCATGAGTGCATTCGTACTCTGGGCAGGGTTTTCTCAGTGGCCAGTGTTGCTGGTGATGCTAAGTGGGTCTAGACAGTCCCTGCCTCATCCCAGCCATTCGCCTCTTCCTCTCAGGATCTCCGCCCCCATGAAACAGTCAGGCTCCTCCTTCCCATTCTGTTCTAGGAAAGGCACCGGGGTCCAGCGGGCACCCCAATTAGGCCCAGATGAGGACAGTGTATTGCTGTTTCTGTTAGTCACCAAGTAGCTTGCCATGCTGGTTCTGGCTCTACAGCCATAGTGGGAGAGTAAGGGCTGCACCTCAGACCAAGACAGAGCTCATTTTGGGTAACGAGGGAGTACGGGAAGAACAGGGCCCTGGGGAGTTTCACTTTACACGCATGCTTTACTCATTTAGAAAAACCTGGGCTGAGCCGGGCGTTAGTGGCTCACACCTATAATCCTAAGCTACCGAGGAGGCTGAAATCTGAGGATTGCGGTTCAAAGCCATCCCGGGCACAAAAGTTCGTGAGACTCTTATCTCCAATTAACCACCAGAAAACTGGAAGTAGCGCTGTGACTCAAGTGATGGAACGCTAACCTTGAGCTGAAGACAGCTCAGGGACAGCACCCAGGCCCAGAGTTCAAGGCCCACAACCGGCAAACAAAAACAAAACTGGTGTGGTAAGTGTATAATATCTGCTTGGCTGTTTTTGTTTGTTTGTTTGTGGTACTTGAACTCTGGGCCTGGGCACTGTCCCTGAGCTCTTCAGCTCAAGGCCACTGCACTGCCCCTTGAGCCACAGCATGACTTCCAGTGTTTTGGTGGTTAAGTGGGAGATAGGAGTCTCATGGACGTTAGTGCCTGGGCTGGCTTGAACTGTGATCCTCATGTCTTAGCCTTCTGAGTAGGTAGGGTTACAGGCATGAGTAGCAGAGCCTGGCTCGCTTGGCTGTTTTCCGAGTCAAAACAATCCTAAGATTTGAGCATGTACGGTGACAGATTATAAGGAAATGTCCTCCCTGTGATCGTTTGTGTGAATGTAGTCTCTTGCTAGTTACAGGCTCCTAGTGGATGCTTATGTTTCATGGTCTTCAAGAGTGAGGAGACTAAAGGAGGGACCACCAGGACTCCCGGAGAGCGCCAAATACCTGCAGCTCACAGCCCCAAGGCCAGAGCCCATCTGTGCTTCTCGGGTCTAGCCGGAGGAGGACAGGGATATTGGTTCCCGTGTGACCACTCTCCTGCGTGGACCACAGCCTCTTCCTATGAAACAAAAGCAGAGAGAGACGGAGAGAGCCAAGAGGAGGCCTCGCTGAAGGACTGTTAGGAAACTCAAGGGATTTGCCGTTTACTTTCGCTTCATAAATTTCCAGATAACTTCTGGCTTCTCTGAGGAGCACAGACGGGCCTGGGAGGTGCCCGTCTGCGTGGTGTGCTGGAAGTGGCTGGTATCCAGAGGAGGGGGTGGGGGGATGTCCCTAATGCTGGGTGACTGGTGCACTGGTCAAGTTAGCTGGAGAGGCGGTGTGGTTGGAGATAAGAAGGAGCTGATGGAGAGCCTGAGGCTTCCTTCCTGCCAGAGCTGCACCTGGGAGGCCTCCACCTGCAGGAAGGCTCAGGAGCCGTCAGCCCTGCAAACCAACAGGGCTCTTGGAGAGAGCCCCTGCTGCATCGGTTTGCTGTCTGTGTCCACACATTCATCAATCTCCAGGTCTGCAAATACGCCTGCAAAGCAGCTTCGTACGGGTGGTACAGTGACTGGCCAGGTATTTCTTAATAATTTCTCTAGGCTCAGCCTTCCCACTTGCTGTGCATGAGCCAGGTGGAAAGCCTGGCGGAGCCAGAACATTCTGGGGTCACAGCAGGTTCCATGACCAGTTTCTGAACCTCGGCTACCCAGGGGGCGTCACTGCTGTGGTCACTTGCTAGTGGTGTGTACTTAGTCTTCCCTATCATATGGTGATTGTAATAGTCCCAGCTCACCTGGATGCCTGCAGGGTTTAAGTAGGGGGGCATATACCAGCAGTCCTTTTGGACAGGGTTTGTTCTATTTATGAAGATGAAAGAAACAGACTACTCCCCGAACACAGCATTGACCTCCATTTCTCTTGACGGTGTAAGATTGAGAAGCATTCATGATGGGAAATGAGGAGTTGTGGGGCCTCCAGCCCCTGGCTTGAAAGCTCTATGGCCCTGTGTGCATGTACAATGTACATACGGTTTCTGTATCTTTGGCTTAACAAAGACATCTCAGAAGAGTCAGGACTCGAGCTCTTGGATGCATGGAGAGTCTCAGCTTCCTCAACCTTAGCACTGTTGACTTTTGACGTGTTCTTTGTTGTAGGGGACTTGGTGGCAGTGGACCCTGCCTGCTAGATGGTTAGTAGCGCCTTCCATACACCCCTTTCCCCATACTGACCATGAGATCACCTCCAGGCCTTTCCGAATGTCCTCTCAGAGGGAGGGAGAGACAGAGCCAGACCGCTCCTTGCTATATTTTCTGTAGGCTGAGCATTCTGTCATGGGGCCCTGACCTGCCTACACTGAAGTGCTGTGAGATTTCTCTTCTGACCTTGACATCTGATTTCTGCCTACTTCTGTACACTGACTGTAGATGGTACAATCCTAGGAAAGGGAGGCTTTCAGAGTCAAAGGGCTGCAGACTTGGTTGGAAAATGCAGCATGCCTTTCACAGTCTTTTACTGTGGGACAAAAGATTGTGAAGTAATTGTTTGTGGTGAATGCATTCTGTGGAAGCGTAAACCTGAGGTGATGCTTCCTCGTTCAGAAAGAGGCTCTAAGGAGAAGGCTCTGGAAGAAACAGAAGTAGAGGATGAGTATTTGAAGAACTTGAAGTCACCACTGTTTAGGAGTGTGGCCTAAATGCTCTATAGGAGAAGACCACAGGTACCCTTGTTTTGGGGCTGTCATATTGGAGCATTCTAAATGGGTTAAGGACATGTAATCATTGGTGTGATTCTGTTTAATCGTCTTCTATAGACAGACCAGTCTCATCTGTCTTTCTCTTTAACTTCTTACACATCTGCTCTAAGATTGCTCAGTCATTCTGTTTCAAGATTGTGTCACCTCTGAAGAATGAAGAATGTTCCTCCAGGCTTGGAAACCTTTCTTTTTTCCCCCTTGAATATCTCTCAGAGTTTCCTCTTGGGGCATGTAGTGTCTTCTAGTTGTATGCTTACAAATTCCTCACTTTGAAGTTTGCCACTTTGAAGTGGCCCAAGGCAATAGAAGCAAGCTTTAGAAATGCTGTGGGAAAGAGCAGGAGCTACCCCTGGGTCTTAGAATAAAGAAATGAGGTGCTAGGATGTTTTGAGTTGGTTAATGATGATGGCTGGGTGTGAGTCAAGCTTATAGGGGTTATAGCTCAGTACTGATGAGCTTCTGTGGACTGGGGCCATCCACTGCAGCTGATAGCTATGAATTAAGTGCCTAGGACTCCATTTAGCACCTTGGAATCCTCCAGTTGTGCCAAGAGCTGTGTAGAGTCCGGGAAAGTTGGTGATGCTGGCTGTTTTACAAGTGAAGATGGGTTCTGTGGAGCCAGACCTAGATGTTAACATGAGACTCTCTCACAGAGCTGGGGAACTTTTTCATTTTTACGTTTTACTCTGCAAGGGTCATTTGACATGAGATGTTAGCTTGTATTGATGATTATGTTGCTGTGAAAAAAAAATAAAATAAAAACTAGATTCACTGAGTTTTGAGGCTCACCTGCAGTTGCCTTGTTGGACTTAGACTAAATGATTGCATGGCCCAAAGGTGAGAAATTTCCTACCCCCGAGGGCAATGATAAGATGCTAAGTGTTACCTAGTTTAGACCTAATTAACATTGACATGTGGTGTTGGCGCTCTGGTGTTAATTACAAATAGATTTCTGAGGCTACATCACTTAGAATCAGCCATACTGCACAGAGGATGGTGGTGCGAATGGTATGGACTGTGTGCCGTAGTCTCATTTGCTGTGTGTGTAGACAACCTAGCCAGAGAATTCCCGGTCTCCACAGATGGGATTCCAGTCTCATGATTCTTGCTCAGAAGGGCCCAGGGCAGCTGCTGAGGCCCCCACGAGGCTGAGGACTGGGCTGACTCCAGGTGTACCATCTTTTTGTGCCCTGAATTGAATCTTCTTTGACACTTTGACACAGTGGTTCTTCTGCACTTACCTGCAGAAGTAGAGGTTTCAGCAGAGTGCGTATACGAGGTCGGAAAGACTTGAGGTGAGCTTGAGCAGGGCATGCCCAGTCCTTGGTCAAGACTATCCAGCCATGGTCCAAGGAAACAGTCTTTGGGGTGTCTATCTACTGTGACTTTCTCTTACAGTCACAAAGCTCCGATTGTGGCAAGTGTACATACCCTTCTTGAGCAAATGGGGGCTCTTTTAAGAATGTTCTTATAGAATTTTTTTTTGTTTGACAGAATGTTTTTCTTATTACAGAATATTCTTGTTGCAGAATGTTTTCTTAAGAAGGTCCAGGGGTCCCTGGAAGTTCCTTCCGCTGGTCTCCTCACTGGAACAGACTCCTCTGCCTTGGGGTGGCCTCAGAAAGTGTGGAAACACAACCTCCTGTGATGTCAGCTCTTCAAAAGAGCTGCACTTTTTAAAAAGGGGATGCTGAGTCATAGTAGGTGAGAAGGGTGCTGAGCTGGGGCCTCAGTGACCAAAGGGAGTGATCTCGCAGTCTAGATCCGGCTCCCTCCAGCAAGAAGAGTTAGAGAAAGGCCCTCTGATTGGCCGGTGGGTTGTACAGAAGGAAGGCGCCCCTCTGCCCCAGGGGGTCAGGCTGGATACTGATAGCCTCTTGGGGAAGTGTGCTGCTCAGAGCTGTCCGGTAGGGATCAGCTTCTTTCTGGGTTTGTTTATCCAAAGATTGACCTTCAAGTTGGCAGCTCTCACCGAATCTGCTTTGAATGTCTTGTGCCACGAAGAAGAGGCAATGAGTGTTTCTGTTTAGAATGGAACTGAATTTTACAAGACCTTTGTGTTTCTCTAGTGTCTTTTTTTTTCAATATCCAAGTCTTGGATGTGAGGTTTTATTTTTATTTTTTCATGGTTGCTTCCTCAAGCAGCTTCTTCTCTTTCTCCTTCCTGATCAGCTGTCTGTCCACCAACATGTCTTACTGACAGTGGCCTCCAGAGATGTCTGCCCAGTGTTGTTGTCTTCATTTTTCAGATGCACATGAGCCAAGGAAATCTTGGTTTCCTTCCCTGCTTTTGTTACCCTTATGCCTCTTGGCCACTCAGCGTCCCCTTCTTAGAAATGGAAGGCAGCATCATCTTTAAAAAAAACTCATCATCCTGAATTTGTTTGGGTTCCGAGGCCATAACTTCCACTGGTGGCCTTCTGAGGGTTTGTGTGCTGTTCCTCAGGGCTTCCCCTAGGTTGTTAGCTATCCACTCTCTTTGTTCTTCCACTTGGTATGGAGGAGCACTGTCTGTCCTGATGCCCAGACTATATTGTGTCCTGCGATCATGATCTCGTGTCATCTTGAGATTTAACTCATGGGCACTCGTGGGTGGAAGGGAGTGTGTGCGTGTGCTAGGAGCCTGAGGTGTTTATACACTACTGTTTGTCTCTCATTTGGTTGAGGGGTTCTCTCAAACTTCTGGGACTTTCAGAACTACTGGCCTCACACCCTTTGGGCCATGCCTCCCCTTGCCTGCTGACCTGAGTTATTTTCATGAAACCCGCTGTCTAGCAAAGGAGATATTTCGGCCAGTCACAATTCTCTTTGTTCAGGATTTAGACCATCACTGGTGAGATGAAGCATCTCTAACCTAGGTTGCCTCTTGCGAGTGGCTCATTCCCGCTTTGGTTTCTGATTGCTATGTTGACAGGAACCCCCCTCCCCCCAAAGGACCCCCCAATAGCCTCTCTCCCACAGACTCTGTTGGGCTCTCAAGCCTCCAGGGACAGACTTCAGTGTGTGTGTGAGAGGGAGGTTTTATGGTTTAATCTTGAGTTTTGTGGTCAAGAAAGACTTTTCAAAGCTTAAAAAAATGAGTATTATAAAAACAGACTTCTTTTTGAACCCTTTAAGTTCACTTTGCAATTTCTAAGCTGAGAATTTTTCGAATGCCCCCTAGGGGCGCCGGTGAGAGTCTGGGAGCTTTCAGGTGGTTAGTGATGGAGAATGTCTCCCTGCCCTTGAGGAGCAGTTACCTGGGGCATGCGTATCATCAGCTTGTGCCTGCACACTCCGAGAAGGGTAGGGCTGGCTTCCCGAGCCTGTGACCCAGGCAGTTACACACAGCTTCCCTGTTTCATGCTCTGCTGTGGTTGTCTCGACCATTCAAACAGATTGTCAAAGGAAGATGGACGCGTGTGTGCGTGTGTGTGTGTGTGTGTGTGTGTGTGTGTGTGTTTTAACCCTAAACCCTACCAATTATGTGGTTTTGAAGAGGGGCCTGTGTTGGAGCAGAAGCGTGCACAGAGGTCACTTGAGGGCACGCTGGGAGGAAGAGTAAACAGGTGGCTGGCCAACCGAGAACCAGAGAGGTTGAAGCAGAGCCACTCCAGCCCTCAGTATAGGTTATAGAGGGCATTTGAGGTTTGTAGCAGTGTTCCAAGACAAAAAAATGAAGCAAAACCTCCAAAGTTGCCAAGCAGTGAACGAGTTCATACTGGAGCTTAAGATAAGCTTCAGCTTTCTGGTCAGGAGCACTGGTGATGCCAAAGCCACTGGGCCATTTGTGTCGAAACCTGAGGTGTGTGTGTGGGGGTGCATACCCTTCTATGTATTGCAGTGGGATTTGACCTCGTAGCTCTTAGCTCTCCAGAGACTCTATAACTTGGAAGAATTGTTTATTTCTTGGCGTCTAGCCCCTAATATGGATACTTTTATCTTTTCCCGCTGGGCCCCGTTTTCCCTTCATGTTCCCCACATGTTCTATGACTCTTATTTCATGTATCAAAGGATGTCCACTGAGTGGCATGCCCGTGATGTTGGGGTCATTCTAACCACGTCCGTCACTTTCTGCCTATTTCTGCACTAGCCGTCATGCTTTTCAGCTGGCCTAAATGCGCTCAGAGATGGAGCAACTTCTTTGGACAGCGTAGCTGCTGTGTCAATAATCAGTAGGCTTGCATTCCCAAATTACTACCCCAGACTGCTGCTCCCCATCAAGGATCACCCTCTGGTGCCTTCCATTATGTGACTTACCAGAGAAAATGGCCAGGAGGTGGCATCTTTAGGAATGTGGGCCCCTGCAGCCGCTGGGTTTTTTTTTTCCTGGGGGTGGGGGGAGGGCGTGGGCACTCTTGGTGTGAAGGCGTGGTGATGAGTTAAGCGCTTGCTGAGGCTCATGGCAGATCACTGTTGGCTCTGTTCAAAGCCACTCTTGTTTTCTTCACTTTGAATCAGATCTCTGACTCTGAGGCCCTCTCCCTGCACCCTAGCCAGCTACTCTGGTAGGCACCGATGCCCTTGATTAAGGTTCTCACAGAACATATGGTTTGGTGTGATGGACGGATTGTTCTGAGTCTATCCACTTTTCCCTCAGCACTAAGGTCATTTTAAAAATGACCTTCTCCTCTATCGATTTAAAACTTATTGAGATGACCCAAAGAGCTTTTGTTTATGTGGGTTAAAACTATCGATATTTACTGCATTAGAAATGAAAGCAGAGACACTTAAAAAGACTTACTTATCGATTGGTTTGAAAATAGCGATGATGAGCACATTGCATGTGAGTACAAATAACACTTTAGTGTTATTATGAAAACAGTTTTGATCTTGCATCTCCTGTGCCTTTTTTACATAAATGTCGATTTGTTGCACAACAGGAAAGAGTGCCATGAAGGATAACATTTAGGAAGCCAGTTTTGTGCTGTTTCATAGTACAAGTGTCTGAAAAGAATGTATGAACTGTATTAAAAATTAGCAAAATGTGCTCAGTTTAGTAGGTTTATTATGAGGGAGGGATATCATTGCCAATATATGAAGACTCTTCTTTGTACCAAATTCTAGGTCCTAGCAGGATATGTTTTGAATTTTACAGTGAATGTGCGTGCGTGCGTGCGTGTGTGAGTGTTACTGGGGTTTAAGTTCAAGGTCTTGCATTCGCTGCACAGGTGTTCCACTAGTTGATACAGCTCCCTAGCCTATGCTTAATGTGGAATTTTTAACACTCAGAATTATTTTAAAACACAATAACAAAAATGCCTCATTTATAAGCAAGATATATATATAGATAGATGTATGTACACATACTGATTTATTTATTAGCTATGATTGACTTAATTATTTTGCAATCCAGGTCAGTATGGTCCTTAAAAAAGACTAAAGTACCACTTGACTTTGTAAAGAGTGCAGTTGAATGGTTTTAAAGTCATCTCCGGCAGTATTCTAGAACATTTTTCTAAAAAATTCATGCTCGTTCCCCACCCAAGCCCATGGTGTTTCCTGTTTCCTGATTTACTTTCCGTCTGTATGGATTTACCTATTCTGGACATTTCATATACATGGAATTATACAATATGTGGCCCTTTATATGCCTGACTTCTTTTACTTGGGATAATGCATTAGATGTTCATCTATGTTTTTGAATGTATCGATATTTTGTTCCATTTATGGCTGAATAATATTCCACTGCATGGATACTTAATCACATTTTTTTCCCTCCATCCATCAGTGGATGGACATTTGGGTTGTTTTCACTCTTCACTACTATGGGAAAGGGCCAAAGGCTATGGACACTGTGTGCATTTAAAAAAATGTGGCTACCTATCTTCAGTACTCTTGGATCTATATATTCTCAAGTGTTATTGATCAAATGGGTACCCTTGTATTGCTTCTCAGGCACCAGTGATCATACATTAATCAAGCACCCACTTTGCCCTGAAAACACTTCAGATCTGGCCTCTTCAAAGCAGACAGGAAGAAATGGATGGGAATTGACAACGTGTCTTTTGTACCTACAGTGGTCTTTGAGATTTCCCAGAGGAGCCTTGGGAAATCTCACTGAGATTTTTGTCTCTTCATCATAGAAAACTTGATGCTAGAACCCACCGGCTTCGTTTGGTATGCTCCTGTTGTGAGATCTTTGTGAGAAGAGTTGTCAGATCCCAAAAGACCCTCGGCTCTCATCTCCTAAGTGCTGTTGGTGAATTCAGTAGTTTAGGGGACATTCCTGGTGGTTTCTCAGGGCCCTTCTTCTGTCCATGCTAGTTTTTACTCTTAAAAAGACATGCTGATAGAGAAATTTACTCTTCCTTCCTGATGGCATTGGTTATGGTAATAAATGAACCACAGTCTGCGCCTGCGGGGAGCTGTTAGTTTACTTTGATGTCTGTCTGAAGGCACTGCTCTGTGGCATAGCCAGTGGCTTGTGTTCACCATGAGAAAGGACACGGAGGCTCTGGGTAAATAAATGATGGTGCCAGGTGGCTTACACTCTCTGCACTGTAAAGAGCAGGCTTGTGCACACAGGCTGATCTGTCAGAATTTCTAGGATCCTTTTTAATCTATAAGCAGACCATTTCCACGAGCAGATTGAATCCAGGAGCCAGTGAGATGAATACAGGGGCATCACATAGTGATGTGGAGGGGTGAGGTATGGGGAAGCCATTGTAATGACTTGTTTATTGCAAATGCTGTTTTCATGTTGTCTCCGGAAAGCCTCTTCTGTTCCTCTGGCTGTCTGTAACCTGCACTAAGGCAGCAGACTCCACTTTTGTAAATGGAAATCAAGCATTTGAAAGCAGGGTTGGAATTACGCTCTGTGTGTGCAGGGGCGGGGAGGTGGGGAGGAGGGTATGTCACTGTGATTTTCTAGCTTGGCTCTGATGGCCAGGGGTGTTCACCATCCTGTGTGCTTTCTGCTCATGGATCCTCTTGAGAGTGTCAGGAGGTTAAGACTCCTTCATTTTGTTTTATGTTGAAGTAGTGGTGCAAAGGGGTTTCAGCCCAACAGTTAAGTCCAGCACACCTTCCACTGCATAGGAGTCAGGGCTGCGAAGGACTCCCAGATTCCCTGCTCTACAGATGGGAAAGGGGGCTCCCTAAGGGAGTGTCTGGCCCAGTTCTAGCGGCAGATGGGGGCCTCTGAATGGAAATAAAGGGCAGATGGGGACCGAGGGGGGGGGACTGATGGCATTAAGCCAGCACCCCAATCTCAGTGTAGATGTGTGGAGATCAGCTCCCTGTGTCCTCTTGGGGAGCCCTCCAGGTTCATAGAACTCCTGGGCCATAAGCAGGTTCATGTGCGGGAAACGTGGGTTCCAGCGTGGTGATATTAAGAGATGGGGTTCAAGAAAGGGGATCAAACGCAGCAGTGGTACTCACAAGGCACTGTTGAAAATGAACCATGCAATTGTGGATGGGGATGGGAATGAAAAACCTGGGAGAGAGCAAGGGCTGGGGTGGCACTGTCCAATAAGAAAAGTAATACAACCATAATTCCTCTCTACATCACCTTTATAATAACAATAAAAAATGTTAAAAAGAGGTGGGATGCAGCGCGAGGTACTGAGGTCTTGGGCACTGCCCTCACAAGGGATTCGTGCTGGGCTTTTCAGGTGTGCTGGTTCTCGTGAGAACGGGTCCTAAAGGGAGGCCACGCGATGCATGGGGCTACGTGGGCCCTTCGGCATACTATCATTTCCTTTTTTTTCCTTTCTATGCCATGCTGTGACATAGCCAGAGGGCCCTCACCAGAACCTGGCACCCTGCAGCCTTTAGAATAATGAGCCAAGTATAAAGTAAGGACTTTACAAAGCCGATATTTTGTTGTAGTCACAGAAAATGGACGAATATAAGGAGAGATCCTGTGGGCACTTTGAGGGGTGACAGGAGCCGAGGAGGACCTGTGAATTTGGGAAGCACTGGATCCTCGTGGGTCCTGGGGCAGACACAGAATGTGTCTGTGGAAGGTAGAGCCAAGAATCTCAGCCCTGAAGCTCAGAAGTAGGAGGATCTGCTTTTGCCAGCTTAGAAGCCAGCAATGTCTTCTTCATACCAGTTCACTATGATTCTGGTTCTGGCCTTTCCTATGTTAGACTTACACTCTCCTCTCCTGATGTATACTGAGACAGTGGCCAAAACCTAGGCCAGAGTCACATGTGCCCCAAGATTGTGCTGGGGAAGGGCATGCAGTGTGAGTGGAGAGGGCTCTAGGGGCTGCAGTATGGCCGGGTGGGCCTCACTGAGAAAGTGACATTGGACCTGAGACTGGGAGTCACAAAGAGAGTCATGTTGTAGGCCTGTAGTCTAGGTCAAGAAGGTAAGTGAAGTTCAAGTTCTTCAGTAGGCCTGCAGGGTCTTTCAGGAGCTGGTTGCACCCAGTCCTTGAGCAGAGGCTCTCAGAGGCTCTCTCTCCTTTGCTGGTCCTGGGCCTGAAACTCAGGTACTGTCCTTGAGCTTTTTTGTTCAAGGCTATTGACTACTTGAGCCACCAGCTGCACTTGCGGGTTTTCTGGTGGTTAATTGGAGATAAGAGTCATGGACTTTCCTGCCTGGGCTGGCTTCAAACTGTGATCAGATCTTAGCCTTCTGAGTAGCTTGGATTACAGACATGAGCTATAGGCTCTCTTCCTTCTGAGTTTCTGTTCTACCTAAAGACCTGCCGTTCCACGGCCAAACCAGGAGTGGGTGAGGGGAGGGGTGACACTGTCTAAAAAGAAATGTACTCTTTACCTGACATATGTAACTGTAACCCCTCTCTCTGTACATCACCTTTATAATAAAAATGTAAAGGAAAAATAATCAGTGGTTTTATTCTAACTTAAAAGATTTCCCAATTTCAGCTCTGATAACACCCATCCTCAAGGCCAGTGGTAGGATCATTCATTCATTCATTCTTGCATCAATTCACTGCCCAAACAGCTCCCCTCATCCTTTTGAATGTCTTGGAAAGTTCCTTACAACTCTAGCCCTCACATCTCAGCAGTGTCAGGTACCTTTGGCCACACAGCTTTCTGGTTTCTCTCCGTCTCCCCGGCCACATTCCTATTTGTTTTCAGAGCTCTAGCGATGTAAAGGTCCACAGATCCTTTATTAACTTCTACCACTTCCTGTGTGATCTCATATTCCTGTGCCTCCATCTTTCCACAAATGTTCTACAAATTGATACTCTAGCCCCAAATGCCCAGAAGTCTAAATCTGTACATTTAGTGCCCATTCATATCTTTCTCCATCCTTTGAGGCTGGCCTGGGGAGACTTCATCAGCAGAAGGCTCCTGGCCCCGGATTGCAGGCTGGGCTCAGGCAGTGTGGAGCCTGGAAAGGAGGAGAAGGGCGGGAGTGGGGGAAGGGAGTATGAATTTGTAAGTCTTAACTCTGGGATGGCTGTGTGCTTGAACCAAATCTGTGGCATTGTTTGAATACTCCTCTCGGAATCCTGGTTGTCTCTTCTCCTTCCTTGGGCCTGAGGCGGTAACAGGTAAGAGCATCCTCCCTGTCTCATGTGAGTCATATACACACACACACACTCCCCACCCCTCACCCACCGGCTTAAGCTCTGGGCCTGAGCACTGTCCTTGGACTTTCTCAAGGCTAGAGCTGTACCACTTCTGGCTTCTTTCTATGTATGTGGTATCAAGGAATTGAACCCAGGTCTTCATGCGTGCTAGGCAAGCACTCTACCACTAGGCCAGACTCCCAGCTGTGAATCCATTATATTTTACTGACATGTTTGTAAGAGCTTTTTATGACTAATGCTTCTGAGTGACAAGTTTTGAAGGTGCCATCAGTTTTTGTGGGGACTGGACTGAATTAGTCATTGATCCTGGAGATGGAGCTAGCAAAACAGGGCCTGGATATTCTAGGATCCAGTTAATCCATTACTCAAGAAAAGCAGAGGGTGGGGGGAAGGGACCATAGATGCTCAGTAGCAGATGGGAACATAAGAAATCCTCTGGGATTTACCAGTGGTTGTGACAGGCAGGTAGAAGATAAAGCAAATGGTTCAAATGGTTGGGGCATGTGGTTTCTATGGCAACAAAAGGGGATTTAAATATTTTTCAGTCACATGGATTCTTAATGGCCATTGAGAACACATATGAGAAGAAAACGTTGAAACTACAGATGTACAATTCAAAGCCCTATGGTGGAACAGAACTGTGTGTTCACAGAGGCAGAACTCCACTAAAGAAAGACTTTCCATGGGCCAGGAGTTTAGCCTAGTGGTAGAGTGCTTGCCTAGCATGCACCAAGACCTGGGTTCGATTCCTTGGTACCACATACATAGAAAAAAAAAAGCCAGAATTGGTGATATGGCTCAAGTGGTAGAGCTCTAGCCTTGAGAAATCCCCAGGATAGTGCCCAGGCCCTAAGTTCATGGCCCAGGACTGGTGAAAAAAAAAAAACTTCCCATGAGAAAGAATGGCCCCTGAAAACTTGGGATAGGAGTATTCCAGCAGACATGGATGAGGCAAAGCCTCGAATTCTACCCAACCTCCTCATTTTTATTCCCAGAGCGGCTCTTTCCCTATCTCCCATCCTGTAGATGGGTACCAGCTTCCCTCTTGTCCCAGCTTTGAAATGGCTGCATGAAGGTCACCTGTCAGCCCTGCCTACTTACTGTCCCTTCTATGGTTCCTCCATGACAACATCTACACCTTGGTCAATAGCTCTCCAGAGCCACCTGCTTCCTGTTGCTATCCCAACAGAGACACCAAAATCCCAGCTGCTCACCAGCCTCCCCCCACTGACTGTCACTCAAGCCAACAGCCTTACCTTGACTCCTGTCTTCCTCCCATCTTTCTCCCATATGCCATATCCAGGCTGTAACCTCTACCAATGCCTCTTCACAGCATCAACTTCCTGGCTTCTCACTGGGCTTTCTTCTCTGGCCTTGTGTGTAGAGCTATGCCAAAGCCAGATTAATACATTGCAGTTCTAGTATTATACGTCCCCCTCTCTTGGCTTGCTCTGACATGTCCAGAAAAATCCAAATTTTTTTTTTTCTGGTGCCAGTCCTAGACGAACTCAAGGCCTGGATGCTGTCCCTGAGCTTTTGTGCTTAAGGTGAGTGCGCTACCACTTGAGCCATAGCTCCTGCCCGCATGACCTTCTTTCCTGAGCATGCCAAGAACTCCTCCACTGCAGGACCCTTGCACTTGCCATTCTCTCTGTGTGGCTCCAGATTGTAGCAGGGTTAACTCTCTTCATGTCTGTGCTTAAATACCTCCGTTTCAAAGAAGCTCCCTCTTGTGATATCTTTAACCTGTTTATTTTCTTCTTTAGAGCACTTAGGGTCTCTTTTCATTAGCTATATATGTATATATAGGATATATACATGTATGATATATATTGTGTATCTATATGTATATGTATTGTGTATGTATATATATATATTAGCCTATCTTTCCCTTTATTTTTTATTTATTCTTGGCCAATCCTGGCTAGAACTCAGGGCCTGAGCTCTGGCCTTGGCCTTTCTCAAGGCTAGAGCTCTACCACTTGAGCCCCAGATCATTTCTGGCTTTTTCTGTGTATGTGGTACCAAGGAATTGAACCTGGGTCTTTGTGCATGCTAGGCAAGCACTCTACCACTAGGCCAAACTCCCAGCCCCTCCCTTTTTTTTTTAAATCTTAAAATTATTTTTTAAGGGGCCGGGAGTTTGGCCTAGTGGTAGAGTGCTTGCCTAGCATGCATGAAGACCTGGGTTCGATTCCTTGGTACCACATACATAGAAAAAAGCTGGAAGTAGTGCTGAGGTTCAAGTGGTAGAGCTCTAACCTTGAGAAAGTCCAAGGACAGTGCTCAGGCCCTGAGCTCAAGCCTAGGACTGGCAAAAAAAAAATATTTTTTTAAATCTTAAATTTTTAAAAATATTTCCCTTTATACCTGTATACCTTTCTAGAGCTTCATGAGTATATTTGTTGTTGGATGAACTCAATAGAACAGATAAGGATCTGGTGTCCCACCTGGACACAAGGGTTACCAGAGGTTGGGATGATTACCTTGTTAACAGTTCAGAGAGGGTTTATTAGTAGCTGGGAGTCATGCTGTGGGGTCAGGTGATCCTGACTGACCAGGGTCATTACTTCTCAGTGCCACCAGACCTGTGTCCCCCTACCATCCCATGTCTTTGTCTTCTCACTATCTCCCTGTGACACCAGGTAGAAAGTATTTGTCAGGAAAATATATGGAGAAAGACCTGGCAGTGGTCTGGGCCTTTAAAGTTCTTCCCAGTGTTTCAGCCAGTAGATGGAGCAGCAGCCTATAAGAAATATTCCCACATTAGCCTTGGGTTCCAGAGAATGAAACTGACTGCAGCTTACAGCTTTGAGGCTCTGAGTGGAGTCCTCATTAGTACTCACTGAGAAGGGGTCAAGCCCCTGGGCTCCTTTTTCACTCCCAATAGTGTTTCTGATGCCCTCTGTTAGATGCTAGGACAGCTAATGGAGTTGCCTGGAGAGACCCAAGCCATTAGAGAGATGTTTTTGTCCCTTTTCTGTTGTTGCTATAACTGAATGCTGGATGATTTAAATGTATATATATATATATATATATATAAAATACATACACACACACATACACACACACACACACACACACACACACACACACACACACACACACACACACACACATATATGCCCCCAAACAGAGGGTTTTTTTTAAACTCGTGGTTCTGGAGGCAAGGGAGTCTAAGGACATGGCATGGTTTCTGATGAGGGCCTTATTGCTGTGTCAGGGCATGGCAAAGGGTAGCATATCACTAGTCAGAGCGAATGTGCTAGCTAACATTCTAGCATTCTGGGCCCCACGGGGCCTACCCTACAACTCCATCAAATCCCAATTACCTCCCTAGGACCCCACCTCAAAATACTGTTAGCATATAACTTTGGATATTATATTTCTAATGTATGTCAATACAGGGAATATAGCAAAAGACTTAACATCTTCCTTTTTCATGGTCTTGGGGATCCAATCCAGGATTCCATACATGATAAACAAGCTTTTTATCACTGAGCTGCCTGAAGATAACCTCTTAACAGGTGTGTCAGAGAAGTTGCGTGGCAGTGCTAGATCATTCCTGAGTTGGGTCTGATTGACTAGAACTCCCTTTCAAAGTACAGAATTATATAGATTTGGGCTTGACTTTCAAATGGGCATTATGTAAATACAGAGTGCTCCCAGCAATAACCACCTTTAGGGTTGCAATCTCTGCCTCTAATCTTGTTGCTGTGATATTGTTTGTGCTCACCATCGGAATTGGAGCTCCACTTTCAAGTGGGAGATGATGGGATCCTGGCCTCTCCTGGGAGTGGGGCTGGGTTGGGACTTCCTCTGAAGGCTTACCCTTGCCTCCTAGAGTGTTTTATGAATCAGCAACAAAGACTGGCATTCACAGGACATAAAGACACTCTAATAAATCAAATGCTATCCTCGGTCTGAATATGGAGAGAGCCACAAGACCAGTTGGTAGTGAAGGCCTGTGAGATTGCTCTCCTCTCTCCCTTTGCCCCCAGTGGACAAATACCTATGTTCAGAGTTCACCAAAGGAGCTCCTTCACAAAAAGGACCATTGCTTTCCGAGACCATGAGTTTTCTTCTTTTGCATAGGAAAGGATGCTGTGAAGAAAGGACTCCAGCAAACCCAGGTCCAGAGCCACGACTAGATCGGAAGGACTCAGCTCTTCCCCACTGTGTTAGGTCTCAGGCTATGGTGACTGGTTCGCCTATCTTCTCCTCCTCCTTCTCGAGGAAGACTGGATGGAAACTAGAGGAGCCAGGTGGCTGTCCTAGTTCCCTGATTGCCCATTCTCTCCCCCCTACCTTTCTCTTTGTCTTTCTTCTCTCTTTAGCTTTTGGTTTCCCACTTATTTTCCTCTTCAAATTTCCTCCAGTATTTCCTAATTGACTCCCTTTCCCAAAGATCGTAGTTTCTGCTCTTCCCAGCATCCAAAATCAAGCATCCCCAGTATGACCTCAAATCCCCAAGCCTTTTTCCATCCAGCTTCAGAACTATATACATCAGGGAACCCAGGTCTCAACCACAAATCCCAGGAGAGTCTGATAGGCTCCTTTGGGATCAGATGTCCACCACCCAGTCATCTGTGGGCAGGCAGACAGAGGTCAGCTGGATGCTTAGGCTATACCTAAGGAGCATGGTAAGGTTCAGAAACAAGTGTGGCTGAGGAAGAAATGAGGGTTCTGTAATTCAGGTGGCCAGTATTCTTGGTACTCTATTGTCCTTGGTGAGTTCCTGGATAGCAACTTGAGAGACATTTCCACAGATGATTTCCGAGTCAAGATTAACCCACACCTAAGTCTTAGGCCTGTCACTTTGATTTTACAGAGCTTTGAACAAGTTCCTTAATGATATTGAGCTTTAGTTTACTTATCTGAAAATGGTATTCATCTTAGAGGATTGTTGTGGGATTAAACATGACTTATAGACAACTCATAAACATTAAAAAAATCAATTATCTCAAACATCTCTGCGAACCCGCAAGTCAGGCTGGTCATATAGCATGGGGCATTTGATAAGACGTTGCTGGTTAGTTTGTACTTTGAGTAGGAAAAATTAAGCACTTGGTGGTCTGAAACTCTTGGCCAGAGGTCTCCCTTCTTTGATGGAAATCATCTAGTTTTACCTTTATCACACCCTAATTGAGCCCCTATGACAAAATGACAATGGCTTAGAATATGGACCTGGTCTGCTGGATTCATACACTGGCTCTGTCTCTAACTGGCTACCAGACCTAGAGACTTAGAGTCCAGCCTTATCATCCTTTATTGCCTTGACCATGGCTGGGAGACAGTCATAACAGCTCTCTCAAAAGATTAAGACTCCTCAGGTCATCTTTTTGGCATAATATCTGGACATAGCAAGCCTTCGATGAGTGGGTGACAGCTGTTGTAATCTGAGAGACAGAAACAACATGGAATGAAGAAGTAACTCAGGTTGGTGTAGGGCCAGGCCAAAGAAAAAGACTGAAAGCCATAGAGTTTGGGGTCCTACACCGAAATGAGTTGATCACAGCCCCCTCCCTCCACTCCACCCCACATGAGGCCAGGCCCTCCCCTAGAAAAGAAGAGAAGTCTCCTCGTTGACAAGAACTGGGTGACTTTCCACAGCAGAATGTTTCCACTTTATTGTCTGTAAACTCTTCTTTGGTAAACAAGAAGACAGGAAACTCCAAGAGAAAGGGAGCACAAGTAGAGAAGGCCAGCAGAGGCCAGCTTCCTCCACAACTGTGACACAACAGCTACACCACTAGCAAGATGGTAGGTGGAACCTGGAAATTTGGGGTGGGTCGTGGCTGGGAGGAAAGGCAGGAGGCAGCCAGAGAAAGAGGCCACTCGGTTGGACATAAACGCCTAAATCACACAGCAAATGAGCACATGCACCACAGGAAAGAGAACCAGGGAAGCTGTACCCACGCCCTCCCCCACACCAGCCATGCAGTTGGTGACCATTTCAGGCAGAGCCCTATGTCTGGTCAGACAGGCTGGGCTGGAGCCCACCCGGAGGAATCCCTTTCATCACCCAGTCTCCATCTCTCCTCCCTGTTTGCAAGCTGAAATGTGCAGGTTGCCCCGGGGGTGGGGGGGGTGGGTGCTCAGGATCTCTGGTCTGGGGAGAAGTCAGGGAGCAAGGGCAGGGGTTGGGAGAAGGTGGAGAAGCAGCTACCACGTCCCCTTCTTTACATGGGGGGCTCACTGCAGAGCACGATCTCCAGGTCCTTTCTGTAGAGCTTTCCCGCCTCAGCCAAGGACATGACACTCTTCCTGTAGTTGGTAAGCTGCTGGATGTTCATTTCCTGGGAGATGGGAGGAGAGAGTGAGAGCAGGCTCAGCCGATGCCCCCTCCCAAGGGCCCCCCCACTTCCCCAACCTTCCTTTCATCTTATCCCAGGTTAAGTGGCTTAAGAGAAAATTTGCAATCCCATAGATTTAGGTTAAAATTCTCTTTCAAGTGCTGGCTGCAGTGCTCTCGGGAAGCCGTCAGCTGCTTCACCTGGAAAAGGGGAAAAGGATAGTACCTTGCACATGGAAGGGTTAGGATGGTGTGAGGGAATAGACAGAAACACCTGGCACAACACATGCCCAGCGATTCCCAGTGGGGTAACCAATGTCCCCACAGTTGTTAACCTATATAACATCTAACTTGTCTTCATTCTTTTTTTTTTTTTTTTTGCCAATCCTGGGCTTGGGCTCAGGGCCTGAGCACTGTCCTTGGACTTTCTCAAGGCTAGAGCTCTACCACTTGAGCCTCAGCACCACTTCCAGCTTTTTTCTATGTACGTGGTACCGAGGAATCGAACTTGGGTCGTCGTGCATGCTAGGCAAGCACTCTACCACTCGGCCAAACTCCCGGCCCCTTGTCTTCATTCTTGTGTCTTATTGGGGTTAACTTTATTTAGGAGATGGAAATTAAGAAAGTTTCCTGGTCTTGTCTCCCAGGTATCTTGAACCAAACTTTCCTATACATTATCCATTTAAATAAGAAATCTTGTTTCCTTGAATACAAAACTTACCAGCCTCCTTCTTTCTTTTTTTTTTACCATCCCCTTCCCTTTTTTTTGCTGGTCCTGGAGCTTGAACACAGGGCCTGGGCACTGTCTCTGAGCTTGTTTGTGCACAAAGCTAGCACTCTACCATGTGAACCATAACGTTACTTCTTCTGAGTAGTTTATTGGACATAAGAGTCTCAACAGACTTTTCAGCCTGGGCTGGCTTTGAACCACAATCCTCAGATCTCAGCCTCTGGAGTAGCTAGGATCACAGGTGGAAAAACCACTTGCTTCTCTTTCCTTTATATCTTCTTTCCCTTCCCCCTGCCTCTTTCTTCTCTTCCTCTTTAACCTTTTATATTAAAATTACTAGATGATACTTAAAAAAATCCTCCCCTTCCAGGCAGAGGGGTCACAATCCCCATTCTGCTAATGAAAAATTTGAGATTTGAAGACTAAGGCACTCACCACAAAGGTTAGATCAACTCAGTATAACTATCCTTCATCCCTGGTCCCTGAAGTCTACCTAATTGTTTAGGGTCCTCTGTCCTTAGTCACCTCCTTCTCAGTCTTCAAATATCACTTATTTTCTTTGCTATTTAGAGACAGTACTTCATGTGATGGATTTCTAGTGACAGCCTAGTCCAGGAGTGCTTGAAAGCATCTCTGACCTAGAAGGAATCTATTGAAACGTTTCTGCGAGTGTCAGTTAATTTGCAACGTTGGTGTACGGCCACTCAAAAGCCAAATATGCTGCGTACCAGTGGCTCATGCCTGTAATTCTAGCTACTCAGGAAGCTGAGTTCTGAGGATCAAGGTTCAAAGCCAGCCAGTGCATGAAAGTCTGTGAGACTCTTATCTCCAATTAACCCCCAGAAAACCAGAAGTAGCGGCGTGGCTCCAGTGATAGAGTGCTAACCTTGAGCTAAAGAGCTCCAGGAAAGCATCCAGGCCCAGAATTCAAGCCCCAGGACTGACCAAAGGAAAAAAAAGGGAAACAAGAGGCCCAAACTTGATAATTTCTTTTTGGCCAGTCCAGGGGCTTGAACTCACCGCCTGGGCACTGTCCTTGGGCACTTTTTGCTTTTTCTGTGTATATAGTTCCAGGGAATCAAACCCAGGGCTTTGTGCATGCTAGGCGAGCATGCTATCACTAGGCCACACTCCTGGCCCAAACGTGAGAAAAGTGCAGAGGTGAAGTGCACAAGGGAGCGACCCCAAGATTTACTTAAAACTTTGAAAGGCTTTAGCAAGTTGCCATGGCCTTACAAGTGCTTTGAAATATCTGGATCCGGTTCCATTAGCCTGTTCTTTCCAGAGCCTCCACCATTACCCTACTGAAACCTCTCCATCTACCCAGTTCAAAATGGAAGTGCACCTGCCCTGTGGGCTCACGAGTCGTGGCTGTTCTCTTCCCTGCTCAGGTGCTGCTATTTAGTGATATAGTCAATGTTCTCTACCAACTCATTCTCCTAATCTCCAGGTGCCAAAACTGGGGCCTGGTACAGGCAGAAGGCTCCCAGATACAGCTATATTAGTAATAATCCTGCAGAATTGCTTCCAAATCTCAACACCTCTTTGCCTTTGTTTCTATATCTGGAGTTCACCTGTCCTGCTCATGCAGGATCCTTCATGTCCCTAAAGAGAGACTGTTGAATTAAAGACCTGGCTATTCAAGTCACTCAGAGATTGTTTTTGGCAAGATTTAATTTGTTAGACAAGTACCATGTAAGCCAGATCCTAGCTCCTTTTGCATTTAGTTTGTTTTTTTCGATAGGGTCTCCTGCTTTTGTACAGACCAACCTTTGACCAAAATCTTTCTACTTCTGCCTCTTTGAAACCACAGATATATGCCACCAAATTGAGCTTTCACTGAGATTTAATGTATACCTTTAGCATCTATCAACCTCAGATGTCTGGCAGAGCCTTATAAAGATAAATTGTGTATTAATAAATACAATTAAAAGGAAAGTTATATTTTCCATTCAAGTAAGCATCCTTTTGGACACGAGTACATAAATAATTTTGTACTCAGGTGTAGTGTTAGGAAGAAGTTTGCTGAATTCCAATACCCGGTGCAGGCTCCCTTCGTTTGGGGAAGTATTTGATTCTTTAGCCCTTATTTCCTGTCTCTTTCCAAAAGCACTTGTAGGTAACCTAAAAAATACATGTGGGATGAAATAAATGAAGGGTGATATTCAGGATGGAGACGAAAGGCTCAGAAAGCATTTGCAGACAGAGACAGACTCAGAGGCTTCAGTGATTTTTTTTTCTCCCTTGAAATTGAGCATTAAATTTAGCTCTTCCTTGGCAGCCCAGGCAGTTAGACAGCTCAAGGAATTATAGCGCTTTCACCATCTAATTAAAGAAAGAAGAAAGACCATTTGCTCCGTGAAAGACATTTCCCAGGATGTGAAGAAAGATAGTGGCAAAAGCCGTCTCCTGGCCACGGTTGCACCTGATTCCTCACATTGTGGCACTGAGGGGAGCCCGTGAGGAGTCCCTGTGGGTGCTAAAATCACACAAAGAACTGGAATCCACTTCTCAGTCTTCTCTTGCAGAGGACTAAACCCTACAATGGATCCTGAATGATCAGAACAACCCTCACCTCCAGTTGGCGCCGCCTGCCTTCCAACTTCCTTCTTTGTGTTAAAAATCTTCATTGGGGATTTGGCTAACATTGCCATTTGCTGACAGCATCATCTCCTCATGGCAGTGTCAGTCACCCAACCCACAGATGGAAGCAACCAGAATGTCCATAGGTGAGGAATGGTGGACACAATGGGGTAATATGTACAGGCCATATTATTCAGCGCTAGAAAGAAAGGAAATTCTGACCTGCTACAACACAGATGAGCCTGAGGGCATTATACTCAAGTGAAAGACGCCAGAAATGATAGAATTCTCCTCTATGTGGTACCTAGTGGAGAGGCAGAAAGTAGAACGGTTGCCAGGAGACTGGAGAGGGGGGTGGGCAGTTTGCATTTGATGGATCCAGAGCCTGAGCTTTCAGGATGAAAATGTTCTGGAGATGGATGGAGGTGATGATCACACAGCATGATGGGTATATTTAATAAGATTGAACTCTATACGTAAAATGGTTCAGATAGCAAGCTTCATTACGTCTAGCTTTATTTACCACAATTCTATTAAACGTCAAAAATCAAGAACCTGCCATTGCCTTACTATGGAAGCTCAGAAAGGAGTAAAATGAGGCAAAGTGCTCTGGGTGCCTCCCTCAGGGCCCTGGTATCCCTTGCTCACCTTCTTGTTCTTCTCATACAAATCCTTCAGAAGGGCATCCAGCTCATTCTCATCGATGTAGCCACTTCCATCCTGGGGGTGGAAGCAGAGAGTCAGCTCAAGAGCTCTGAGAATCAGGCCCCAGTTATCTGGGGCCTTGTCATTTTCTCCTTTCCTGCCCCCACCCCATCTTAGAGCGTTCACGGTCTGATTGATACTGATCTGCCTGATATTTTGTACAAAAGGATCCATCTATGTAATAGCAGAATAAAGTGTCAATTCTGTCTTGACCAGTCAGTGTAGGAATGAGGTTGCTTACTAGAAACTCTTGTGGCCGACCCTGTGGTATTTCTTATTTACACTGAAAATATAAATGAGGTTCCAGGAGCCAAGAGTCAACTTCTTGTATCCATGGGATGCTTACAGTGAAACTCCAACCACTTTGATTGTAAAGAAGACCAGGAAAGTCACAGGGACAGGGGACATTTAAGAGAGCAGTGGCGATGGTAAGGAGAGCATTTCACTCCCCGCCGTAGGAAAACAACTGGCTGTGGTGTAACCATGGCCTGGAACCAGTGTGAACACACTCCTGCTCTGAGCATTGCTTAAATATTTTCTGCTGTGCTTTCAAGAAACCAAATCCTTGGGCTTCATAGGCTAAGGACCAAAAATGACATTTGTCTTTTCTGAAGATGTTACGGAAACAAATCACATGTCTTCCTTCAGACATTATTGAGCTATCCTGGCCAGGCCTCCCCTTGCTGGGGACCCCTCCTCCCCACCCCCTACACTTCGTTCCCTCTTACCTTGTCATAAAATGTGAAGATGGCATTGAACTCTTCTGAGGTCAGCTTCATGCCCTGTAAGAACCAAAATATTAAAGATTAAAAAAAAACCAGGATTGTGAGTGTTAATTGAGTGTATGAAAGTGAGTGTGTAAGCAAGAGTATAGGTGTGTATGTGTATGTGGTGTGTGTCTATGTATGTGTGCCTATTGGATCAGGGGTAAGGAAGGCCGAAGCTCAGAGAGATGAGGGGAAGGGAGGAAGCCAAGAAAAACCAGAGTGGTTCCTTTACCTGAAATTTCAGCAGAAAGTTTTCCTGAACAGGCAAGAGTCTGGAAAGAGAGCATTAGAGAAGACATTAATAGACGGGGCACAGGCAAAGGGCCCTTTCTTAGCGGTGTCGAGGCTGCGTCTGTAGCTATGGAAACAGTTTGCTTTATAATCAGGAGTTGGTAGGGAGCTGAGAAGAGATGAACAAAGCGACGGGTTGATTTTTCCAGTTCTCCCTGGCTTGTCTTGCTTCCCAACACCTGGCTCTGCCCGGTTTCCCACCAACTGTCCTCAGGGTGGGAGATGGCAGCACAGGAACTTGTTCAAAGCGTCACCAAGAGAGAGGGAAAGTTCTTACCTGGACATCTCTGAGAGGCCCAATTTGCCATCCCCATTCAAGTCAAACATCCGGAGCTGTTGGGGACACAAAGAAATACTGAGGTTATTTGCTCTGACTTGCTTTCGTGTGGGGCCTTTAATTTGCCATTTCCTTTCACTGGGGAGGAGGAAAGAGAGGAAGCTAGAGTGTACTCAGGCCTCCACGGAGGTCACCTAAAATCAGGGACCAGCATGGTCTCAATCAGGAGACAATGGAGACTCCTGGGGAGTGGTAGCCAATGCATAGCAGCCTGCATCAAAGGTCTGTCCTCTCCTAGGGCTGAGAAGCTGCCACGGAAACGGAGGCCCTCCATACTCATGCTAGCCCCAAATCAGCTCCATGGAGACTCTGAGCTCTGTGAGGCCTCCTGCCATTGCCAACAGCCACTGTGAACCACTTCACAACGCCTGGCCATTAGGCTGGATGAGTCCCAGTGGCTTGAGACCCAAGTCCTGTGCCCTGGGAGGTGCTTGTGTCACTCACTATGGTTTGGGTGTATTCCTGGAGCTTAGGTTCATCATAAGGCCGGTTGGCCTTCTTCAGCAAGTCTGACAGGAAGCCCTGGAACACGAGAAGCCTCGTCAGAGTTCAAGTCATTCATACAAGCCCCACCCTTATTTATTCAAATAGTCCAGGTCGTTTCTTGAGGTCTACTAGTTGTATATAGTATTTCCATACCTTAACTTCCTCCATACGTTAACATTTGTGGAGGGACCTTAAGGCCTTGGGTAGCTCCTGGGTGCAACCTTGCCACAGAATAGGTGATAGAGACTGGCCACTCTTCAGAGCCCAGGACACAGGGCTTAGCATTGCCCAGGTGCCATGGGTTGTCCAGAGAGATCAGAGGTATCCATCCAAATTTTTACAGGTGCCTTGGGTGGGGGGGGTCATATGTCTTGGGCTCTTGGGTGGACAGGGGTGGAGTTTGGTTTAACATTCCTGACTTCACAGGGCTTTCTCTGAGCAAAGCCAACAATTCTGGGCCAGGCTTGGGTACAGCTATATCTCCGTGCTGCTCAGCCACTCTCTTCTTCCTCACCAGGTCTCCTAAACCCAGTGCAATTCTGGCCTCAGTCTTGTTCTTAACCCTTCCATCCCTTCCCAAAGCCCATCCTACCTTGAGCTCATTGGCCTCAATGTAGCCGCTTCGGTCTGTGTCGTACTTCCGCCAGGCCTGCAATGGGAAAGCCATCTCAGGACCTACCCACCTCCCTTCCAATTCTTTTTTTTTTTTTAACACACCAGTCAGGCTTTTGTTGCTTAAGAGTGTTAGGATAAGGACAAGGGATAAGGACCAGGAGATAGTCCAGTTTCTGTAATGTTCTGGAGGAAGAGATGAAGCAAAGTCTCTTAGTCAAGGTCACACAAGAGAAGAGGAAAAGTGCTTTGACAAAGTCTCCCTACTCTAACATGGTGCAAGTCTGGGTTCTGTTTGGATCGTCTCATAACCACGGTTGATATTTTCTAAAGCACTAACCCGAAAATTCCAACAAGGATCTGATGGATCTTATTGTTGTTTTGGGTACAGGGTATCTTTTTTTTTTTTTTTGCTCTGGAAGTATCTCATACTAGGTGATTTTTAGAGATTGGAGAGAACTCTCGAGAAGGGTCAAGAACAGACTTGATTATTATCTACTATACGTTCTCCTCCTTCCCTGCGTCATAATGCATTTCAGTCACGTCTCATGGTGAAACAAAGGGAAAAGCAATCCCTTATTGTAGACTGTCTCCAAGCCTTTCTTCAACACTCCCACTCTGTGAACTACATGGTTCGAGGAAGGTTGAGCTCCAGAAGGAGGGAGGGCATGTGATCTATGCCTGGCTAATCAGATGCTACCTTTGACCCCATTCCACAGTGGTTGGGCTAGCCCAGAACCATCCAGCTGCGATAACCCCAAATTCTCAGTCCTAAAACTCTAAGATTAAAAAAAATAGTCAATTGCTCTAGGCTTCCAAATGTTGAGAATAATTTGTTACACAAGAATAAGTAACAAAGGGGTAGGGGGTTTAGCCTAGTGGTAGAGTGCTTGCCTAGCATGCACGAAGATCTGGGTTCGATTCCTCGGTATCACATACATAGAAAAAAAGCCAGAAATGGTGCTGTGGCTAGCCTTGAGGAAGCCCAAGAGCCCAAGGACAGTGCCCAAGCCATGAGTTCAAGGCCCAGAACTGGTGAGAAAAAAGTAACAAATAAAATGTCCTCAAAACACATGGCCCTGTATTCAAGTGCTCAAGAGTTCCAGCCTTTACCCCAAACCCATCTGGCAGAAATGAGGAAATCAGGAAGGAGGTGACACTGTCTCATTCTGTCACAAAGAGGCACAGAGAATCCCATCCCTTTAAATCTTTGGCTTATTTTAGTGTGTTATATTTCTTAGATTTTCTTTCAATTTTGTTCCCTTGACTTTTCTTCCCTTCACATTTCCTAGCTCCAAACCATACCTGAACTCTAGTTACATTTAGTTTCCTGAGAATCTGCAATCACCCATCCTTCTAAATTGGATCTTTTGTCCTGACAGTTACGAGTTTATGAGTAATTTAGAGTCTTCCTTTTATATCATCTAACAGGGCAGTATAATTTTCATGATACATTAGAGTTTAGGTTACAAGATTTTTTCGTATGGATGTTTTTTTGGAGAGAAGTATCTCATGTGTAGCTCAAGCTTGCCTTAAACTCTTTATCCCCTTGATTCCATTTCCTGAGTGCTAGAATTATAGGCATGCACTACCACATTAAACTTTGGTCCCGATTTTAAATTTATGAGAAACAAGCAAACCCCAGTGAAATAGTGAACTATGGACAATTTGGGGAGATGGTACCCTGGTTCTTCCACAGAGCCGGAGGCTGCTTTTCTGGATCCCGTAGCCCATCTTCCCTTTCTCAGGCTACCCCATACTGCATGTTGGCTGTGGGCTCCCTGCATGGACTTCTTTTTCCCTCCAGTACTCTGGGCTCATCTATCAGAGTGTCCTTATTCTCTTTGCATTCAAGGAAAAAAGTTCAAGAGACCCAGGCTTTGTGGAATCTCAGAGAAGTCCCGAGGCTTGCCTAAAATTAGACATTGCAGGTTGTGCTGAGCCAACATGACAGAGCTGTCCCAGAGCACAAGCCTTTCAGGACTCAGGAAGGATGATTTCATGCCTCTGCTTGATAAAGATGGAACAAATGGCCAACTCCAGGAGGAGGAATCAGTGCAGAGGGTGGGCTCCCGGGGTGTCTACTTTGCGGTTATGCAAAGAATATGGAAAAATGAAAGCATGAGTGTGGAATCATTTTAACTACAAAGAAGAGAAGGAGGGGGACAGGTGAAGACACAAAGACAAAGGGAGATGGTGATGATTTTGCCTTCATTCAGGATCTCTACTACTGGAAAGCTAGCATCTCTATTCCCAGAACAGGATCGAGTAGCGACCAGACTTTTGTGGACTCCAATCTTGAAAGAAGGCTCCAGGCACGGTGCTCCTTTTTCTTCCTTCCTTCCTTTTTCTTCCTTCCTTCCTTTTTCTTCTTTCTTAAGATTTGTGCTTTTTAAAACTGTTACTTGAACCATGCCTCTAGCCATTTCTTGCATAGTTACTTATTTTCATGTTTCTTGACCAGGCTAGCCTGGACAATGATCCTGGTTTTTTGGGAGGGGAGGGGGGTCAGTTGTGGGACTTAAACTCAGAGCCTGGGTGCTGTCCTTGAGCCTCTTTGTGCTCAAGACTAGCGCTCCACCACTTGAGCCATAGTTCCATGTCTTGTTCTTTCTGAGTAGTTTTATTGGAGATAGAGTCTCATGGGGACATTTCTGCCCAGACTGACTTTGATCTCAACCCTCTGAGTAGCTAAGATTACAGGCATGAGCCACTGGCACTTGGCCCAGGATCTTTCTGTTTATGCTAAGGCTTTATTGGCTATGATGAAGTTTCACTAGCTTTTTGCCTGACCTGGATTTGATTCTCAATCTGCCTGGTTTCTGCTTCTTGAGTAATTGGGATTATAGGCACATGTCACCCCATACCTGGCTCTTCTTTCTCTTTTCCTTTTCTTTTTCCCCCCTCGTTTTCAATGTTAAGGATAGAAGCATGCTAAGAAGTACTCTATCTCTGTGCTATACCTCCAGCTATACCCTCATACCCTCTTTTCTATAGAGAGATAAAACATACTCTCGGGGCCAGGAGTTTGGCCTGGTGGTAGAGTGCTTGCCTAGCATGCATGAACACCCGGTTTCTATTCCTCAGTACCGCATACATAGAAAAAGCTGGAAGAGGTGCTGTGGCTCAAGTGGTGGAACTCTAGCCTTGAGAAAGTCCAAGGACAGTGCTCAGGCCCTGAGTTCAAACCCCAGGACAGGCAAAAATAATACTCTCAAAAGGAACACCCTAGCAAATTTTCCCCTTCAGATAGGCAAGAGAATTTAGGACAGAACTAGAATGTCAACCACCAGCTTACAGAATCTATCTCAGAAAAGCTGGGGAAAATTCTATAAAGCACTATAAAATTAAACTCCTATCTGATGCTTAGGCAAGTTGCTTTTAAAAAAAATGACTCTTCTTCCCTGACAACTGATTCCCTCCAGCTGAGATACTGTCTGTGTGAATTTCTGGGCTGGCTCGCCCATCATTCTAGGCAGTGAATCATGGAGAGGGTATTATGGGCAGTTGGGACTGAATATAACTCAGCGTATGATAACTGAAGTCATGTTGATGTCCAGTCTTTGTGTGTCAGAGCAGGCTATTTGTGTTGAGTTTCACTCTAAAGAACACTTGAAATAGCATGCAAACCCAGGAAAGAAGCAAAAAAATTACTTGATAGTTTGTCAAACATCAGGATTGGTAATTGAACTGGCCAAACCATATGGAATTTCTTTGGGGGGCATGGAAAATAGTTCAATATCTGTCATTTTACATGATTTTAATGTATTGGTTGATTTAAGAGACATCTGAGTTTGGATATTCAAAGTTTGAATGTGAGAATATTAAATAATTTCTATTGCACACTGGGTGATACTCTTTTTTCCCTCCCTCCCTCCCTGGCTCCCTTCCTTCCTCTCTTTTCTTTTTTTATTTTTTGTCAGTGGTGAGGCTTGAACTCTGGGCCTAGGTCCCTGAGCTCTTCATCTCAAGGCTAGCACTCTACCACTTTAAGCCACAGCACCCCTTCCTCTTTTTTCTTTTTGTTGTTCATGGGGCTTGAACTCAGGGCCTGGGCGCTGAGTTCTTTTGCTCAAGCCTAGCACTCTCCTACTTTGAGCTAGAGCCATTTCTGATTTTCTAGTGGTTGCTTGGAGGAAAGAGTCGTAAAGAGTTTCCGGCCTAGGCTGGCTTTGACCTGTGATCCTCAGAGCTCCGCCTTCTGGGTAGCTCCGATTACTGGTGTTACCCACCGTACCTAGCTGATACTCATTTTATAAGAGGGAGACACTGGAACCCAGTCTGAAACCACAGATCAAACCTGGAAGACACAAGAACCTGTAACTCTCCCTTGGCTTTCCTAGCTTTAGGAACAAGGATACGAGGGAATGATGGGGAATCCTAGTGCCAAACCAAATGAAATTAGGTTCTTTCCTCACAAAGTCTTCACTGGGGAGTTACACACACACACACACACACACACACACACACACACACACACACACACACCCTCTCCCAGTCAGCCTTGGCCCATGCTTACTTTTCATCTTGACCTCCACACTTTAGTATGTGAATGCCACCTGGGGATCTTAAACTGTCCCTTCTGATTCAGTGGAGCAGTGTCTTTGACTTTCTGACAGGTACCCAGATGACACCTTTGAGACCAGGCCAAGGCCCCCACCTTGAGTAGCCAACCTCTGGGATTATCCCCAGACATGAAGGTGGGTCTTGTCTAAACACAGGAGGAAGCAGGGAACTGTGCACAGAGAAGGAAGTGTCCAGGCCTCACCTCCATGAACTCAGCGCTGGAGCCCACATGCTGCCTGAAGCACAGCAGAAAGTTCTCTTCAGTGGGCAGGATCTGCGCCAGCTGAGGGGACACAGAAGGACATCAACATTAAGGAAGCAGTCTGTGGAGAGTCTGGCAGGAGTCTCCAGTTGCTCCATTTTTGCTTCCTTCCTTGAGTCCTAGGGCCTTGGAGGAGGGGGAGGTGGTTCTGAGAAGTGATTGCAAGGTACCCTTAGCCTTAACACAGGCACCTGCAACATCTGGAGGCATTTGAAGTCTCCGTTCCTATCCTAGATCGTTGTTGTTTCTTATTCCCTTGGCTGACACAGAGAAAAGGCCCCACCTATTCCCTTGGGCCAATCTAAGTGCCGACCCTGTGGTGTCTTCATTAGTTTAAGAGGGAGACGCATGTACAGGGCAGAGACCCAGGACATGCAAGCCTTCCACACAAGCTCTCACCTCTGCCATCTCGATTTTCCCATCTGAGTTCTTGTCGTACTTCTGCATAAACTCCTTCATCTTCTCCCCAAAGTTATCGCTCTTTGACATCTGTGGACAGAGAAAGGGGGCTGATTTTTGCTGCCACATCCCATGGGAGACTGGATCTCAGGGTCGCAGTGTCCAGGAATTGTTTTGTCTTGGAAACAAATACTGGACTATTGGAGACAGTGCTTGGAGAGATCGGAACTCATTCATCTTTCTCCTGGCCAGGATTCATCTCAATCAAATGAGCTCTTCTCTAAAGCTCAGTCACTTATTTTCCAAAGGGAGTTGAAATACTTGGACACCTTCTACACCACACAATATGCTTCTCTCTCTGCCTTTGATATGGATTCATTCATAACCCCATTAACAGAGTTTAGACTCGTTCCCACCACTCAGTCATAAAAATGAAGACCTCAACGTTACTGAGCTACATTTCACAAAGCCCAAACAAACAAGTACTCCTAGATAGGTTCTAAGCACTCTACCACAGCAAGGTGAATTTCCCATTTCCTTCCTTAAAGATAAACTACCAATTTCACAACAATTCTGATTTTATGCTATCCTTTGGACAACCCACTGCTAGTTAACAAGTCTTCAGGAAGTACCATGAGATGAGATGAATCGCCAAGGGAAATGCTATTAATTCTGAGGCTCTCGATTTTCCAATCCTTATTTGCAAGTCAGTGTTTTCATTGACAAATGTGCGTGGTATGATACCAAGGATTTCTCACAAAACGTGACCAACCTATTAGAGTTTTTCCTGTGGGTCCTGTGAGGTGGCTGTCCCTTCTCTCTGACCTACAAATAGAGTCCAAGTGGAACTAACTTCTCTTGAAGTCACTCAATTAAATACAAGGTCAATGTCCTTTCTACTATGTGACACGTCTTCACAAAACCTGGAGGACAGCCTTTGGGAAGGTTGGACAAAGAAATTAGCCTGATGCCGTATGAGGGAAGGAATGAGTAAGGGAAGGGTTGTGGATTTGAGACACTTTATTAGAACACATTCCTCTGCCTTGCTCATGATCTCCGAGTCCATCTTGAGGCCATGATTTCTGTAATACAGGGTTTGTTATCCCAGTAATGAGGCTCATGGAGGGAACTGTTGGTCGACAAACACATGAATCACTCAGTGCTTCTAATCCTGTAGCTTTGACCTCCGCCTCACTTGGATACTCTGCTGAGCTTTGAACCAGGAGTTCATGGATGATTCATGACTCATCTCATGAGCTGCTCCTTGAAGAGTTGCTAATTAGCAGTGGGTTATTCAAAGGACAGGGAGCAGGAGAGAGGGACTCTGGAAGGATCGGAAAAGAGGGTCATGTTGGAGAGAGAGGGCTGCATACATTCCAGAACTGGACATAGGAATCCCAATAGATTTATCACCTTAGCTTTATAATACACTACATGTCTCCCCAGGAAGATTCTAGAAACCTGTAGGACCAGGTTGGCATGCGGGGCAGCAGCGTTCCTATCACTATGTCCTGGGACGTAGTCTGGAACTACTACTCCAGATCAAAAATTTGTGACACCTCTGACACAAGGCCAGTTAGGACCACCTGGGGTTCAGATGGCTTCACAGCAACCCTCACTTTTCTGCTGAGGATCCAGCCTTGCTGATAGAGGCTTTCTCCTGGGTCCCCCCTGGGGACATTGAGGGTAATGTCTTAAGATAGCTCCTGATGTCTCGGGTAGATCAAGGGATGCTTCTGAACATTGTGCCATGCCCAGGACGAGTTGACAGAACAGAAATCTACTTGGCTCTGATGTTCATAGTACCAAGCCTGAGAAACTCGGGTCTAGGGTTTAGTGAACTTCAAATCTAGAGACTTAATCCTCCAAAGCATTTAGGAAGGCTATGGACTCTGTCTCTAGGAAAACTCATGTTGATACTGTACATGCATCCACAGATACATAGCTATTTGGGGTGGCTCGTGACCCCTGGTATCCACGTGATCTCTCAATCTCAGGTATCTGAATATTGAGATAAAAATGCTCTTAAAGAATATTCTATTTTTTTCCTTTTATCATATAAATTAAAAAAAACCCACAACCCTCTTAAGTGTCAAGATGAGAGCTTCTTCAGTTCTGCTGAGTGGAGGCATAGTCGAGTGCTCCAGTCATATTGGTCAGGGGGGATAAGAAAACGCCCCACAAATGGGAGAGGGCCAACTTACCATGCCGGAGCCTTTTCTTGCCTTCTCCAGCTCTTGGAAAAAGTTTTCTAGCTCTTTACCTTCAATGTACCCATTTCCTATAAAGATAAGTTTAAAAGAAAAGAATCAACCAGAGAGCTTGTGTGGTATAACAAACAGAGCTTGAGGGTCCCTCCAGTCTTTCCCCTTCCCCATTCTCCCCTCCCCTCTTGGAGAATTCATAGGTGTCTAGGATGCTGTCCTCAGGGTACTAATACATGGAGACTCCAGATTAACAACAGCTGTCTTTGGGACATCCAGCCAGCACACAGGGAATGCCAGAGGAACCAACATCTGGCTGGGCTGGCAGAGATGAGCAGCAATGCGAGTCTTGTGGCTTCTGTGCATAGCCATGCAGGCTAGCTCTTAGTGCTGAGGTCCAATAGGTGACAGCCATTGCCATCAGGAGTGTCCATGGGTGGCAGGCTCTCATGAGGTCAGAAGTTGGGTGAGTGGGATTGAAGAGTTCTCCCAGATTCTATGTTTACCTGGACCTTCAGAATGGACCTTATTTGAACTATGGTCATTGATGATGGCCATACTTGCTTAGGGTGGGCCCTACGCCAGTGACATATATCTTTATAAGAAGGACATGTGAGCACACAGACATAGGGAAGAGGAACCTGTGAAGAAACGGGCAGAGATTGGTGTGACGCAGCTACAAGCTAATGAAGCCTGTGGATTGCTGGAAGCCCCTGGATGTTGGGAGAGAGATTATGATAAAGGAATTTCCCACACAGCCTTCAGCTAGAACCAACCCTGCAGATACCCATCTTGACCTTGACCATCTACCCTGCAGAACTGAAAGACAGCACATGTTTCTGTGGTACTAAGTCACCCAGTGTGTGGTACTTTGTTATAACACCTGTAGGAAACAAACACAGAAGTACCCAGTGAAGGGAAGTCATTTAACCATCTCATCTGCAGAAGGAGTTGTTACAACTAGTGGAATTACACAGATAAATCTTATAGCTCATTGTGAAAGTACCATAATCATTGCTTGAGTTCAAGTGCATGTGCAAGATGGGAATGAACTTGAGGATGAAGTATAATGATCAGAACCAGGTCCCATGTTGGAATATGACTTTGCTGGAAGATCACAGGAGGTTCTTATATCTCCCGCCTGATGGCCCAGACACTGAAGGCTAAGTTGAGTTTCTGGCCAAGGTCACTGGCATTCATGGGAAGAAATCAGACATGGCTAAGGCCTTATTTGCGCACTGGAATCTCCCTGTAATATTTTATTTATTTATTTATTTTTTGGTGCCAGTCCTGGGGCTTGAATTCAGGGCCTGGGTATTGTTCTTGAGCTTTCAAGATTAGTACTCTATTGCTTGAACTACAGCTTTTGGAGGGTGGTTAATTGGTGTTAAGTGCCTCATGGATTTTACTGCCTAGGCTGGCTTGGAACTGTAGTCCTAAGATCTTAGCCTCCTGAGTAGCCAGGATTACAGACATGAGCCATCAGTGCCAGGCTTCTTTGGGAATTTCTTTTAAATATGGATGTCTGGCTCCTCTGTTCTGATGTAATGAGAACAGAGTGATGAGCCCCTCACACCATGCTAGGAATAACAGCAAAAAGATGAAATGTGGCTCAACACAAGAGGTCTTTCCATTCTGACGGAGAAACAGTTTCACTCGGCAGTAACAGTGGAGCATATGCCTCTGTTACCTAAGGGCGTAGAAATGGTCCACCGGGGTGAGGATCCCCAAGACTAAAGGCAGAGGGTGAGACAAGGATAGTGGCTCAGTGGGCACCAGGGCCCAGAGGCTCACTCTCCACTGTTAGGGCATTAAGGCCTTCCCCATTTTGAGTTCCCTTCAAGGCCATTCCCACCCATCATCCAGGAGGTGCCATCATGAAAAGCTGGGGTGCATGAGGGGATGGTGGATGTCACGGTTACAAGGGTGGATCTTTATTTTTCTGCCAATGGACCATACAAAATGGTCCATAGAGGCAGATGAAAGAGCACATGTGCCTATCCCATCATGTACCAGATAATTTGTTGGGTGCTACCTGGCCTGCAGACTGGATGGTTTGGGCTTTAGCATTGGGCATATTCCTTGTGTTTTCTCTCTCTTTTTTTTTTGTCAGTCATGAGGCTTGAACTCTGGGCCTGTGCACTGTCCCTGAGCTCTTCAGCTCAAGGCTAACACCCTACCCCTTGAGCTACAGCATCACTTCTGGTTTTTCTAGTGGTTAGTTGGAGATAAGAGTGTCAAGTTCTTTTGTGTCTGGGCTGGCTTTGAACCTTGATCCTCACATCTCAGCCTCCTGAGTAGCGAGGATTACAGGTGTGAGCCACCACACCCAGCTTATTCCTTGTGATTTCTGTGACCGTTTTTCAGGGAGGTAGAGTGGCAAAAAGCTACCAAGAAAAATCTCATGGGAAAGGGCATCAGCAAGTTGTGGTTACTATAGTAACCATTACTCCTATCCTCCTTGTCAAACCACAGCCAGTGAACATTAAAGAGGAGGGGCTGTGTGGGGGGTGGCAAGGACCCCACACCATTCCCCAGCCTATGTTTGCTTCCATTCTCACCAGCAGATACCTCGGATATGTCCCAGCACTCCTGGCTTGCTGCTGACATGAAAGTCCTCTTTTAATTTTCCCCAGGCTGGTCTTGAACCATGATCCTCCTGGTTCCTGCCTCCCCAGTATCTGAGATTGCCACTGTACACTGCCATGCCTGGCTGCAGGTGATCTGCTAACATGCTAACATCTGAGACAAACTGAATAATTGTCAAATTGTGGTGTGAGCCAGCGTCGTTGGTGTCCTTAGGGAATCTGTTCCAAGTGCAAATCCTCAGGTGTCATCCAGGCTTTAACACTATCCACACCCCACACCCCATGCTCACACTTGAGAGCCGGTGCCCTGGGTGTTGCACCAGATCTCCCGTGTAAAACTCCACAGCGTGGTGCTCAGGGTCGGTAGGTGAGAGGAAGGGGTGGGGAGTGTTGACACAGTTTCTGTCGGGAGTTCAAATTCCTTGCAAGCCCTGCCCTGGTATTTATATCACTTTACCTAGTAGGCCTCATTTCCAGAGTTTCCTGTTTTCTTACTCACCTGATCTTCATGAATCTGCCCGGCAAAGAATGTGGTAGTAACCAACTCATCTTAGAGAGGAGAGATAATAAGTCCCTCGATCTGTGGTTCCTGGATGAATGTTTGGACACTAGAATTTCAATCTGTTCCTGGGCTGTGCTGTTCCTTCTGGAACAGGACTCTGGAGCTGGGCTGGACCCCCTGGACCTGTGGACAGCTGGTGGTAGCCTAACTCTGGGCTGAGTCCCAGGCTTGAGGAGGCCAGAAGGACTGGGCAGATTGGGTAAGAGGGGAGATCGCAGAGAGCCAAAGAGGAGGAGACAAGGCCTGAGCAGAGCTGGAGGCCCCAGATGGGGCAGGCTGAGCCCAGGAGGGCATCTGATGCAATCCGCTAGGAGGGACGCCAGCCTGGCTGGGCATGTGGAGAGGCTCCATTCTTGAAGAGCCTCCTGCCTGCTCTATTAATTCTGGCTCTCTGGGCTTTGGGAAATATTTCCCTGAGGGGATCTCCTTGAGGCTCAGAAGCTTCCCTAGGGCCTCAGTGAGTAAAGTCCCGCATGTCTGAAGAAAGAATAAACATGATGAAAAGGGCAGGAGCCTGAGAGGCTCAGCATGGGCCTTGCCAGCCTCCCCGTAGAGACTCTAAACTCTGCATGGACCCCCTTGCCCTCTCGTGCTGCTGTGATCACAGCCTGAGGGTCGGGGCGATGGCACTAAGAGGGCATCTGGGGCAGAGCTGGCACGTTGCGTGAACACTCCACACCAGAGAGTGGGCTTGCCAGTGTCACAGCGGAGGAAAGGCCTCCCTTAGAGCTTTTCATCCTGGCACTGTGCCGCCTCCCCATCACCCTTCCAGGGATGTGTAGAGATTTGCTAACAGGTTTAGGTAGGAAATTGTCCACAGACACTTTAGCCCCCAGCACCAGCCCCTCTCCCCCACCCCTGCAGGGAATGAGCCAACACCCAATGTCGGTGGGGCAGTAGGTGTGTGTTTTACTTTCCCCTGAGTCTTCAGTAAACTTCCTAATGCCGGCTACCCAAGCCTGTCCCCACCTCTGCGGAGCTCTGGTGCTCTAGTTTGCCGCCCCATCTTAATTGGCCTGTTGCCTGCACAATAACATGTGTTCCTGCAGAGTTTGTAAGCACCACAGTAAATCTATTTGGAAAATAAATGAAAATGTCCTTTAATTTTCACCTTCCACATCAGCTGAAGCTCTATCTTATTCTTATCCATCACAGGAATAACTGTAATTTACACCTCCTCCCATATTCAATATTTAGTATTTTGCTTCCATCTCTACATAACTTTTTTTTTTGCCAATCCTAGGCTTGGACTCAGGGCCTGAGCACTGTCCTTGGGCTTTCTCAAGGCTAGAGCTCTACCACTTGAGCCACAGCACCACTTCTGGCTTTTTCTATGTATGTGGTACTGAGGAATCGAATCCGGGTCTTCCTGCTTGCTAGGCAAGCACTCTACCACTAGGCCAAACTCCCAGCCCCCACATAACTTTTGTACCAGGGGGATTGTTGCTCAGAAGAGGCAAGATTCCTCTGATGGATGTCTGCTTGCTTCTGGGAGAAGATTCCTTTCTTCCCTGTATTGTTTTGTTTTGTTTTTCCTAGTCCTAGGGCTTGTACTCAGGGCCTGAGCACTGTCCTTGGGCTTTCTCAAGGCTAATGCTTTGCCACTTGAGCCACAGCACCACTTCTGGATTTTTCTACACATGTGGTATTGAGGAATTGAATCTGCATCTTCATGCATGCTAGGCAAGCACTCTACCAGTAGGCCAAACTCCCGGCCCTATATTCTTATTGTTCCCAAAGGATGGCCAAAGCTAAAACGTTTCTCTTCTGAGCCACAACGTGGCTCCTCACAAGCCACCAGTGGCCCTGGTTAAGTCTGTTGGTACCACACAGAGAAAGGGCATGTGAACTCTGACCTGGGCACCTCTCCAGCACAGTTAGAAAGTTCCTGACAAACCAGGTGCCAATGGCTCATGCTTGTTATAATCCTAACTACACAGGAGGCTGAGATCGGAGAATCATGGTTCAAAGCTAGCCTGGGCAGGCTAGCCCACAAGATTCTTATCTCCAACTAACTATCAAAAAAGCCAAAAGCAAAGGTGTGGTAAAGCACCAGCCTTGAGGGAAAAAAAAAAAAGCTAAGGGGCTGCACCTAGGCCTGGAGGTCAAGCCCTAGTACTGGCACACACAAAAAGTTCCTGACCAAAGGTGACCAGGGAGCAGTTGAACGATGGCCTGAGACATTGTCATTTAGAGAAGGGGCGTGAGTGTGGAAGAGCCCCTGCCACAGAGTGGCTTGGCTGCTACATTTCGGACCCCTGGCGTAGCCCTTTGAGAGACAACATCTAAACCCTCCCAGCCTGTTCAGGGTGGCCAATGGAAGAGCTGGGAGACCTGGTCCCGACACCCCTCCTGCTTTGCAGTGTGGACTTGTGAGCCCTAATTCTTCACCCTCCATCTCCTGCTCTTCCTTTTCTCCACCACGAGGCTGCTATGACTGTTGACAACAACCTCTGGGCAGAGACATTAAGATGCTATCTCTTCTTCCTTGACTATGGATTGAATAAAGACCACCGCTTGCTGGGGTCCAGTTTTTTTCCCCCTAAGGTCTCCTTGTCTTTGTTTACTAAGAGAGTCTAGGAGGACAGGGCAGCAGGTCCCTCCCTCTGGTGGCTGTGATTAATAACTGGGTTCATGGCTCATTCCAGGGGCCTCATGGGCTTTGAAGGAGACTTCCCCAGAGGTCTTTAAGGCAGTGAGCAAGCTGCTTTAGAGTTGGGAAGAAAGCCTGAGTTGCAAACAGAAGTCAGAGCTGGGGAGAGAGGAGTCCAGACAGAGCCAGGACGGCTTGGGTGGTGGTGCATTGGACTCAAGCGCACCATGCCGTGTTTAGGAGCGGGGGCTGGGTGAGGATTCACAGCAGGGCGCTGCCCCCATGAACTCCAGACCCTTTAATGAACTAGTTTGACTGAATATACATTTTCTAGATCATCCTTCTTCTATCTCTCACTTTTTCTTTTTGTATGTGCAGGTCCTGGGACTTGAGCTCAGGGCTTGGCTATTGCCCCTGTACTGGCTAACATTCTACCACTTCAGCCACAGCTCCACTTTCAGCTTTTTGGTAGTTTATAGAAGTAAGAGGCTAATGAATTTCGCTGCCCAAGCTGGCTTCAAATGGCATTTCTCAGATCTCAGCCTCCTGAGTGGCTAGGATTACAGGCGTGAGCCACTGCTGTCAGGCTCATAGCTCACATTTTAGTTCCCTTTGCTTTCCTTCTCCTTAGAACCAGAGTGGGACTCTTTGAGGCTACATCCCAACAGGTCAATTAAGCCAGAAGTGAGTTGAGGTCGTCTTTTACCTAGGAGCAGGGAGCGCCCCAGACACAATGGGTGAGTGGTCCTTCAAATCTCATGGTACTCATTACACTCCCACCAAACTCAGGACCCCTTCTGGGATAAAAGGAGCTATCTGAAGCCACGCACTGGTGGCTCATGCCTGTAATCCTAGCTACTTAGGAGGCTGTGAGATCTGAAGATCCTAGTTCAAACCCAGCCCAGGTAGGAAAGGTCATGAGACTCTTATCTCCAGTTAACCACCAAAAAGTAGAAAGTGGAGCTGTGGCTCAAGTGGCAGAGTTCTAGCCTTGGGCAAAAATGCTCAGGGACAGTGTCTAGGCCCTGAGTTCAAGCCCTATGGTCTGCATGCATGCACGCATGCACTCTCTCTCTCTCTCTCTCTCTCTCTCTCTCTCTCTCTCTCTCTCTCTCTCTCTCTCTCTCTCTCTCTCTCTCTCTCTCAGAGAGAGAGAAAAGGAACAGTCAGCTCTAAGGCTGGGTTAGGAACTGTTCTATTAGCAGATGGGAGGGAGACTTATACCTGCCATTCCTCCCCCCCCATAAAAAAATCCCCTCTTACGACCTCAGCAAGTTAGCACTGGTCAGAAACCAACCCCTCCACTAACTTTTCCTGTGTCTTTCTCCTCATCTATTCAGGGGTCTGGGCCTCTACCTCCCAACCTCCCAACAGTGTGACTATTTTGAAAAGCAAGTCTTGGACGATCTAGAACTGTAAGGATTTGCATGGTTATACAGAGAGTTATTGCTGTGCCTGTGAGACTGGGGGGGAAAGTTGAATTGGAGTTGTGTGTTTATAGCTGACTCATCTTGCAGGAGGCCAGCGCCATAACCTTGGCCGTTTGGTAACTTTCCTTGAATCGTGCAAGTCTCTGGTGCAGATAAACTGGCAGGAGCATCCTTAGGGAATGCCATCCTAATATAGCCCTTTCTGCCAAGGGACTCGAACAACACAAGCTGAGACTTGGAAATACAACCCATTCTTAGTCCCATTGTTCATTGTGAACATTCTCCCCACCTCCTTCATAGACACACCATGATCCTACCCCAGGTATCTAGAGACCCTTCTCTGCCCTCTCAGTTTTCTCAGTTATCCCCGAAGAAACACAGCGTTACCCGTTACCATCCTCAGACACTAACCCTTGCCTCTCCACACTACTCTGGGCAGAGGATATCTCTTGAGCCCTTTCCATACCCCCTAAGATGGAGCAGGGAAGAGGGAAGAGCTGATCTTGAGCCAGCTGTCACCTGAGAATTTCTGTTTCCCATTCTTCAGGCTCTCCACCCCAGGATAAACACCCTGAGCCACCACCCTGTCAACAGACAGGAGATGCCCACTTTAATTAGGACCTTGGAAGAGGATATCAGATCACTTATTATTTTCCTTTTGGAGGAGGGGGAATGTAATGGAAGAAGTCTCCAGCAATATCAGCAACCTTTCTGGGAAAAGGGGTGGGGGCAGTTCTTTTGTGCCTGAATCAGACTGCCATAGATGTCTGGGTTTCTCCGTGCTGAGAGATACTTTCAAAGGCTATTCAGTCTGGCCTTGATTTCTTTGGTGGGTGAGTGGGGGGGGGGCGGTCAATGTCAAGACCACCCAGAGCCAAGAGATGGACCCAAGTGGCTGCCCCCTTGTCTCCTCTGGGAATGGAACTCTCCCACCCCGTAAGCACCCAGGGTTATCACTGAGAAGGAGCGGACTGGGAAGCGGTACCCTAAGGCTTCCACCACGCCCACTGCTCCTGCAGTTGCCCGTGGGGTAGGCGAGCAGACAAGCCCCGGAGTGGTGGGAACCCCCAAATGCCAGTCTCCATTCCTGCTCCTGGTCAACCACGGTGGAGCGGCCGAGGGTTTTTCCTTCACGATCCCCAGCTTCCAGAATAGGTTAGGGGCTATGGTGGCACCCCAAAATGGGCATCAAGAGGGCAGACAGGAGTGGGCTTCTAAGACCTGTGGCTGCAGCAGCTGGAGACAAGAAGTACGTTGAAGAGAAGGTGGAGGGGTGGGGGCAGTACGGGGAGAGACACGACGAGCCCTTTCCTGCCAGGCCCCCTCCGTGGCAAAGCTCCACCTGGCCCGGAATGAAGATGCCAAAGCGGGTGGGCCATGGCACCCTGTGCCAGGGAAGAAAAGTTACTGATAGTTGTCACCAAAGCAGCCGATGTCTTCCCAAACGGAGACTCCCAGCCCCAGCAGGCTCTGCACCCGGAATCCCCTCTCCTCCAAGGCAAAGGGACCCCAGCCCACAGTGACTGCCTCTCCACCCCAGATCTCCTGGGCACCCATGGTTGGGGTGTGGGAGGGAGGACACAGAAGTTAGGAGCTTTACTGACCGTCTGCATCAAAGTGCTTCCAGATCTCCAGGAACTGGGACGCGGTCAGCTCGGCCAGGTGCAGGTAAGGGGGCTGCTGCTGCGGGCCAGCCATGGCGAGCCGCTGGGAGAGTGGAGGCGGCGGGCGCTGTCACCGGCTCAGCTCTGGCGCTCGCGCTGGGCCCCCCGCGCGCGCCACGCTGCCTTTATAGGCGCTGGCGAGCCGCGCTGCGCCCAGGCCGCCGGCTGGGGGCGCGCGGGCCCCGGGAACCGTGCCGGGGCGGGGCGGGGCGGGGCGCGGCCGGGGCGCAGGGCAGCGCGCGTGGGGAGCGCACGGTCCGCTGGGGAGGGACCGCTGGGGAGGGGGAGACGGGGAGAAGCTGTCAGTGTCTCTTCCTCTTTGTCCACCTTGAGTCTAGCCACTCACTACCTATTGCTAGCGGCAGCAATGACAGAAGTAACACCACGGATGTAATGGAGTCCTATTGGACAAGTCCTTGGCTCTCAGACTTGGGGTTCACTCAGTGTCTGCTGAGACCTAAAGCGACCAAAGCGTTTGTCCAGCAAATACAAAGTGGCAACGCTGGGATTGGAACTCCTTTCGGGGCCGTCTGGGGCCCTTCAAGGGGACCCAGACTTGCAGAGAAACATGAGACACGGCTGTGGTCAGCAGAAGCCAGAGAGGATTCAGAAGGCAAGAGGACAGGAGGAGGAGGGATGTCCCCTTGTCCTTGAGTGATGGTCACTCTGAGCCTTTGACGATCTGGACACGATGGACAGTTTCCAGGGCTGGCACCACATCCACCTGTGCCAGCCGACAGGAAACATCCAGCTCGGACCTGGAAGGCTCTGAGCTGGTCTCAGACAAACCCAAGCTGCTCATGACCATACACCCTAAGGAGAACCCGGGAGGCACTCCACCAGCAGGGTGTGGGCTCCTCCCCACTTGCCCGAATGGTCTGTGTCTCTGGTCAGTGCTGGTCTTGTGGACACCCCATCCCCAGAGTCACAGCAGCAGCCCTCTGAAAGGCAGGGCCCCCTTTCCTCCCCCACCATGGAGGGACGGGAATTGGTGGCTCATTAACATGTGCTAATGAGTGTTAGCTGATCTGCCTTCCAAAGGAGAGCGAAAGGGAAGGAGGTAAGTGAGAATCAAAAGCAGGTCACTAGAGGAGAGGGGGTAGCCAGGAGGAGGTGGAAAAGGCAGGCTAACCAGTAGAGAGCCTCAAAGACACAATGCAGAGTCTTGTTTCCAAAGCCACTCAGGTTTTGCCCCCGAGTGCAGGGGTATAGAGCCATTTACAGGGCTACAGAGGAGTCATATCGAGCTAGTTTTTTTTTTTTTTTACAGGTGTCCATGAACTCTGGCCCCACTCTAGCTACCAGGGCTGAGAGACTACCAAGGCCTTTCTTGCTGGGCCTCTAGGGAGACAGAATGGCTCCCTAGTGTTTTGAGACTATCAAGTCAGATCGCTGAATCACAAAATGATCTGTGTGACCTTTGGTGGATTGTTGAAGTTGTCCACGCCTTGGGAGTTGGCTTCTGCAAAATGGGATTGTGGGTGTTTAAATGTTAGGAGTTGTTTTGCGGATCAAATCTATTCATGCTCTCACTGTCCTCTGTGGGGCCAGTGGTCTCTGGTGTTTGGCAAAAAAAAATTGGCAGCAGTCACATGGCTCTGGTGTTCCCAGGCCGTGATAAGGAGTGCGTGGTAAAGCAAGGTGCCTGGACAGCAGAGGGGGTTGGGGATGGGCAGAGCTGGGACTACCCATGGATGAACCCTCTGTGAGATCTTGAGTCCTAGGACACAGGCACTTTCCAGAAGCCCCACTTCTGGACATAGTGGCTTTGGAGACCAACCCTTCAACACATGCCATTGAGGGAACATTCTAGATGCAAATAGTAACATTTGGCATCCCTCCCTAGGGGGTCACTAGTACCAAAGTGAGCCTCAGGGGAGAGACTGAGGTATATACTGTCTTCAGAACACAGATTCCCCGTCCTCTATGTGACACAGCTCCTCTGGGCCACCCGACCCCTCAATGGAGGGGTTTTCCCTGACTCAGCTCCTGCTCCCTTCCCATCTGTGGGTGGTAGAGCTCACCCTGGCTCTCTGAAGTCCAAAGCCAGAGGTCTGCTTCTTCCTTCCTGAGCTGCTGAGGATAGGGGAAGACGATCTGGACGTGACAGGAGGGGACCATGGTGGCCTTCAAGCAGCATTAGAGCAGCCCTAGATTGTTCTCTCTGGCACCTTTGTCCTTTATCCCCAAGTTGAAGCCTGCAGAAGCAGCCATGTTTTAGGAGTAACAAGTACCCAGATCAGATAGCCAAGGTTTTAAACCACTTAGCTGGTTGCATGGGGGCTTTGTGCAAGCTATTTAACCTCCATGACCTGTAGTAAAAACAGACAATAATACTAGTGGTACAAGGTGAGTGAAAGGTCCACAAGTAATATAGTCCAGGGTTAGCTCACAAGACTATCAGGTGCAATCAGTACTCATGAAAAGATAGGAACTGTCATTAACATTGGCTGGGGGGAAAAGCTTTATGGATGCTCTGAAAGTGGCACTTGGCTTCATCTCCAGCACAGATTATGGAAGGGAAAGCCTGGTTCAGAGAGGACTTCCTTTCCCATCCCTTTGTAAAGCCAGCAAACCACCCCCCCCTCCAGGGCCTCAGGAGGCTGCAGGAAAAGGAAAGTACTTGAACCCATTGGGTCAGGAAGAATGTGAAAGTCCAAGATTATTTCTGGTTTAGAGCTTTCTAGACGGAAGATGGACATGGAGATGCTGTGGCTTCCAGGAAAGGGGTGTGGAAAAGAGAAGAGGAGGGGTGGAAGGGAAACCAGTCAAGGAGGCAGAGCCTTCCCGCCCCTCCCCCAATCTAAGCCCATTTTTTGTTGCTTTGTTGAGTTGAGGAACATGGTGGTCATATCTGGTGGGGAAGGCTTGCGCCTCTACGTGACTGAGGGCATCAACTAGCAATGCAGAACAAGGTTGCTAGCTCTCAGGACTCTTCTGTTCTTCTGAAGGCATCGATTCCATCTTGAGGACCCCACCCCCATGACCTCATCTTACTTCCTAGAGACCACACCTGTACAATTTCTCTTCCACACTACCACTCGGTCTACAGCTCCACTTCTGGATGTTTGGTGGTTGATTGGAGGTAAGAGTCTCACGGATTTTTCCTGTCCTAGCTGGCTTTAAATCTCAAGCCTCAGGCCTCAGCCTTCTGCATAGTTAGGATTACAGGGGTGAGTCATTAGTGCCCAGCTGAACTGAGAGTCTTGTCTGTCCATCCTAGGTCCCCCAAAATCTCTCCCCAGGAAGGGAGCTAAACCTGACAATTGTGAGATGGAGACATGCTGGAGACTGGATGACAACTTCGCAGCCAGTTTTTGCTGGGCTGCAGTAATTGGCACAGCTCCCCCACCCCTACCCTGCCAGTCACCTGCTGTTATTTTGGAGAATATCACAGAAAAACCCAGAAGCCCAACCTGGAGCCTTCCTCTTGCTGCAAATGTTTCTCTCAGATATTGCCTCTTTGGTCTTTATCATGGTCAGGCTGGACTACTGGGGTGCCAGAGCATTGGTCTTGCTTCCCAGAAAGGAGGATAAAAGGGATACAGGAGCCCAGCAGTTTCCATGGAAACGGTTGGAGGTAGTGGGGAGAAGAGAGTCCAGAGGAACCCAGAGGTGGGAGCAGGATTTTTTTCTTTTTTTTTTTTTTTAGCAACTCAGTTTAAAGCTTGAGATATGTGGACACAATGCTTTCCAGTGTGCAGAGGATTTAAAGCACATCAAGAAGTGGCATAGCAGTGTGTGTGGTAGGCGACCCCCTAACCCCCAAGAGATGGGCACATAGGTGGAGATCTGAAGCTCTAGAATCCCCACAGGGCCCCGTGAGCTCTTGGATCTACCGTGCATTCACACTTCTGCCATAGGTTGGCTGTGTGACTGTGAACAAGTGTTTACAGTCTCTGAGCCTTGCTTTCCTCACTGATGAAGTGGAAATATGCAACTATGTCAGAGGCTTTTGTGGGTATAAACAGGGTGACTCATCCTTACCGTGAGAGATATTACAAAATGTGAAGGGGCCACTGGGCTCTTCTCTTTAGTTCTACACTGTCTAGCATGAAGCTGTGAGGTCTGGAACTGCCATAGCCATCATGACACCATGAGTGAGAAGACTCCAGGCTAGCTAGAGATGGGTGAGGAGGACACAGATTAGCCACAGAAAGTGAAGCAGTATTTGCAAATGGCAGAGAAGAAAGCCTGCAAAGCATGATATCAGCAGTGGCATCTAAACTTCTGGATCATGCTGAGCCTGAAAAGCATTGAGATTATTCACTTGTTATTATTATTAATCATTATTATTATAATATACCTGTGAGGGTTTAAGCTCGTTTGTGGTATGTTTCTTTCATTTGCAACCCAAAAGGCCTTAGTGACCCATGAAGAGAATGGTCATCTCTGGTGGTCACCTCCTTTCCCTTGGAGTGTATTGGACCCCTTAGGGCCTCTCTATCACTGCAGCTTCTTTGCTGCTGACCAGCACACATCCTCACAGCCTCAGCCTGGCCTCCAGACTATGCTGACCATTTCCCTCAAAGGCTGTAGCCTCAGTTCCCCAGTTCCAAATTCCCGAGAAGAATCTGGTTGGCCTAGTTCCTCCTTTTTCATGTCACATGACTCACAGCAGGCCTTGTGGCCTACCTATGCCCGGACACCAACTGTTGGCTCCCATCCCTTGCCTGGATGATCAATTGTGGCTCTTCAGGGCAGAGCCTGTTTTCCTTAGAGGCCACTATGGCCTCAGTGACACTAACAATACCTTCGGTAGTTGACAGGGACAGCTTGAACAGGTAACAGGATATGTTTGCAGTGCACTTGGGTTAAAAGCACTTTGACCAATGGGTCCAAAGGTAGAAGAAGTAAGGTAGAAGATAGAAGGGCCAGATGATAAAAATGATTTTGTCTTTATGGGTCATAAGAGTCACAAAAGCAGTTGCAGACAAGTAAGCCAAAAAATGTGGTTCTGTCTCAATAAAACTCTTTTTTCTCTTTATTAGCTTTCTTTCCTTCCATCCTTTCTTTCCTTCCCTCCCTCCCTCCCTCCCTCCCTCCCTCCCTTCCTTCCTTCCTTCCTTCCTTCCTTCCTTCCTTCCTTCCTTCCTTGCACTGGGTGGGATTTGGCTATGGGACACAGTTGACTGAGCTCATCTAGTCCAGCAATTTTAGGTTCTCTCTAACCCCTCAAAGCCTTGATGTTTTCTTTCACGATACTTGGACACTCATAGAACCTATGTAGAATTGTGCTCACAAGCCCATGAAACGATGTGATTGGAACAGATCAAGAGAGATGGCCTTGTGCTTTTCATTCTGGGGCAGGATCTCGCAGTAGCTGAATTCTTCATCTAGCAAATCCTTCTGTCTTCTCTGAGCTGGGCTGCAGGCTGACAACCTCTCCAGATGCTGAGAAGGGTGGAATGGGTAGAAAAAGCCAATGCCTAGATGATGATCTTGGATTTGCCAGCTTCCAGAATGGTGAGAACTAGAATTCTGGTGTTTAACTCACTCAAAAGGAAATACAGAAGCAAATGAATCTAAATCTGCCAGGCTGAGTATGAGGCTGGGTTGGCTCAGCTTAGAGATCTGGCTAGGAGCCCTGGGCTTGATGTGCAAACAAATTTGCTTTACTTCCTGCCAGAACAGAACTTCCTGGTGGCCAGGAATTTGGATTTTTATACCCAGAATGGGAAAAGTGTCCCTAGAGAGGCAATGCTCCACTTCCCGGATTCTCCAGGCTATAGCAGACATATGGGAATGTGCCATTAAAGATAAGGGCTGAATCTTATATATGTCTTATTCATTCTGTCCCCTGGTTTGTGCCAGGCAGTGTACTCAACTCTGGGGACTCAATAATCTGAAATATACACTGGTCCCTCTCTTCAGGAATTTGAGGTCTGATAATGGAGACAGATATTGGTCCAAACAACAATTGCAATAGAAGTGAAAAGAGTATAATGATTGGGAGAAGGTTGGGGGAGGGAAACAGGGACAAAAACATGAGAAGGGGTATCAATGTGCAAGAAGTAATGCGCCCACTACCTGGTGAATGTAACTGTAACTCCTCTATACATTACCCTGACAATACAATACAATATAATACAATAAAAAAAGAATGTGTGGCAGGAATCTGACTGTAGTTGGCATTTATGAGGCTGCCTGGAGGATGACTTAACCAGGAGGGAGGTGGAGGGCATTCAAGGATTTCAACACATGCACAGGGCACCATGGAAGAGAGAATGTAGGAAAGCCAAAATGCAGTGGGGGGTGGAAGGCATGTGGGGAAAATGACATCTATCAAAGGGTCCCTCCTCCTCTCTTCTCTTTCCCTCTCCTCCTTTCCCCTCCCTCCCTTTGTTTTGTGCTGGCACTGGGGCTTGAACTCAGGGCCTAACGTTCTTTCTTAGCTTTTTCACTTAAGGCTGAGCCACAGCTTCACTTCTAGCTTACTGGTTAAGTGAAGATAAAGAGACTATCAGATTTGTCTGTCTGGACTGGTTTCAAACCTCAGTCCTCAGGTGTCGAACCCCTGAGTAGCTAGGATTACAGGCCTGAGCCATTTGCATGTAGCCTCAGAGGGTTTTCTCGGAAAGTTTGGTTCCCCCAGCAATGACAGCCTTGTATATTGGCCCCAGGCACTGTCTGCATCTTTGGGGGGGTGACTCCAGAGAAATCTAAGTGACGCAGAGAGATCTAGGGGGTGTCCCTGCAGCTGTCCAGGTCAGCCATGCCTTAGTTGTGGCCCTAAAGTTGTCAGGAGCTATCCAGGTACCACACAGAAGTTAAGGTTGGATGTGAAAGGTGAGAGAGGAGGCCATGTTTTCATCAGTGTAGGCTCCTGGTGTGGAAGATGCCGGCAAATGGCTCCATTAGTGGAGGCAGACCCCGTTTTGTTGGATCTGTTGAGTTTCGATTCCCTTTGTCAATACTGGGTTTGAACTCGGGGTCTTGCACTTGCTGAGTCGGTGCTCTACTTCTGAGCTGTGCCTCTAGCTTGAGTTCACGTGGAATCACTCCACTACGGTCTAACTGCGTCCCATCAAACATACTTATGTTGAAACCTGCCTCCGATGCCATGGCATTTGGAATGGGGGCCTTCGGTGGCAATTAGACAGGGAGATGGCACTTCCAGGTGGTGCCCTTATAAGATGAGGAGATGATGCATGATCTCTCTCCACTCTATGACACCCAAAGAAACAAAAATGCCACTGACCAGACATAGGACTACCTACTAGGACCTTGACCTTGACTTTCCCCAGCTTCCATAATGGGGAGAAATGGAGTTCTGTTGTTTCACCCTCCCCGCCGAAATAGAAGAGTGATATAGCTATTGTAGATTAGGACATGATTGAAGGGAAAGTTTGGACCAGGCAGGTAGATTTATAGATTCAGAACTCGGGGGAGGAATCTGGGTTGGGGACGTGAGTTTGGGAACCCTTGAGGGTTGTAACCCTGGCCCTGCATGAGTGCACTGAGCCTCGTCTCCTGCAGTAGAATTGCTCTTGGCCTTGGGTCTCTCTGGTGTCTTCCCTTCCCCCACGGCTCCAAGGCTGAGTAGCCACCAGGAGAGCAGTGATTGCTCCAGGATTGTGAGTATTATGGTCTTGCTCTTTAATCCGCACCCATGGCCTCATCCAAGGAGGAAGGACAGATTGGCAAGTATTTCCCCGGCCCCCTTCCCGGCAGGGTTGGGAAAATAGACTAAGATTAGACCCAGGATGAGATATCCATGGAATGATGTACCCTGAGCGCTCTGTCTGTCTCTCACTGTCTCTTTGTCTCTGTCTCTGTCTCTCTCTCGCTCTCTCTCTTGCTCTCTCTTTCTCTCTCACTTCTCTCCCACCAGGAAGGAACTTGTCTGCTTTTCTCATTTCTTTTCTCCGTGCTCAATAGTGAGTGGCCCATCTATGCTCATTGAATAATTATCAACAACATGAATGAATGAATCACTGAAAGGCAGAAGAGAAGAAGGGAATTAATGTATTGGAGCCTAAAGCTAGGGAAGCTGTAGAAATGCCCCTGTACGGACCTGGCCTGCTCAGCTCCTGGCAACCCAACATGGGGCACTGTGCCCACTCCACGTGGGTGGCCTCAGGAAGGCAGCTGCTTGCTCTGCTGGGGACCACAGGGCCGGCTGGTGAGGAAGAGCAGCCTGGCTCTGTCCTGCCTGCATTCATTATCCCGCTGTGGTTCAGGGGTGCTGGCCTGCACTGCCTTCCTGAGCACGTCACTGGGGATCCCCTGACAGTCAGGCAGCAGGCTGGGGTTGAGGGTGAGCAGAGCCAGTCCGGAAAAGGCCAAACCAGGAGTTTCCTTGAGTCTTCAGATCTGACTGATAGTCAGATGCAAAAGCCAGAAGTCTGGGCCCAGCCTGGTCCAGCTCAGGATAAAAGATGGCATAGGACAAGATCAGAAAGAAGAGAGGCAAGAAAGATAACAGGAGAAAGGCAAGGACACGTGAAATTTCCAGGAGTTTCAGGGTCAACTCTTGGGTCTTCTGCTGAAGATACCAATGGCGCCTACCCAGGTCTCCTCTACACCTTCTTTAGTTGCTCCGTGTTGGGCTCTGAGCCTCATGGTTGCTCCATTACCTGAGGAACCAGCCCAGGAACACTCTTCCTGCCTCCATCCCGGGAAAGCCCACAGTCAATGACAGGCAGATAGGAAAAGTCAAATTCCGGATCTCAGACATAAATCTCAGATAAAACCTCATCTCCCAGCATGACGGAAGCCCAGCTTTTCAGGGCGAGGGTCTTGGGTTCTGTTATTTTTTTATTTTTATTTTTGTATTTTTTTTTTTTTGCGAGTCCTGGGCTTGAGCTCTGTCCTTGGACTTTCTCAAGGCTAGAGCTCCATCACTTAAGCCTCAGCACCAGTTCAAGCCTTTTCTATGTATGTGGTACTGAGGAATCGAACCCGGGCCTTCATGCATGCTAGGCAAGCACTCTACCACTAGGCCAAACTCCTGGCCCGGGCCTTGGGTTCTGAAGCATCCAAACTGATGTGGATGTTTTCCAGGTGGGCAAAGTGGTGTGCCATATCAGTGATATGCCAGCAAATGATTCGACCGCCACCATTAATTCGTTGCACAGATGAAGACAAAGACCATCATCTGGTAGTTTCTATTTCCGATCTGAAGAATTGGGGTCCAAATCCAAACTTGCAGGGTGGCTGTGAGTCAGGGAGAGGCAGGGGGAGCCCAGCGGGTAGCAGGGAACCCAGCTTTTGAGTCACATAGACGAGCCTGCTCTCTGACCTTGAGTGCTATCAGCCTCGGTAGTGGTGGATGGTAATAGTTCCTGATCAAGTGAATGGCAGGTCAGGCTCTTCCTATGGAGCCTGGGCCCACTTGTAAATTCCAGTCCATAGCCATTTACTCAGTAAGAAGTAAGTGCAGTCTTGTCTATTCATGTGAATGTTACATCAGGTGGTAATAAAATAATAATAATAATAATGGTCATTTCATAGAGATGTCCTGGAAATGGGGCATCTGGGCCCCACAGGCTCTGATGCCTCAATGTGGGCTGGTGAGGAGCAGGCAGAGGGATCCCCTGCCCCCCCATGCTAGCTTCTCACTCGGCTGCCATGAACCCAAAGGCTGGTGGTCTGGAGCAGCCTGCTGCCGGTGGCTTGCTGACATGCCAGGCCATTTGTCACTCTGTCACCACCTCAACACTTGAAAGAAAATCCCCAGGGATCATGAACCAAGTGCACAGAACAAGGAATGGCTGTTTGTCTTTAGTCCTGGAGAAAGAGAGGCAGGGTTGAAGCTCACGAGAGGCTGAGAGCCTGGAGAGGCTCTTGGAGAAGGCATTTAGATAAGCTGGTTAAGAGGAGGGGTGAGGAAACCACAGATGCTCTCTGGGTACACATAGCCCGCCAGCAAATGATTGGAAAAGATAAGAAAAGAAATGATTTTTTTTGTGAAAATGGTATGGAATTCAAAGTTTCATAGCCATAACTAAAGTTTTATTGGAATGCAGAACATGCTGCCTTCCTTATCTGATTATGGCAGTGGCTGTACTTGTGGGTGACAGTGGTAGAGCTCCTACCAAGCAGAACGGAGGACAGGAAGCTCGCGGCTCCTCCTTGGCTTACACCTCTGCCCATCCCACAGGTCCTCCTCTTTTCATTACTTTACTATTGAAATGCTCAGGACTTTCTTAACAGCTGGCTGACGCACAGGGAAAATCTGATTAATAAATTCACACTGAGGTGTTGGTGACTTCATGCATAGCACCCTCTCTCTCCCAAGAGGATGGACTAAAGGGATGAATTTTTTGGTGGGACTTGAAATGTAGAGGCTATGTATTGGTGCATGTGTGTGTGTGTGTGTGTGTGTGTGTGTGTGTGTGTGTGTGTGTGTGTGAGAGAGAGAGACAGAGAGAGAGAGAGAGACAGAGACAGAGACAGAGACAGAGACAGACAGACAGACACACAGGGACAGAGTAAGGGACAGGGAGTCAAAGAGAGAGAGAGAGACAGAGAGACAGAGGGAGTTTGATAGTTGCAAAAGGCACATGCTTCTAGAACCCAGGACCAAAGGAGCTAGAAAAACAAACCCCCTAGGGAATAAATAATGGAGGACAGTATGGGGAAGGCATCCTCCTTTGGAGCTCTAGCTTTCTGTATTCAGTTCTTTGGAAAGAATAGGTAGTGCATAGTGCAGGAATGGTGGAGAGTCTGTAAACAAATCAGAGCCTCCCAAGGCAGTGCCCAGGATGCCAAATCCCCTTTCCTTGGTCTAGAGGACTGCTGGTAGCTGGCTTGGCACAGGCCTCCATGCTTTTCTTTCAGGCCTCAGGTGCTCTGAGCTCTGGCTGCCTTTGTTCAACAACTCTACCATTCTTTGTTTTCTCTTTGCTGCCTGGGGCTGAGGGTCAGTCCAGGTGGAGAGGGGCCAGCTTGACCTGGACACGGCTGCTTTGATGTCAGCCACTAGCATCTTAAGCTCTGATTGGCTGGCCAGCTACCAATGGCCGTTAGTCTGTCTCTGTCCTCTGGTCTCCATCAAGTAATACACTGAGCAAAATCAGGGTAGGCTTTCCAATATGTCAGGCCAACTACAGATTCCCTTATGGAATGCTCCATTGATATGTCTTCCTCTAGGGCCTGCTGTCTATCATATCTCTTACTCTTCTGGTCTTCCCTGTCTCTGCCTTTACTCTATGCCACCTGTGAAAGCTTGAAAAATGAGAGAAGCTCTGAATATCCAGGACAAAACCTGACGGCACTCCACCAGGTGCTCTGGATTCCTGTCCCAGGTTCTAGGCAGCTTCTGTGCATGTTGTTTCTACCAGTTCACATCTGCTGCCTTCTCCTGGGACAGCTCAAGCTTCCTTGCCTTGTGGGACCTGGGACTGTTCTCATGGGACCTGTCTGGGGAATCTTGACATCTCGAGTGGCTTTCTTCCCCTGCTGTTTTCCCCACTCCCTTACTGGTTTTTTCTTAAATCATTATACCCAAATCCTCCTCTTGTTTTGCATTTAGAAAAGTCTGCCCTAAGGTAGAGAATAGCAGCAGGGATGACATAGATCAAGATGCCCTGTATTCATAAATTGACGTGTTGGATGGAAATTTCTTTGTACAACTATGTAAAGATGGTTAAAAAATAGAAAAGAAAAATCTGACAGCAGATGAGATCAGCAAACTTTCTGTAAAAGGCCACTTGATAATCTATACTTTGTGGGCCATGTAGTCTCTGTCTCAATGGTTCAACTCTGTCTTTGTAGCCCAAAGGCCATTATAGGTGCTATGCAAATGAATGTACGTGGCTCTGTTCCAATAACTTTACTTATAGAAATGGGACATGGGCTTGATTCAATCTGAGGACCATAATTTGCCGAAAGGTTCCCCAGAAGGCAGGTACTCCAGTTCGCTCTTAGTTTTACAACTGAGAACACAGGTATGGAGAGTGCAGGGCCAGCAGACTGGCGCTAGTCCCCAAGCTGTCCACTGCAGTGCAGCTATCGTCAGCCCAGGTCAATGAGGTGGCCCCAGTGTCTTGAGACACGTGGAAAGGATTGATAAGGTTCTGGTTGGATCCACCGCTCATCTGTAGAAGGAATGGGTAAGGGGGTACATCTATTCCCAGTGCTAAGTGAGTTTTGCAAAGCTATTAATCGGTTCATTTGCCTTCTTGAAGCACTGGTTGTATTGCAAAGGACTCCCGGACTCCTTTGTGAAGCCAATGTGTTTGGAAGATTTTAAAAATAGCATCTGGCCCTTTGACAAGTGGAGTGCTAATTACTCTGATGCTTTGGCACCCTTGGCGACTTTCCTTGCTGCTTCAGCAGCAGGTCCCCGCCACCACTCCCAGATTTGGGTCCTGAAGTCTGTTGAGAAGGGAGACAAGGCTGCCAGCAATGCCTCGAGCATTCTAGTTGGGGCCAGGGAGCTGCTGCATTTTGGAGGAACAGGACTGAACTAAACATAGGATCTGAAGGCCAAACCTCCGTTTACACACTTGTGGAGGAGTAGAGAAAGGGGCAAGAGAAACTCAGAGCCCCCACACCCATTGGCCAACCTGGAATGTTTTCTGGCTAGCTGTGTGTGTGTGTGTGTGTGTGTGTGTGTGTGTGTGTGTGTGTGTGTGTTCACACAAACACTTCCTTGGCAAAAATCTTTATTCGTTGCAGTAAACACTGCTATAATGAAAAGAGCATAATCTATCCATAACCTCACCCTGTGAGTTAGCCACTACTAACATTTTGGTTTGTCTCCTTCTAGTGTTTTGCCTCTGCATATATTTCATATTATATGTTTATTACAAAAAATGGAACTCTGGGCTGGGAGTTTGGCTTAGTGGTAAAGTGCTTGCCTAGCACACAGGAAGACCCAGGTTTGATTCCTCGGTACCACATACATAGAAAAAAGTCAAAAGTGGTGCTGCAGCTCAAGTGGTAGAGCTCTAGCCTTGAGAAAACCCCAGGACAGTGCTCATGCCCTGAGTCCAAGCCAAGGACTGGCAAAAAAGAAAGAAAGAAAGAAAGAAAGAAAGAAAGAAAGAAAGAAAGAAAGAAAGAAAGAAAGAAAGAACGAACTGTGGAATGGAACTGTGTAATTGCTTGAGTTCAGTGACATATTCTGACCACTTTTCCACTGAATGTGCCTCTACAATGTCATTCGCATGAACCAGAACATCCTTTATTTTAGAATTTCTTTATTACTAGGGAAAAGCTACTGTTTTCAGTCCTTTTCCCTGCCCTTCCCCATGTTCCATATAGGGTTTCATGTGTAGTCCAGGTTGAACTTATTCTTACAAGTGTTGGGATTGCAGGTATGTGCCCCCATGTCCAGCTCTTCTCTAATAAAGCAGTTAATTCTTTGTTCCATTACTTGATGGTTCATTTTTATTTTTCAGTGTGCAATTGTTAGAACTTAGGATGAAGTTGGAAAGGTTAGATTTTGGTGTGTGCGTGCGCGTGTGCGCGTGTACACGTATGTGGTCTGTTCTAAGTACTATAGCTCCTTGACAGAGAGACACCGTAAAAAGGACAAGTAAGAGGACATGTATTAAAGATTCAGTGGCTGGGATTGAATTCCCATTTGGCCTAGAGAAATTTGGGACACTAGATATATTCCCTAAACTGTCACGTGGGAACAATAGTATTCCTTTAGCATAAAAATAGGCTCACACCTGTAATCCTAGCTACTCAGGAGGCTAAGATCTGAGGCATGCGGTTTGAAACCAGCCTGGGCAGAGTACTCCATAAGACTCTTTTTTTTTTTTTTTTGCCAGTTCTGGGCTTGAGCTCAGGGCCTGAGCATTGTCCTTGGACTTTCTCAAGGCTAGAGCTCTACCACTTGAGCCTCAGCATTACTTCTGGCTTTTTTTTCTATGTATGTGGTACCAAGGAATCGAACTCGGGTCTTCGTGCATGCTAGGCAGGCACTCTACCACGAGGCCAAACTCCCGGCCCTCCATAAGACTCTTATCTCCAATAAACTGCTCAGAAAAAGCCAGAAGTGGTGCTTTGATAAATAAGCTTGAGGACAGTGCCCAGGGCCTAAGTTCAAGTCCCAGGACTGACAATAAAATAATAAAATAAATTGTATGGTTGTAAGTTGATTTCCAGTCACCTCCACGACCTGACCCCTTCACGCCCTCCCCCTGCTCCTGCTCTCCAATTCACTGATGGAACACGGCCACGGCACTTGCGCCACAGAGCTTCAGACTTGCTATTACATAAGTTGTGCAATGAATGAATTTTTGTCTGTGAAGGATCCAGCTTCGCACTTGTCTTTGAAGACTCAGCCCAGCTCTTCTCAGGACAATATATTCCACCACTCATCAGTTCTCATCTTCTTCTCATACTGCCTTATAATTCCCTTTTTCTTGGCTTCCCCAACTCACTGCTTTGGTGATCACAGCGACTTGGCAGCCTAATTCCACATGAAGAAAGTGCTGTCGATGGTGAGTGAATTGATGATGACCAGTCAGACTAACTCTATAACCTGATGTCTCAGTGCTGCATCAATCTGGGCTGCATCTCTTAGGCCAAGTGTTATCTAGCGATTGTTTCTGAACACAGCATCCTTTGTGTCTAAGGATGCAAAACCCGCCCCTTGGTCAGCCTCTGTGAGATTGGACTGCTTTCGGCAGTTGCTATGAGGGGAAACATTTCTATTGGGCAGCAGCTGCCATGGCAACAAGATGAACTTTAGAACTTAGGGACTGGGGACAGACCAGAGACTAAGGTAAACTTTTCAGAGGCTTTTATTTTTCTTTTTTAAATCATGCTGGGGTTTGGAAGCTCAATTATTCCCTGATGCCAGTGTTTTGCTCTGATCTAGAACAGAATCTCCAGGGCTTGTTTCTGGGGTGTCTTCAGCTTCTCTTCTTAGAATCTGGGTATTTTGGTGCTCCAAAAAGGCAGACTGAGATTTTCTTGGGAATACCAAAGCGACAAGATCAGAGAGGGGTTAGTCTAAAGCCAAGAGAGAAAAAACAAACAAACAAACAACATTTTCACTTTTCTTATTCCTTTCCACTCAAACTTGCAAGCAATCACCCAGGCTCAGCCTCTGGAACTTTGTTAAGTGGCAAGACAATGTTTTTTTCAGGAGGCGCTAGTTAATGTTATTTCCTCTCTGGCACCCCCCTATCCCTGAAGACTGTGTGTGCATATACATACAGCTGTTCAGGTTGAGCATGGCTGAAATTCACCCAGGCAATAGGCCTTCTGTGCAATGTGTATAACAATCTCATGGTAAGACATGTAAGGCCATAGGAAGAGAATAGTGCTCCCAGGATTTTGCATTACAAAACCTTGGTTTTAGGATAACAAAAGGATTTCTAATAGAGCTAAAAAGAATGAGAGAATACTGGAGAGTTAAGAATAAGGAGTCTGCAGGGTGCTGGTGGATCATGCCTATAATCCTAGTGACTCAGGAGGCTGAGATTTGAGGAATATGGTTTGAAGACAGCCTGGGCACAAAAGCCGCTGTGAGACTCTCATTTCCAATTAACCACTCAAAAACTGTAAGTGATGCTGTAGCTCCAAGTGGTAGAACACTAGCTTGCGCAAAAGAGTGCAGGGACAGCACACGGGCCCTGAGTTCAAGTCCCACAACCACACACACACACACACACACACACACACACACACACACACACACACACAAATTAAGGATTCCTCAGCCTAAACTAAAAAAACATTCCTCAAGCTGTTAGAAGGAAAAGCAGCAAATACATATAAGGTAGTGATCCCTTAATCCAAGGGAGCAGAATATAGGGTTGTCGAGTGTGCAGAGACAAAAATCATAGGGACTTTGAAGGCAGAATGATTTTGGTACTGTGGATTAGAGCCAGCCATGAGCTGCTGAATTTCAATGATCCAACAGCCAGGATAAGCTCTGGCTTAGCATCCTTCAGAATGATGTCCAATTCCCAGGAGGTTGGAGGGCACAGAGGGAGAGTGAGAATCCCATCACCCTTACCCTTTGACGTTCTTGGGGGATTTACGTGCGACTATGTGGACGCAGGTGTCTTCAATCTGGCCAAGATTTAACGTCTGTTTTCTGGAATGGGAGGAGTCATAATAGAGATTAAGTTGTCCTTCAAGAAAAGGTCATGTTTCTTGCAGTCCGGTGTCCTGGATGCAAGATATAGTTCCACAACAATTTTTTTTTGAAATTCTCAAAAAGGAACTTGAAGATGTGTTACAGGTTTCTGTGCATGCCTTATCTACAGAGCTATCTACACTCCCTTGGGAGTTTTGTAAAACTCCTGTATGTTTGGGCCCCAGATTCTCAAGGGTAAAGAATCAATGTTTTCAGTGGGGGACTGGCCTGGGCTATCTGTTGGATGGGCCAAGGCAGTGTTAGTCAGCTTTCTATCACTGTGATATGCTTAAGAAAAAACATCATAAAGCCGGGCACCAGTGGCTCATACCTGTAATCCTAGCTACTCAGGCGGCTAAGATCTGAGGATTGTGGTTCAAAGCCAGCAGGGGCACAAAAGTCTGTGAGACTCTTTATCTCCAGTTAACCACCAGAAAACCAGAAGTGGTACAAGTGGTAGAGCACTAGCCTTGAGCTGATGAGCCCTGAGACAGCACCCAGGCCCAGAGTTCAAGCCTTACAACTGAACCTCCCCCCCACCCCCCAAAAAAATCACCTTAACAGGAGGAAAGCATAATTTGCGTTCAAGATTCCAGAGGCTTCCACCCATGGTCACTTGGCCCTGTTGCTTTGAGCCTGTGGTGAGGTCAGGTATCATGGAAGAAGAGCATGACCTCTCATGGTGGCCAGGAAGCGGGGTGGGATAAGGTAAAGCGCCAGGGCTCCCATCCACCCTTCCAAGGTGCTCTCTCAGCGACTTACTTCCTCCTCCTAGGCCCCATATCCTAACCTTCACACCAGTTCTCACAGCACCACGATCTGGGGTCAAACGCTTAGCACGTGGCTTTTGGGAGGTATTGATGACTCAAACCATAACAAAGACCTACCTAATAGCCCTTAGAAACCTCAGCAGCATTTGTTTGTGCTCATGTAGAAAATGTCTTCCTCTTTTCCTATTTCTTTATGTATTAAATGAGTAAATTGCCTCTCTTCTTGCAAATGTCTATGAAAACTTCCAGAGAAAGGTCATGAAAGAAAAATTGAGCAATGTGGTTCACTCCAGAGCCCCCACCCTGTGGTTGTCGTTTAAGAGGACAAGCCTTCTGTTGCCACTTAGAAATTCAGTTTAAATGCGTTATTTTTATGCTTTGTGTTTGTCATGTTTTTTTATTAACAAATGAAGTAATCATAATAGGAAATTTAAAAGATATTTATAGGGAATGGACAGGGATGGCAACTGGGCTTCTCAAGATGTATTTCCTGCAGATATGACTTTGCAAGAATATAACTGTTTTTACGTTATTACAAAACATAATTCACTGAAAAAATTCCATCCCTAACACCAGAAAAAATGTATCTGAAACAAGCAAACCCAATTGTATGTCATGTTGGAGGCATTCAAAGAGAAATGATTTCAAATGATGGTGAAAATATGGCAATTTATTTGCACACATGTAATGGAATGTATCTTGAGAATAGAAGACTAAAACTGTTTTCAGTAAAAAAAAATCCTTGGAAATAATACTGGCATTTAGGTAAGTTATATAAATTAGTGTCTAAGTAGGGTACCACCAGCCTCTATTCTGTGGACTCAGCTCCCAGCATAGGAACCTTGGGGGACAAACCACATCCAAATCATAGCATTATTATTTTATCTATCTATTTTTTGATCAGTAACAGGGTTTAAGCTCAGTGCTTATGTTTGTTCAGTTTGCCAAGCTGGTACTTTACCACTTGAGCCATACCTCTAGCCTTGCCTGTCGCTGGCTTTTCTTTTGTGCTGGTATGGGGCTTGAACTAAGGGCCTTCCACTCTCTCTCTCTCTCTCTCTCTCTCTCTCTCTCTCTCTCTCTCTCTCTCTCTCTCTCTCTCTCTCTCTCTCGTGTGTGTGTGTGTGTGTGTGTGTGTGTATGTGTGTGTGTGTGTGTGTGTATGTTTGGTGGTGGGCCTGGGGGATGTCCCTGAGCTCTTCAGCTCAAGGCTACCACCCTACCCTTGAGATAAACCCCACTTCCCATTTTCTAGAGGTTAATTGGAGATAAGAGTGCCTGGGCTGGCTTTGGCTTTGAACCTTGATGCTCAGATCTTAGCCTCCTGATTAGCTAGGATTACAGGTGTGAACCACCGTGCCTGGCAAAGCCAGACTTTTTTTTTAACTCAAGACTCAAGGCTGGCAGTACCATTTGAGCACTATTACTTGAGCAACAGCTTTTTTGGTTTTTTTGCTGATTAATTGGAGAAAAAAAACCTCAGGGATTTTTCTGGTTGGGCTGCTTTCAGATCACAATACTCAGATATCAGCTTCCTGCGTAGCTAGGAGTACAGGCATGAACCACAAGTATCTGGCTCTTACTGTTTCCTTCCTTCCTTCCTTCCTTCCTTCCTTCCTTCCTTCCTTCCTTCCTTCCTTCGAGCTGGAATCTTGTGAACTTTTCTACCTGGGCTTGCTTTGAACCATTATCCTTAGATCTCAGCTTCTTTTTGCTAGGCATGAGCCACTAGCACCTAGCCATACAGTATGTATGAAAAAGAAAGCAAACAAGTAATGATGTTATTATAAACTAAGATTTTCATTATATAACAATTTTGTGATGCTATTATAAACCAAAATACAAAATTAAAGGCTTTAAATAAAAATTTTGTAATTGAAATTTTGACTTGGAAATACGCTTACGGGCATCTTTGAAACACATATACACGTATGCAAACATATATATGCGTGCTCACAAATATGCATACATACATGCACACATAGGTACACATTTTGTATTTCTTGTAAGTTCAGAAAAGCCGAGAAGCCATGACCAACTCCATAGCAACAGAGTCCAGAGTTGCATTTATCACCCTTTCCTACCATTCCCCACAGAAGGAGATATTTCCACAAAACAAAACATATGGCTCTCCTTTTGGTCCTGGCTTGGGCAAACAATTGTAAAGAGCTATGAAATAAAGAAGCTTGATAGCTGATAAAATATGCTTTTAGAAAGATACCTTATATATTTTAAGATACATATTGCATTATTCACAGATGACAAGTTTTAGATTTAATTCAAAATAATACAGTAGGAATGGGGGAAACGGAGAGGAGTGAAAAGCTGGCCATGCTGGTCACTATTAAGGTCAATAAGGATCATACAGAAATCACGACACTATTTGATTTATTTTAGGATATGTCCGCAAACTTGAGTTCTTTAAAAACTAGGCTGGAAAGAAACAAAGGAGGAGAGGGGAGAACAGGGAAATAAAAAGCAGTGAAATTCTATACCTCTCCCAAGTGGAAGGATATTTAGATTGTTCACAAACTAAGCAGCCCAAGAAGCTCTAGAGTCACTTCCCGCTGCCCCGAGGGGCACAGTGCCCACTGGGCAGAGAAACACAATCTGGGACCCAAGCAGTGATTTGGAAAAGTGGCAGTGACTTGGATAATCCGTTTAGAGGCAGCTGGCTGAGCTGGCCTGGTGGAAGAGCAGGCATAAAACTCTGACGGGTGGAGGGGGCAAGAAAGTGGGCCAGCCACGGATGACCCTTCCCTTCCGGGCATGGCAGTTAGAGGGTATGCGTTTTTTCTTTTAAAAGTGGATCAATCTTGTTCAGTAGATGCCAGCCAGGAATGAATTCACAAAGTCAGGCTGGGGGGGCGGTGCTTTGTGTTGTTTCAGGGTGCTTATCTTACAATGGCTTAGTATTTGTTGGTCTTGGGGCTTAACTGAAGATAAGAGTCTCCTATTAAGATAAGATTTCCTGCCCCAGATCTTAACCTCCTGAGTAGCTAGGATTACAGCCATGAGCCATCAGTGTCTGGCAACACAAATGTATATTTTAAGCATGTCTTTTGTGTATATGCGCTTGTGCTGGGGTTTGAACTCCTCATGCTCTTACTCAGCTGGCACTCTTCCATTTGAGCCACATCTCTGCTTTTAGCTTTTTGCTGGTTCCTTAGAATTAAGAGATGGATTTGTCCACCTGGACTGGCTTCAAATTGAGATCCTCAGATCTCAGTCTCCTGAGTTGGGAATTCTAGGTGTGAGCCACTGGTACTGGGCTAAGTATATCTTACTAAATGTGCTATATATTTCACAGTAGAAATATAAAGATCATTTGCTTTATAGAAAATTGGAAAGAAAAAAATATAAACTAGTACAAGGTAGAAACATACATAAACTTTTTTTTTTAATGATTGTTTCTACCTAAAAGTACCCACTGCCGACCTTCTGGTGTGGAATATTCTACAAGGTGTCAAGCTTGGGTGGATAATTTAGAAAAGATATCCTCTGCTAGTCTAAGTCTGAAAGAGGTCACAGACCAAGTGGGTGGACACCAACACCCAATCCAGGCTTCAGGTCCACTCACCTCTGGGCACACATGTGCCAAGCTAGCTGGTGTGCCCTAGATACCTTTAGATTTCTGCCTCTCCAGAGCAGTTTTCAACCTGGAGGCATCCAGGCTAATGAAGATGCCAGGCAGATCCATGAGGTGCCTGAGAGAGGCTGCAGACTTAGCGGGAGAGAACATGCCGCATCTTTTGATTTGTGAGCTGAATCCCTTTGATCTGAAAATCAATAGAAGAAAATTGGTTAGACCCAGTGAAGTCTTTCCCTGCCTTGGCCTGTGTAGTAGCTCTTGAACCTGCGATGTCCTGTGGCACCGTGGCTCTCTCCCCAGTTGCCCCTGCAGTGACCCCTGAAGAAATGCAGGCATCTCATGGAATTTTTAATCCTTCTGCCAGTGCCAGGCAGATGATTTTGTTTGCTGGTATTGTAGCCCTGACTGTGATCTTAAAAGCTCTTCTCTTCTGTTGGGTATGGACTACTGTCCTGGCGTCTCAGCAGTATGAAAAAGGCCTGGATTTAAGAGGCCTTCACAGCAAGGGTCAGCTGGAACCCATCAAATCAGACCAGAGACTCCACAGGAAGCATTGCAGGGTTATTTTGAGAATCTTCAGCCTCATTCAAGGCTGAGCATTGACTGCGGTCAGCCAGGTACTGGATTCCCTTGGCTGGCAAGGTGCAAGGAAGTCTTGTGGCTTCTCACCTCTCCTGCTGGTCACTGAGCAGGGATTACAGTAGAACACTGGACACCAGAATGGTTCCAGGCCCAAACCTAGAAGGGAGTTTCATAATCATTTTATCCACTCTTGGCTCTCCAGGCTGAGTGAGTCCAAAGGAGACGTACTGAGTATACTTTCTAGTTGTAAAGAATAAGAAGCGGGGGGCTTTATACCATGCCTCAGTGCCTAGCATATCCTGGAGGCTCCAGGGATAGAATCTGTCTTCTTTCCCAACTTCTAGCTATTGCCTGTATTCCATGGCTTATGGCCCCTTCCTTAATCTTCAAAGCCAGCAGCACAATGTTGTTACATCTCCTTTACTGTTTTTTTTCTTGCAATGATTGTCATGTTAATGCCCTCCTGGATATAAAAGTCTAGAAGTCAAATTAGTCACATCTGCCCATTTTCTTTTGCTATGTAAAGTGACATCTTCCCAAGTTTTGGGGATCAGGGTGTGGACATCTTGAATGAAGAGGGAGAGTTTATTTTGTCTAACATAGTAACTCAAGAGCTCTTACGTGGAAGGCAAGGAAAACAGAGTCAGCTCCAAGCTGCAACCTGTAAAACGGCAGCAGTCTCTCCTTTAAACCAGAATATGGGATGCATGTGGTCATTTGACAATGCTGGTGTGTTGTCCATGTTTAAACATGATTAGGGAAGGGTCTTGTTTTGCCTTGATCTACTACAGACACAGTAGGGTTTTGTCAGATATGATTGTTCTAGGAAATCGTTTGTGTTTGGCAGGAGAACATGGTGGTCAAGCTGAGGGTGGCAGGCTGGCTCTTGTTCGGTGGGGAATGCTTCTTTCTCGTGGTGAATTGTTCTATCAAGACGTGTATGACATTTGGGACATGCATAGGGAACGGTGCAGTGGAATGTGCTGGCTCTCTCTTTATTGATATGCCAGAGTAGGCTTCACTGATAAAATTGACCTTTGAACAGAGACTGAAAGATGTCAGGAAGAGCCTATGTGATTTAGAGATTTGCAGGCGAGGAATCGTGATGTGAGACTGTGCTTGGGTATTGGCTTAAGCAATGTGGGGAAAAAAAATTGAGCCAATGACATCCTAAAGTTTTTGGCCTCAGAAACAGGAAGAGTGGTTTCTATGTATAGAGAAGGGTAAGACTGCATTTCATTGGATGAGGAGTTTAGTGTGTTTGGTTAACGCTTACTGTCTGGCACTATGATATAGCTCCTGACTTATGTGCTTTCTTCTCCCTCGCCCTAGAAGCAGTCGTTTCTCTAAGGAGCCCTGAATGCCAGGTGTGCTTAATGCTAGAGGGATGGCAGGGTTTCCAGAAGTCCAGCTTTGGTAATGATAAGTTCAAAGCTGTCATCTGCTATGTAAGTAGAGGTATACATAGCTAGCCAATCTGTACAGATGTCTAGAGCTCAGGGAGGGGTCTGAGCTGGAGACAGACATTTGAGAGTCACTGTCATAGAAATGGGGGATAAAGTTCTAAAACCAAGGAGACCTTCTAGTGAGCTGAAAGCAATGGGATCAATTGAGGGGACAGTCACTTCTCAAATTCAACAGGATTCTGTTGTTAGATAACTACACTTCGTCAAAGGGAGATGGGAGCTGAGGAATGGCTCATGCTTGTAATCCTACCTACACGGGAAGCTGATATCTGAAGCCAGCCCAAGTAGGAAAGTTCATGAGAATCTTCTCTCCAGTTAAACAATGAAAAGCTGGAAGTTGGCTGGGGAACAGTGGAACACATTTGTAATTCTAGCTACTCAGGAGGCTAAGATCTAAGCATCACTGCTCAAAGCCAACCCAAGAAGAAAAGTCTGTGATGCTCTTATCTCCAATTAATCATTAAAAAAAAGCTGGCTCAAGTGGTAGAGAGCAGGCCTTGAGCAAAAAGAGTTCAGGGATGGCCCAGAGTTCAAGCTCCAGGACCAGCAAAAAAAAGAGCTGGAAGTAGAGGTATGGTTCAAATGGTACAGCACCAGTCGAGTGAAAGAGCTAAGGGAGGGTTACCTGGCCCTGAATTCAAGCCCCAGTAAAGCACGGAAAAAGGAAATTAATACTCTAATTTGAGGGTATGATATGTCAGTTGTAAGATATGAAAAATTAATTTTAACAGATTTATCCTACTTGACTTCCTCCATTGCCCTTCTCATATTTATGAGTCTCCTTGAATCTGTGATGTGTCAAGTTTAAAATTTTTTTGCTTTACATATAATTAAGAGATGTAAGTTCATACCCATTGCTCTTAAAAAATTCAAGATGGGGCCGGGAGTTTGGCCTAGTGGTAGAGTGCTTGCCTAGCATGCATCCTTGGTACCATATACACAGAAAAACAAGCCGGAAGTGGTGCTGAGGCTCAAGTGGTAGAGCTCTAGCCTTGAGAAAGTCCAAGGACAGTGCTCAGGACCTGAGTTCAAGCCCAGGACTGGCAAAAATTTAAAAAAAATTCAAGATTGGAGCCAGGTGAGGTGACTCACCCTGTAATCCTAGCTACTCAGGAGCTAGAGATCTGAGGATAGTGGTTCAAAGCCAGCCCAGGCTTATCTCCAATTAACCACTAGAAAACTGGAAGTGGCTCTGTGGCTCAAAGGGTAGAGGCAGTAGTCTTGAGCTGAAGAGCTCAGGGCAGTGCCCAGGCCCAGAGTTCAAGCTCCAAGACTGACAAAAAAAAAAGAGCTTAGTCTCTTAAGTATCAACTCTTTAAAATGATTTCTCTAAATTATGCTTTCTGGCTGATTCTTACCAGCCATACATGAGCCTAGAAAATCTGTGACTATACATACCTTTAGCTATGTGGATATTCATTTTTAAATGCTCAATCTTTTAAAGCTGCCTTGCTTAAGAAAAAAGTTAGAAAGAAATGTATTATGGAAAAACTCTTGTCTTGTGGAGTCCATTCTGATATGGATGTAGGAGCAGAAGGACAGGACACACAAGCCAGAAATCTGGAACTGGGACATGCACAGTGTTTCATGTCTAGGTCACTGAATTGAAGCCAGCCCAGGGCAAAATTGCCTGCGATGGATAAGCATGGACAGCTGCTCGGTGGACCATGCGCCAAGGGCTTGGAAGCCTAGTTTGCTGTAGGTTTGGGTTTTCTCTACCTCTTCGTGGTCACACTTTGGTGTCACTTTTTCTAACAGTTCTGTGAACATTGCAGTCTTGTCATCTCTGGTTGCTGGATGTAGAGACAGAGGTAGAGGAAGAGAGATAGAAAGCTGTGTTTAGAGGTGCCAAGAACAAGACAAGATTGAAGTATGTATCCTGGGTTTAGTCTTTGTTGACTGTGTGTAACACAGTGTTTCCTGAATGTCTGGGGTTCTTATGTCATCAGGGTGATTCTTACCATACCTTTACACAACCATTCTCTTATTTACACAATATTAAAAGACAACTCATAATCTTAGTTGGTTTTTGGTGGTGGTGGTCATGGCACTTGAACTCAGGGCCTAGGGTGTTGTTCCTGGGCTTTTTCTCTCAAGGATAGCTCTGTACCGCTTTGAGCCACAGCACTATTGCCAGTTTTCTCATGGTTAATTGGAGTAAGAGTCTCTCAGCTTTTCCTGCTCTGGCTGACTTTGAACTGTGATCCTCAGATCTCAGTCTCATGAATAGCTAGGATTACAGGCATGAGCCACCAACAGGCAACTTGATTAGTTACTTTTATATAAGGAAAATTTATCTGCTTACCATTAATGAAAATATTTCTTGCCACAAAATTGAAAGTAACCATGAGGTATGAAAATAAGTTATATAACTGGTACAGTTTAATCAATATCCAAGCATGAACCAGATGTATCTTGAATGTCATTACTGGAATATATTGTGTCTAAACCCTATGAGGGAAGCAGAGCAGAAATACTAATTTTTCTACAGTTCTTTATCTATAATTATACTGTGTGCGCTTGAACTCAGGGTCTGTGCACTCTCCCTTAGCTTTTCACTCAAGGCTATCCACTTGAGCCACACAGTTCCTCTTGAGCCTTTTGGTGATTGATGGAAAGAAGAGTCTTATGGACTTTGCACCAGGGCTGGTGTTCATCACAGCTTCCTGAGTAGTTAGGATTATGAGTGTGAGCCACTGGCACTTGGCTTTTAATTATACTTTACAACAGGTCAGGTTTATCATTCTTCTATATCTTTTCTGGGAAGCCGTTTATCCATTCATTCATCAACTTGAAATGGATCAAATTCTTATTCTGAGTTAGGCACAGGTCTTCATCCCTGGGACTTCTTCTGATGTTATGTCTGCAGGTGGAAATGCTGGAGTGTTTTGGCTGGGTCTCTGCTGTGTCTCTTTGGCAGCCAACTAGGCAGACCTTTAGTCAAACTCACCAGAATAGTCACACCAATTCCACGCTGACCCCTGTCCTGATTGCTCAGTGCATTTGATTCAGACGCTTGCTTGTTAAATACGTTTATTAGCACCCTTAGTGGCAAGCGGTAGAAACAGAATCAAATTAACTTTTGCAAAGATGAATGCAATGGTAGGAAAGGGAACTGAAGATTTTGGACATGGAGGAACTAAGGTCAATGCCAAGTAAAGTGACTGGGTGTCACAGCACCCAGGAGGATGCTTGCCAGGACTGGCCCCATTGCAGCCTCTTTGGCCCTGTGCCCGTGAATAAAACTTCACAAAAGGATTGCTTGGCATATTTGATTGGCAAAGGGCACTCTCCTGATTATTGTATCCCAAAGAGTAGAGGTAAGCTCTTAAAAGAGGACACTTTTAGAAGATAGGAGAAAGACAATGTCAAAAGACAGTGAATATTCAGAATGATTGCCTTGAGGAGAAGTATCTCGGTCCTTTTACTCATTCATAAAGGTAATTATGGAATGGGATGAAGGTGAGTGTTGTCATAAGCAATCAAGTTGGCAATATTCCCCTCAACCATTCATGAGAAAGAAGTGGGCTGGGCATAGTAGAGCATGCGTGTAATCCTAGTTACTGAGGAGGAAGAAAACTGTGTCATGAGACTTCCTAGGCAAGAGTGTGAGATCACATCTAAAAACATGACAAGTGAGGGGCCAGGAGTTTGGCCTACTGGTAGAGTGCTTGCCTAGCATGCATGAAGACCCAGGTTCAATTCCTCAGTACCACATATGTAGAAAAAAGCTGAAAGTGGTGCTGTGGCCCAAGTGGTAGAGCTCTAGACTTGTGGAAAACCCAAAGACAGTGCTCAGGCCCTGAGTTCAAGCCACAGAACTGGTCAAAATAATTAAAAGTGAAAGGCCTGAGATGAGGTTCAAGTATTAGAATATTTGCCTAGCAAGTATAAGGCCCTGAGTTTAATCCACTGTGGCACCAAAGGAAAAAGAAGAAAGAAAAACAAGCGTCTTTTTCTCTAATCTTAAAAAAAATCTATATTACACAGTTTAACAACTAACCTTCTATGTTTGGTGAGAAGAATAATTGTGATTGGGAAGAAAGCTTTTCCCTTTGCCCCTGTGCTCCCTTAACATAAGCGACACACACACACACACACACACACGCGTAAAGTTGTGAGATTTAACAGCAAGATTAGTTATCTCTGAGTCCTAGTCCTATTACTGAGTAACTTGTAAGATATTTGGTAACATGCTTGCAAGGAACCTTTTCTATGGTGTGACACCAAGACAAACTTCCCTGTATCTCTTCTGGAGTGGTGGTTATCCAGATGAGTATTCAGAAGCTGGTTTTCCAGAAGATGGCTCTGTGACTACCTGCTCAATTCATAAGCAACCTAAAAGATGTCTAAAATTTGCCACCAAAGTAGGACTCCCACAATTTATTTTTGCAGATGGAAATATTGCACTGGATTACTTACCGTCAAATATAACATATTTGTTACCTAGTATTTTTGGTATTTGGGGGATTAGTTTTAGCTTCCTGGAGATTGTGACTTTCTAGCCCATCAGGGGTATTCTATTTCTTGTACCGAGGCTCCAAAAAATAGCATGTGTAACTTTAATGAGAGGGAGTTACCAATAGTCAGTGAAGCCATAAATAGTTTGAGAATTGGTTCTTCTAGAGAAAAATGGTCTAATGGATCAGTGGTTTTCTAATTTCTAGCCATCTGGGATGTATTGATACGAAACACATACACAGACACACTATAAACAAACCAAATTCCTGAAACAACACTCATCCCACTATGTGAAATTATGCTCTGCATTTTGACTTCATTGTTCTTTTATTTTACTTTAAAAATGCTGGTTACTGTTATTGATTTAGCATAGTTCTATAGTTTTGAAACTGCTCAAATTCAAAGCCTGCACCTTCTGCCATGTTGCTGTGCAGAACTGTCCACAGTGCTGATTTTTGTTAGCAAAATTGAACTAGTACATAAAGAGAAGGCATCCTAAGGCTTTTTGCAGCCTCTACCAGAAGCTGTATTCTGATGCTGGTTCTCCTCTTTCTTACTTTGAAAACTATCTTATGGTTATATTGTTGGCTGTGTCACTGCACCTATGTATACAGCTAAAGTAGCTCTTACTAGCTATTAACCACTCACCTGAGCACTTTGTATAATTTCTTTCTAATTTTATATAATTTTACTCATAAGAAATAGGCAACATTCATATCCCTACTTTTTTGTGTGGAGTGTTGTGGATAGATGAATGTCAGGGCCTTAAAATTCTATGTAAGTGCTATACTATCTCTAGACATCTTCACTTTTTTTTTAAAAACAGTATTGGGGTTTGAACTCAGGAGCTTGTGTTTACCAGGCAGGAGCTCTACTAGTTGAGCCATGTCTCCAGTTCATACCCACTTTCTAAATAAATTATCCGGTAACCCAAGAAGACTGTATAACTTATTCAAGGTCACATGGTTATATAGGAGTGGAGTGGAGACTTCTATCGAGACCTCCTTTCCCAAAGATGTGTAAGTCTAATAACTGAATAATTAAATCCATTCCAGTACAGTGCTCACATTCTCACAGAAAGTCTTAATTTTGTGTCTAAACAGCAGTCCTCTGCCCGGAGCCCAGGACTTTTTTTGTGAGATGTCACAGTGCACAGCTGCACACGATGCTCAGGGTGGGTGACTGACCAACGCTGATGACTAAATGTTGCTGAAACACATTCCTCTGAACCCCAAGAGCCCCACCATCTGGAGAAAGGCTTCTCTTGGGTTGTGAGGGACTGCTAAACACAGCAGACCCGCCATAGCTGCAAACTTGCTGTCCTCATGCTTATGTGCTAACTCAGAACAAATCCAAGCAAAGAGAACACAGTCAAGTCACTAGAACAGGCAGAGAACGTGCGTGTCCCCAGAACACCTGTACTGGAAAGCTCCATACACACACACACACACACACACACACACACACACACACACACACACACACACATGCACGCACACACACATTCACACTGGAGTTTAATATATCAGCGTCAGTCATTGATGTTCCAGGACTGGCATTTCCAAGGTCGCCCAGACTTGGCAATATTTTATATCCCAGACAACTGACAGGAACACAGTGGCCCCTTCTGCTTTCCTAATAACATGTTTCCTTCTTCTTCTTGTCCATCTGACATTTATGGAATACCTGGTTACTGGAGGAAAGAAAAATAAAAAGAGGCTCATCTGTGCTTGAAGCTGATACAACCTCTTCTCTTTTAGAACTGCCTATTACAGGGCTTTGTGTGTAGCCCAAGGTGTCATTGTTGCTTTCTGTTCTTCTTTTCCTAAAAATGCTCCCTTGCTCTCCCCAGGGATAAATACAAATTTGCATGTATATTGGAGATGGGCACGTGTTAATACTCGAATTTTAAGAAAGTCAGCATTCTCCACATAGAAATGATAGGCTCAGTTCCCTGTATGGTTCCTTGACTTCTAACCAAACATGCTAATTAGAATCCTATAAATAAGATGCAAGCAGAAGTGCAGAAACCTATCCTGTCCCCATGTATGTTGTGGCTGATCTTTCTTACCCTTTTTTCTCATCAATAAGTATCATTCTGTGTTTACTCCCTACCCCATCTTTTAGCTATGACACATGTATGCTTTTTTCCTAAGAATATTTTGCCATTTTTTCCATATATTTTTTATTGTAATTCATAGAAGGGTTGCATTATATTCATCAGATATAGAGTGCATTACTTCACATACATTGATACCCTTTCTCATGTCTTGGTCCCCATTTCCCTTCCCCCGACCCCACCCCTCATCTTGTTTTCCCCCTTCCCTATCCAATTTCAAATAACCAAATACAAATATATCCAATATATCAGATAACAATTTTTTTTTGCCATTTTTTATTATAATTTACAAGTAACATGTTTCATTGGTGGACAGCCCATCAGAGTAGGTATTGATATCTCCTTTGATTAACCTTTCATTGTTTATGGCCAAAGACATGTTTGTGGAATTGATTACTTTAGAAAATGTGTTGACAAGTTCCTAAATGATAGTCTCAGCACCAAGATGCTGAAAACAATCCTCAAGTCTGTCTAGATTTGTTTTTGGCCCATCCTGGGGTTTGAACTCTGGGCCTGGGTGCTGTCCCTGAGTTTTGTTTGCTCAAACCCATTGTTCTACCACTTGAGTCACAATTCCATTTCCAGATTTTTCTGTTATGTGGTACTGAGGAATTGGACGCAGAACTTCATGCATGCTAGGCAAGCACTCTACCACTAAGCCACAGTCCCAGGCCCTGCCTAGAGATCTTTTGTGGTTCCTAGGAAAATTCTCAAAAGAAACTTCTTAGAAGATCTCTGAGAGTCAACACACATCTCTGTAACAAAGACAAAGTCACATTAGCACATTATCAACATTAATACTTTATTTATTATTTTTGGTACTAAGTTGAACTCAAGGACTTGTATTTGCTGTATAAATGATCTACCATTTAAGCCACAATCCTTTTGCTTTCATATGTTTTTCAGTTAGGGTCTTGTGTATAACTGCCAAAGAAAAAATAGTAGTTAGGAGTAGTAGAAGGCCAGATGACTGATCACAGTGAGGGAGGCTGAGCAGTAGTAGAAATGAAAATGAGAACCCTGCATTATATGTGAAGCAGTTTTGTAAGTCACTGGAAGCATTTTAGATTTAGATCCTTTTTTTGGTCAGTTGTAGAGCTTGAATTCTGGGCCTAGACGCTGTTCCTGAGCTCTTCAACTCAAGGCTACTGCCCTACCCCTTGAGAAACACTGCCACTTATGGTTTTCTAGTAGTTAATTGGAGACAAAAGTGTCTTGGTCTTTAGTGCCTGGACTGGCTTTGAACTGTGATCCTCAGGTCTCAGCCTTCTGAGTAGCTAGGATTACAGGCGTGAGCCACCATGCCTGGCTTTGATCTTATTTTTGATGCAATGGAAAATCACTGAAAATATTTAAAGAGGAAAATAAAGTGACATATTTATGTTTAAAGGGTTACTCTAGCTATTTAATGAAAATAGCGCAAGGAAGAAGCAGGGAATGGGGCTACAAAATGAGCAATAATCCCTCAATCACATAGTGAATTGTCAGCTCCAGTGACCAAAAGAAAAAAGAAAGCAAAAGTAAGTTCCTTTCTACCACATGGATTAAGTATGGTTTAAAAATATATATAAATAAAAGAATAATTGCCATTTATTTATGTGTAGTATTTTCCTAGCCCTGAACTACATAGATTTATGAGCATCATTTTACTATCTGAAATAGATGCTATTGTTTTTTCCTATTTGACAGATGAGCACATTGAAGCTGTAAGATTAAAGCACATTGCCCATGTTTCCACAGATAGCAGAGTAACAGTCCAACTCCTAGAATCCATAAACTACAAAGCTCAATGTCATTACTATTAGTGAGAGGCATTACAGTTCTGTGGTTAGGTAGGAAGGTGTTCAAATCCCAATTCACTTGACTTGGGGCAAGGCACTTCCCTAAATTCTCATTGCTTCTGTTTCTTCATCTACAAATTGAGAAGAATAGTAGCAACAGATTTTAGTTGGTAGTGTTACTGATTCCACATATGCAGCATGTCAAAGAATGCTTGGCATGTAGGAAAGCATCCCAATAATAATAATTATTATTATATCTATTATTATTCTTATTCATGCCACATTCTGGATTATAATGCAAAGAGAGGAGGCTTTTTTCCCCCCATTTGTGCAACTGAAATGCTTATCCCAGGTCAGGGATGCACAAGAAGTTTGCTAAAAGTTATAGCTGACTTGAAGCCAGATGAATTTCTAACTCATTTGGATTCCAAATGAACTGAAAGTTCCCAAGTGATTTCTCTCACTATGTGCATTCGCCCCTAGGAAGCTCTCATTTACCCAAAAGACAACTGGTTCTGCTTCCTTTGCCTCATCAGAGAAAGTATTTAGGAAAAGGAATTTGAGAGCCCCGGTAGAATGGGCTAAATGCCAAGGGGAAGGAGAGGGGTGTCTTAAGAAGTACCCCTGTCAGAGATAAAAGTAGAGGGGGGGGCGGGAGTTTGGCCTAGTGGTAGAGTGCTTGCCTAGCATGCACGAAGACCCGGGTTCAATTCCTCGGTACCACATACATAGAAAAAAGCCAGAAGTGGTGCTGAGGCTCAAGTGGTAGAGCTCTAGCTTTGAGAAAGTCCAAGGACAGTGCTCAGGCCCTGAGCTCAAGCCCAGGACTGGCAAAAAAAAAATGTAGAGGGGAAAATCTTAAAGGGCTTTGACTTTCAGGGAACATTTCAGGGTGAGGCTCTAGACAAACTAAGATCCCCGGACATGAGATTCTAAAACTTCAGTGAGGTGATTACAATTTTTGCCATATTACTTCTTTCCCTCATTCCCCATTTCCTTATGGTGACTACTAATAAAACTCTAGAAGATAGATGGTCCTTGGGTTTTGTCTTCACAAAGAACAGAAGCTTGGATGATAATGCTCCTCGTTGTAGCCACAATGAATAGAATGGATGATAGCATGTTTGAGGGAAAGAAAGAGATGTCAGTTCCTTGGAAACTTCTGGAAAAAGAAAGGAAAATGGGAGGGGTGGTATTGCTGAACTAGGCCTAATAAGTGGCCATGGGACTGGGTAACAGGAAGTCTCCAGGGAGTGTTTGAACCCCAAGTTTATTCTTTTCCTGGCTCTTCAGCATCTGTGCTTTTATACAAAATAGGCAGCAGGGGGCAGTGTAGCCAACGCATTACTGTGAGTGAGGGGCTGTCTGCTTTTTACACAAGGGTCCAGAGAAGAGTTAAAGCACCCTAAAACTACACTCCAGGCTCTAAGTAGAATGCTCCATCTTTCCACTTTCCTCCTCTCTGGGACCTCATTCTCCTTCTTCAGCGCTTATGTTCTAGTCTGTATCCTCATGTCCCTTTTTTTTGGGGTGGGGGGAGTGGGTCATGGGGCTTGAACTCAGAGCCTAGGTGCTGTATCTGAGCTCTTCACCTCAAGGCTACCACCTTACCCTTGAGCCAAGCCCCACTTCCCATTTTCTTGTGGTTAATTGGAGATAAGAGTCTCATGTTCTTTAGTGCCCAGGCTGGCTTTGAACCTTGATCCTCAGATCTCAGCCTCCTGAGTAGCTAGGATTATAAGTGTGAGCCACCACCTCCCCCCCACTCCCCCTACCCCCACCCGCACATCTCACCTTTTATCTTTGTAAAATGCCTTCACCTTGAATAAGGTAAATGCATACTGTTTTACAACGTCCAACAGTTGAACTACTCTAGTTGCTTATGAGGAGTTCCCTCTATATTGGCTGGTGTTTGGGTGGTATATATTGTAAATTTCAAAACTGGTGTATACTGGCTGATATATATTGTGAATTTCACTACTGGTTCCAAGTGACACTCTTATTGCTTTTATTGTACCTTTCCAAATTAGAGGAGAAGCCACAGCAATCTGTGTGTGTGTGTGTGTGTGTGTGTGTGTGCATGTCTGTGTCTGTCTTCTCTTCAGAGTAGGAACAAGAGCCAATCTTTCTCTGTCTGCATCTCTCTCTCTCTCTCTCTCTCTCTCTCTCACACACACACACACACACACACACACACACACACACACACCCCTTCTGCTTATCAGAGCGGAACAAAAGAAGCCTGGAAGCTCCATAGCTCCCAATTCATATCCCTTCATTTCAAGCCTCTAGCAGCAAGTGGAGTCTCTGGATTGCCACTTACAACTCCTGGGGGAGGGTCTAACTGGCCTCGTGTGGATTGGTGTCCATCTCTGGGCCAGCCAGCTGTGACTAGGGGCTCGCAGCCACATCACACAAGCACCATGAGTGACTTGAGAAGAGTGCTGCGGCAGGCAGCTTCTCCATGTCCTCCTCTGTGCCGGCCTGGACACAGTGCCCCTAGTAGGCAGACATTGCCTCGGGATGAAACCATCCCTTTCCAAAATGAGGTAGTAGATTGGGCTCTCTGATTCAGCTTCTTTCCTTGATCTGCTAAGGTAAGTTCACAACCTATGGTGAAGTCCATGTGACAAAAGACGGACAGTGGCAACGGACTGAGTAGCAGCAGGAAGGAAACATTACCAGAGGAGAGTTTGGAATTGACGGCTGGATGACTCTGGCAGCCTGACTGGAGCCTCTTGAGGAACCTGAAGGTGGAGGCACCTGCTAAGATGTACATGAGTTCCTGACCCACCGGGATGGTTTCTCCAACATCCTAGAAGTCAGCTCTTCTCCAGAAAAAAAAATCTGGAAATTTTGGTGCCCTTTACAGAACTGATAGAAGAATGTAAAAATATCAAGAGATGTGCTGGAGCTGGATGCCAGTCACTCACACCTGTAAAGCCTAGCTACTCAGGAGGCTGAGATCTGAGGAATGAAGTTCAAATCCAACCTAGGCAGACAAATATGAGCCCTTTATTAACATCAAAAAGTCAAAAGTGGTGTGGCTCAAGTGGTAAAGTACCAACCTTGGACCAGCGCTAAGAACAGTACCTAAGCCCTGAGTTCAAGTCCCAGCACTGGTATGAATGCACATGCACGCGTGCGCACGTACACACACACACCCACACACAGCATTCTTTAAATTAAATAGCTATTTCTCTACAAAACTTGGTCATAAAGGACAATTTCATACCATAAAGAGGTCAACATAGTACTAATGTTGTCGATTTAAAAAAGCAGAACAGTTGAGTTGACCGAGTAGAATTTGTGGGGATTTTTAAAAACAGCTTCCTTACGCAGAAGGCTTCCTTACCACCTTCTATAGCCAATTATTTGGTGTGTGGAAATGCCAGGGCACGATGCAGGTGGCAGTCTACCACAGAGACAGCTCCAAGAGGAAGCACATAAGAGTGCCTATCAGTGCTTAAAAGGTTTCTGCCAGGGTAAGAGTTTGACGAGGCTATCTTATTAATTCCCAGTACAAACACTCAGTAACTACATCTGCATTCCTCCCTGCAATGCTGGTTTCCTCCCACTGGGAGCTGTGGTTCTGTGTGGTATTGGGAGATGTTACATTCGCAGATTCCCTACCTTTCCTCCCCTCTATCTTCACCCCTCTCTCCATTTCAAGGCCAGGATCAAGCCCAGATTTCCTTCCTGCCATTGCTTTTTATTACAGGTACTGGGGGCTCAGCCTTGCAACCTCTTCTCTATTCATTCAGACACCACTGAGCTTCTGGCTGCTTCTGAGCCCCCTCCACTTGTACTGTCCTAAAGTCAAGTGCCACAGAATGCCCCTGGGTCTCCTAGGAAAACAAAAGAGCAGCCAAAAAATACTACAGGAGAAATATGGTGGCCAGATATTCTGCACAAAATTTCCCAGGCTTTCTAAGTAGGGCCTGCCACCACTAAGAAGCTGTGGCTGTCTGGGGTTACACTCAGTCTTCCTTCTGTCTTCTCTCCAGCCACTGAAGGATGCTAGACTAGCAAGTTCCCGCCCTCGCCCCGAGAGTGTGTGTGTGTGTGTGTGTGTGTGTGTGTGTGTGTGTGTGTGTGTGTGTTTAGTGCCCTGTCACTTAACAACAGGCATACATTCTGAAAGATACATCATTAAGCAATCATTAAGATCTCATTGTTTGAGCATCATATTTACTTAAACTGAAGGAGCTACAGTGTTGCTAGGCAATGGAATCTCACATGGCCATCATCTCATGTATATGGTCCAGCATTGTCTGAAAAATTATTTGAGGCACATGGCTGAATGTGGATGTGGTTTTGGTTTTGCTCTCAGAATCATGCTTTCCAATTCTCAATGAAATAAACTAGATAAAGAAATTAATAACAGCAGGCCGGGAGTTTGGCCTAGTGGTAGAGTGCTTGCCTAGCATGCATGAAGACCCAAGAAATTAATAACAACAAAAGAGGAAAGAGGTTGTCTCCATGAAATGAACTGAGAAGTTTATTTTGTGTTGGTACAGGGCCTCATGCTCTCACTTGGCTTTTTCTCTCAAGGTTGATGGTGTATCACTTGAGCCACACCTCAATTTCCAGCTTTTTGTTAATTAGAGATAAGAGTCTTTCAAATTTGTCTGCTCCAGCTAGCTTCAAATCTTGATCCTCAGATCTCAGTCTTCTGACTAGCTAGGATTACAGGTGAAGCCACAGTGCTTGGCTGAAAAGATTCTAATGTAGGTAACATCTCTTATAGCCCTTCTTTCCAGAAGTTACATAAGGAAAGGAAGCAAATGGCACAACTCCAGTGATTCTTACTGGTGTCCTTGGCCTGAACAATAACAGAGTAGACTTTATAGTCAGCCAATCTCTCTAGAGTAGAAGTGACTTCAATACCAAAGTTGAGTCAAGAAAACCAATGAAGGTTATCATTTGCCAGGACTCCAGGCTAAGTCTGGGGACTGATTTGAAGACACCCCACCCCCCATACAAACATAACACATTAGGAGTAGCTTATAATTATTGGACATGGACATTAACAATACCTTAGTGAAAAAATGCTCTTGTCTTAGACCAAAGGCTTCAGAGTGTTGGCTAAGCTTTTCCAAGTTCCTTCCCTCAAGCTATAATCAAAATGAGTACAAAGGGATCCCCACACCTCAAAAAGTAGTTGGAAGCAAATGAAGGTCATAGGTAAAGATAAGCAGGTATCAATAAGATTCCACCTTATTTTCTGCCTAAGCAGAAAAAAAAAACTGGGCTCAGCTGTCTGGTTGAAACATGAGCAAGATGAAATGAAGCCCAGTAGCAACCAAGCCAGCAGCATTCTGCAGGAGGGCAAAATGGAAGGCAAAACTTAAATGAGTATGGCTGGCATACAAGAGATGAACGGGAATCTAGGAAAACCCTACAATTGCTTCAAACAGATAAAGTTATCAAGCACCTGAATTCAGTGAGACAAAATGAAAACCAGTGCAAAAACAAAACATGTCAGAGATGAAATTCAACAAATCGAAAGACGAATGAAGAGCTTGAGGACTAAAATCACATACGTTCCAGGTCATCCTGGAACAATTGTCTATAAACTTACGAAGGGAAGAAAACAGACCTTTGAGAATAAAGACCAATAGGGTGGAGGTGGGATTAAAGAGAGGGGGAGCAGATAAATGGAGAGAGGGAGGACAGATGAATACAGTCTTTATATTCAATGTAAAAATTAATAGGCTATATTAATATAGTTTACATTTGCTTAAACTTGGCAAGTTTATGAGCCGTTTGTTTGAATATATTCTTGTTTTCCTTATTTTTAAATGTTTACTATATACATATATAATTTTCCTTTTTTATTATTATTAAGTAGTTATACAAAGGGATTGAAATTTCTCTGTCCTGGCTGTTATGAGTATAATACATTTTGGTCAGTGTCACCCATTCCTTCCTTTATTCATCTCCATTTTCCCCTTTCTGTCCCTACTCTCCAGTTACATAGTGCATTTTATAATTAATGTACATAGGATATAATGACTACATTTTCTTACCCTTCCTTCCTACATTCCTGTACCCCCTTTAATCATTATTATTATTATATTATTTTACTGCACTTGGGATTGCATTCAGGGCCTCATACTTGCCAGCAAGTGTTCTACCACTGGAGCCACATGCCCTGGTTCTTTGTTTTTTTTTTCTCTTAAGCTTTTACTCAGGCTGTCCCTGGATTATGATACTCTTAACCTTTCCCTCTCAAGTAGCCGTGAGCCTTTTTGAAACAAAATCTTAAAGTATAAGTGTGAACCATAGTGAAGGGAATCAACCGATGTGTAGAGATAACGTTTTCTCTGACACAGCTGGCCATCTCATTTCAGTCCCGAGTAGTTGACATGTGGCAGGTTGCCGAGGGAAGGATGTATAACTAGAATTCTATTTCAGCTCACTTTGGATACCTGTGAGGTAGCTGCTAGGACTGAAATTTATCTTGAGCCCTGATTCCTCTGTGTAGCAGTGTTGGAGGGCAGAGCCAAGGGTGTATGTGGTATCTGGGGGATGGGGATGCAACTCTCATAAATGGATTAATGCTTTCCTAACAAAAGTCATTTCTTGCTCTTCTGGTATTGTAAGAGTTCCTCTTTTTTGGGTCATAGGGCTTTGAACTCTGGGCCTGGGCACTGCCTGGGACTGGGCTCTTCAACTCAAGGCTACCGCCCTACCCCGCTCTTCTGGTATTGTATGAGTTATGGCAAGAACAGGTTGTGGCAAAGCAAGCTTGTAACTCACCTCTGTCCTCCCCATGCTCCCATTTGCTCTTCACTTCCACCACCATCAGCCCAAGTTCCTCACCAGAAGCCCAGCAGGGGCCAGTGCTGGGCTCCAGAACCATGACCTGAATTGAAACTATTCTTTACAAATGTTCTAGTCTCCAGCTATTCTTTGATGTCAACACAGAATAGATGATGATATCCCAGTGGTAATGAGTAGAAACTCACACACTGAAGGAGACTAGAGGTTCAAAGACGGTGCTGGACTGAAGATAGATATTTGGGGTTATAAATATATAGATCTTATTTAAGGCTTGAAGTAAGATAAGATCACCTATGGGGTAGGGTAGGGAAGAATGAGCCCTGGTTCACTTAAGAAGAAAAGGAAGAATGCCAAAGAGACTGAGACAGAGAGATGGTTTGGGAGCTGGGAAACCAGGAGGTGGACTCAGGGAATCTGAAACACAGACTGGATTCCAGGTATCTAAGAGAACAGAGTAGGTATTATTCAATGTGGCTGAAAGATGGAAGCAAGATGAGTCCTGAGGGCTGGTCACTGCCTTTAAGTAATGGGTGACAGCAGAGTTGTACTGTTGGAAGTTGCACTGGAGGGACTTTCTGAGAGGCAACTGGAGAGAAATTACAACAGCAAGACTGGACCACATTTCCAAGAAGTTTTGCTATAATCAGGAAATGAAATGGGGTAGTAGCTGGCTGGGGAAGCGATCAATGATTTATTTGTCTATCCCTGTTTTGAGGGAAAATGGGAAGGTTATAGAGGAAGGGTAATCCTAAGAAAAATTCCAACTTCTGTGTTCCCTTTTCTGCAAAAGAAGGACCTCTTTCATTAACTCATTTCCTATTTATTGCTTGCTTATTATGTGCCAATATTGGGAGGTATAGGGGGTGCTGCGATTTTCCCTGTTCTTTCAAAGCTCACAGTTTACTAACAGGGACAAATAGGGAATATTCGGAACAAATAGAATATTAGAGACAAATGTTATGTAAATGTGCTTCAGTTTAGGGTCATGCCTGGCTGGACTCACCAGCGCATAGGGGGTTGCTATAATTGACAATTAAATCTATGTTGTAGTATGAGCTCAAAGAGAATAAAGTGAGGAATAGTCTAGGAAGTTCCTTAGAAGAGATGAGGACAGGGAGATGGGAAATGGGCAATAACAGAAACAGAAGGAGAATCAGGAAAAGGTTAGGAATATCCCCAGGACAATTAGGATGCCCCTCTGTCACTCTACCCTTCACACCTCTCTCTCCCTTTCTTGTCAGTCATTGTCCTCCTTTCTGAGTCCAGATGTGGTTTTATAGTCCCTCTTAACAGAGCTGTCTGGGCATCAGCTGGGCCTCAAGAGGAAACCTTTGGTTATCCCCTATCTTAATGTATATTTGTTAACTCTACATTTGTTTCTTAACTCTATATTTCGTTGAATAAAACGTAAATATATGACCTGTTCTTGCATACACATGTGTAGGTACTTGGGCTTGGACTAGGAGCCAGCATGCTGTTCCTGAGAGTCTTTGCTCAAGTCTAGTGCTCTACCACATGAGACACAGCTCCATTTCTGGCTTTTCCTGGTTAATTGGAGCTATGAGTCTCATGGATTTCTCTGGCCGGCTTTGAACCTCAATCCTTAGATCTTAGCTTATTGAGTAACTAGGCATAAGCCATTGACATTAGGCCATGAGCTGTGTGTGTGTGTGTGTGCAGTCTTAGGGATTGAACATTTTTGCTGTAGGCTAGCACTACCACGTGAGCTATAGCTCTACTTTTGACTTTTTGGGGGATGTGGAGGGGAGGTGGTTGAGTGGCCAGGATTATAAGCATGAGCTGCTGGTGCCCATCTCATCATGATCTATGCTTAATAAATTCCTATCCCCATTTTCAAATTGGCTCTAGAGTGCATGCTTGAAAAGCATTCATATGTGCGATTTAGCTGAGCAAATAAGGGATTTTTAAACGATATGCAGTTTGGAAGTTAGGTAGAGAACTTACAAGCTTTAAATGTTTAAACTTTTCAGGAGGTATTTTAAGCATTCAAATGCAACCCTCATGTATCCCCTTCCTACTAACACTTTTCTGTTATTTTGGGGCTTCATAAAAAGGATGGAAACGTTACAGGTACCCCTTGTGACTTCCTCCTACAGCCAATTCCACGGGCCTTCCCTGAGGACACCATCTTTCTCGCCCATGTGTTTATACTTTTTTTTTTTCTGTCTGTACAAATGCATGCTATATAGAATTGTTTGTTATATTTCAAACATCACATAAGGCAATGTAAAACTATCCTGTAGCTTGCCTTTATCATTCTACACTGTTCTGGTCGGGTGTTCTCTCATTTTGCAGCCTGTCTCATTTCCACTCTTGAAAGCAGCCCAAATTGTGGATGTCAGGGAACAGATACATCTGTCATCTCCACAGCCACAGATATGAAATCATTTGGCCTCTGTCACCTTCTTCCTTTCCCTCTGCCTTCTTTGCCTTCCTCTCTCTTTTCCTCTTCTGCTCTATTAAGAATCTTGGCTATAAAAAGAAATAGCAGCAGGGAGAAACTCTGCATGCAAGGTTAAATTCAGCACCCTAGCTTCTAGGAAAAAACAACAACAAAAAATAAAACAACTAGGCATTTTCAGGAACCAGTAGCATTGATCATATACCAGCTACGTGTAAATACCTGTGTTAAGCTCGTAACATTCATTAAGTAATCTTCAATATGACCTTGAAAAAGTCTTCCCTATCCAAGGTCACATGGCTAGAAGATGTGAAGTTCATGTGCCAGAACCTGGGTGCACTTTACCCTTCATGAAGAGAAGCCATATCCATCCCTCTGGGCCACAGGGTCAAGTAAGCTCGGAATGTGAGAGTCCCCCAGGGGTAATGCTTTAACAATTTGGGTATTGCTTCCAATTCCAAATGAAGTACCATAATGATTCCTAGGGATATATCATAATGATGTAATTACTTGAAAATTTACAGGATTGAATGGTACTGTGGCTTCCCACTAGAACTTTAGTCACCTTTGATTTCTCACTCCCTCCTTCTGGAAATTTCCATGTGACTATTTCACTGCTCTCCCTAAATCTATTAAGAAATAAACTCAAATCATTTCTTTCCCTCTTCATCATTTCCTTTTACTTCCGATCTGGGCCCAGAGTCGGGCTCCTTACCACCTCCTAGGGTCTCCCCACCATCAAACTCATACATCAAAGCTCTCACCCTCAATGTGATATGTAGATATGGAGCCTTTGGAAAGGAATTAGCCTTAGATAGATCAGGAGGTGAGGTCCTCACACTGGGGTCAGAAGCCTTCGAAGGACAGACCAAAGAGCTTGCTTTCTCTCTGTCACTTGAAGACAATCAAAAGGATGGCCATTTAAAAGTAGGAAAAGGGCTCTGATCTTGGACTTTCCTGCTTATGAAACTCTAAGAAAATTAATTTCTGTTGTTTATGACATGGTCTAGAGTGTTGGTTATAAATGCCTAAGATACTACTTTCACAACATTTTTTATCTTTCCTAATTTTTTGTCCTTTGTGTACAATCTATATTAGGCTTCCTCTTAACTGCTTTTTTTTTTGTAAAGCCTGTTCTTTTCCTGAGCTAAGATAAAAGTTAAAACATCAGTTTCTCTGGTCCTTCCTCATATTTTTCTTACTAATTTTTATCTTCTTTGGTCTTCTGCAACATTTAACCTCTACCACACAATACCGTGCTTAGTTGTACAGTGTTATTTGTTTAAAAATGTCTCGCATAGATTTATTTGTTTATTTAAAATAGGGAAGGGAAGGGGGAAAACAAGGTGACTGGGAAGGGGTAAAGGGAGGGAAATTGGGAGAAAAACATGGAAAGGGTATCAATGTTCAAGAAGTACCTGTACCCCCTCTATACTACCTGTAACCCCTCTATACATCATGCCGACAATCAAATACAATTATTAAAATAAAAAGATCCCTAATGGGAAACAGGAAAAAATGTCTTGTATAGGCAAGAACATGATTAACTTTTCAAGGGCAAGCTACACCTTGTACTCTACTCCACATGTTGGTGTTTCCTAATTCCTAACATTGTCTGTGTGCATGCATGCGCGTGCTGGGGCTTGAACCCAGGGCCTGAGCACTGTGCCTTTACTCAAGGATGACGTTCTATCACTTGAGCCACAGCTCCTCCACTTGATGATAAATTGGAGATAAGAATCTCAGGACTTTCCTGTCTAGGCTGGCTATGAACCTTGATCTTCAGATCAAGCAGGTAGGATTACAGATGTAAACCACAGAGCCTAGCTATCACATTTTTTTTTTTAAAGTCCTGAGCCAGCTATAGTACTATACATTCTCCTTTAAATCCTTACAGTGTTTTAAAATTATTTTGGCCCTTTCTACATGGAAGAGAATAAAGGAGTGTGCATTAGTCTTCTGAGGCTGCCATAACAGACAGAAATCACTTAAACAGCAGGGCCTTATATAGTTCTAGTGGACAGAAGTTGAAGATTGAGGTGCTGACAGGCTTAGATTCTGATGAGCCCTCTCTTCCTGGCATCTCACTATGTTGTCAGATAACTGTTCCTGTCTGTGTGCAGAGATTTCTGGTATCTGTTCTTATAAGAACACCAGTCCTGCCAGATTATAGTGGTACTTAAGATTACCTTAATTACTTCCATAAAGACTATATTTTTTTTAAAAAGTCACATCGATAGTGTTTTAACACGTATATGCAGAAGGAAGGAAATAATTTAGTCTATAGCAAAACTTTTAATTAAAATACATGTGAGGGGTCAGGAATATGGCCTAGTGGTAGAATGCTTGCCTAGCATGCATGAAGCCCTGGGTTCCAGTCCTTGGTACCACATACACAGAAAAAGCTGTAAGTGATGCTGTGGCTCAATTGGTGGAGCTCTAGCCTTGAGAAAGCTCAAGAACAGTGGCTAGGCCTTGAGTTCAAGCTCCATAACTGGCAAAAATACATAAGAGGTTAGCACAGTATCAACTACATTGTAATTTTATTTTAAGGTTGTTTAAAAACATGATTTTTGTGGCACTCATCTCATAAACACCCCTGTACTTTTCTCCCATGTAGTCACTCACACTAGTTACATTAACAAACGCATGCACATTCCTTATAATTATGCATCACTTCATACTAAAAAGGAATATGCAGATATATAAGACCACATATGTTGATGGAAAATAGATCCGTGGTTGATTCTTGAGGAGACTGGAAAGAGCCCTATCTCAAGAAACATACTGGGGCATGAATAGCTGTAATTCCAGCTATTCAGGAGGCAAAAGGAGGATGGATGAGAGAGGCTGGCTGTTCCTGGTGAAACCGTGCAATAGTATCTGAAAGATAACCAAAATCACAAAGGTCTCGTGATGTAGTTCAAATGATAGAATGTTTGAGGCCTTGAATTCCAAGCCAGGGTACCACAGAAAAGAGTGGCTCAATATTTGTAATCTGGATATCTCACTGTGCCCAAAGTAATAGGAATATAAAGACATTTTTTTTAATCATTGCTACTTCCATTCCCTTTCCATTTCCTCCCCCTTTCTCTCTTTCTGCCAGTCCTGGGGCCTGAACTCAGGGCCTGGGCATTGTCCTTGGGCTTTTTTTCCTCAAAGCTAGAGCTCTACCACTTGAGCCACAGCACCACTTCTGGCTTTTTCTGTGTATGTGGCACTGAGGAATCGAATCCAGGGCTTTGTGCATGCTAGGCAAGCACTCTATTTCTAGGCCACACTCCTGGACCTCATTTTTTTTTTTTTTTAATAAGAGAAGGTTGTATATCCTTATTGGCTATTTTCCTTTTTTTCTGTTTTTTTTTTGGGGGGGGGCTGCCTGTTAAAGTATTTTTCTTCTCAGCTTTGTCGTTTTCTTCCTGATTTATGGACACTCACACTATTTCTTCGTCTCCCAAGTTTGGCTTTTAAACTCACTTTGTCTCTGAAGTTCCAGTTTGCTTCCAAGAGGAACACACACCTACCCAGCCGCAGGAGAGAAAGCTTTGTAGCCAAGGACGAAGGGGGCGTGTCCCCGACAGACATTCCACATCCCCTGGGCGTGGCTAGAAGCTCGGCCTGCGCGCGCAGCTTCCATTACCGTGGCGACGGGGAAGCGGAGAGGTAGGGACGTGTCCCAGGTGCAGCAGCTCGCCGAGTAAAGGTGTGGGAAGTAGCTGTCGTGCGTGCCGTGGACGTGCTGACGTCAGCCTAGCCGACATTAAAACCCCCCCCGCGCGCATGCGCGGTGTGTCCGGGTCCCATGGCCGCCGTCGGCGGGCGTTCGGCGGGGGCGCGGCCTGGAGGAGAGTCCCGCTGCCGCGAGGACGGTTTGGCCTCCCGTTCTCGGGTGTGCTTCCTTATTTCCCCTGCGGCTGCGGGGGCCGTCGCGAACCCGACAGAGTGAGCGCCCCACGAAGCTGTTACCCGCAGCGAGACGTGGGTGGGGAGCGGGGGAAGCGAGGCCTGCCTGGCCAGAGTTTCCGGGCCCGGGCGGCCTCGGAGGAGGTCGGCGCCGGGGCGGGGCGGGGCGGGGCCGAGTTTCCGCCACCTCCCGAGCCAGGCCCGTCCGAATGGGGGCGGGGAGTGGGGACTTCGCACCCCTGGAACTGCCCCGAGCCAGAGGAAGCGCCGGTCCCTCCGGAAGTTGGCAGAAACCCTTTCCCAAGCTCGAGTGTGGTCCGGGGCCGGTCCCAGCGTGTGGGGAGCCAGGTGGCCGCGGAGCGCGCCCCTCCGCAGAGCTGGAGGCCACGCTCCGGCCGGGACTCCATCCTGTGACCTCCCAGCCGCTTTTCTTTAGTTGTTTTTTTTTTTAAGTCCTTCATGGAAGCCTTGAAGTTGAATTGTTTTTTTTTTTTTGCATAATGAGGACCCATTCAGAACGTGATCAGAGAATCGCCTTTTGTGCTAAGGATGGTGTTCCGTTCTGTCTCCAGTAGGTACTTAAATCGAGTGACTTTTGTTGTGTGGGAGGCACTGCTCAAAACTTTTTTTTTTTTTTGGAGATGATAGCTAAGTGAATAAAACAAGATTCCTGCCCGAGTGCAGCTTATAGTCTAGTTTGGGAGAAAAACAATACACGGGAAGTACGGATAAATTAGGGGTAAGTGTGGAAGGAAATGAGAAAAAGAAAGCACCCTAAGGAGTACAGAAGAGTATCCTGGTAGGCTTCCCAGCAGTGTTACATTTGAGCCTGACTGGAAGAGGGTGAGGGAGCCGGCTCTGCAGATTCCTGAGGAAGGTCGTTTCAGATGGAAGGACCACCAGCGTAAAAGGATTTTGGCTTTAGAGTGTGGGTTATGAGTAAAGGGGGAATGATAAAAACTAGGTGGCAACACCGCCAAAGTATAGTATGAAGAACAGTGAATTTCGGAATCCCTGTGATTGTCCTCATGTGAAATCAATTACCTATTTAGTTCAGGCAAGGGGCACTACAGCCATTAATTAGTATGTGACTAAAACCCAGAGCTTTTCCAAAATAGAAGACATCTGAGACCTAAGCATGATGATAGTTTACACTGAGCACTGAGTCAATTAAGACAGTCAGACTTGTGAAAGTAAGCTTTTCTTTGCCCTTATTTAGGATTTAATGAATGCGTAAATGCCTTCTTCCAGGAAATGGTCTAAGTATAGTTGTATAGTGAAGTTAGAAAAGGTGTTGATGGGTATTTTAACAATTTCAACTGTTCGCCTGCCTACATGTAGTTTGTAATTATGTTTTGGCAATCAGAAGTGAGCCCAAGAAAATACCTGTTAACTTCAGGGAGTTTACAGACTGGTAGAATAGGTGAACTTGCAAATGGAACATCAAAAAATTTGAAAAATTGTGCTAGAATAATAATATTAGTTACTAATGAAATGAAGTCACTTGGATATTATTGTATTTATTATGGTGATAGCTCACCTTGTTTTCCTCCATTTTAATACTGTAACTTTTGCTTTTTGTGGGATGGCAATTTAGATGTCAGTTTGTTTTTCTCCCACATTTATCCATTTGAATTTTTTTAAATCATAGAATGCATTGAATATGTGTTAAATAATTACAGAATTCCTGAGCTAACGCACCTGTTAAATTGTATTAACAGGTACCATGTGATAGACCCTGCTCTATCTGTTGGAACTTAGAACTTTTCAATATCATGCCATTAAACTCTGCTTCTTTCTCTTTACAGCATTTTTCCTTTCCTGGAGACAATTTTTTTTTTAATTTCTTGGGCAGTGTTACAATACAAAACATTTAGAGTTTAAGTATGTTTGCATTTTAGTGGCAAGAAGAAACAATAAGATTTGATAGTGTAAGTGCATGGAGCTGTCTGATAACTCACATGAGAGGGAGGAGTCTGTAGTTTAGAGAGATGCCATGAGAAGCTCTTGGTAATTTTTCAGCATGACGAAGGTAACTACAGTTTTTTTTTTATAAGTGTATTACCTTCCCATTGCTTTGACAAAAAATGTATAAGTTGCATAACTTGAGGGAAATTTTATTTTGGCTCAGAGTTCATGGAGGGGGGATACAAGAGAACGATAGAGAGGAGAAGACTGATCAGAATATATTGTATACATGCATGACAGTGTCACTGGTGAAGTGCTCCCTCATTTAGAAAATATGTGCTAATTAAGAAAAAAGTTTCAGTTGTTGGTCAGTTGGGCTATTGCCTTTGGTCCTGTGATGAGATATTGCCAATGGAGGAGAACTGTTCATCTGATGGCCAGCAGGAAGGAGAGAGGAAGTGGCCAGGATCTCAGTATCCCTTTTTAAGATGACGTTACCAGTAACCTAACTTCTTTCCACTAGTTCCCACTTTGTAAAGGCTCCACTGCCTCTGAATAGCCAGTACCATCCAGGGACCAAACCTTTACCATGTAGGCCTTGGGGGACATTTCAGATCCAGACTGTAGCAATGAATGGTACTTTGATGGCCTGTATAGACGATTGGCACCACCCAAGTACACATGTCCAAAGGCCACGTCCAGGGATTAATCGTGTGTGTGTGCATGATGGAGGCCATATAGTAGAAAACTTTTGAGTTCTGAGTTACTGTGACAAATAAGAGCTGTCATTTACTGATAAATATTCTTTTGTATGTGATTTTTATATGCCATTTGTGTTTTCTTCTTCCAGAAAGCGATATGTCAATGTATTTGATAAGAAGAACAGAATCCTAGGCTATAAAGTAAATTTCCCAGGCCATTTACTAAGCTGTAAGTAGTAGAGCTGGCATTTGAAACTGCCTTTATTCATTCTTGAGTCCATATTTCCTTGTTTTATAACAGAATATGCTGTTAGCCTTCCTATTTTATTTGACATAGTGTGATCAGATTTATGTACAATAAACTTAATAAAGTTGATTCATTTTATTTTATGTTTTCTTTTCCGAGGTTTCCATTTGATTTGAAAATGAATAAGTGCAAGAAGCCGCCAGCTCCACAGTTAACAAGTTCTGAGACCTTTAGCCCAGATGTTGTTGCTGACATTTTTGAACTTTTTGCCAAGAACTTTTCTTACTGCAAGCCACTTAATAACGAGTGGCAGTTACCAGACCCCAGTGAGATTTTCACCTGTGACCACACAGAATTTAATGCCTTTCTTGATTTGAAGAACTCCCTAAATGAAGTAAAAAACCTCCTGAGTGATAAGAAACTAGACGAGTGGCATGAGCATACTGCATTCACTAACAAAGCAGGAAAAATTATTTCTCATGTAAGAAAGTCTGTGAATGCCGAACTTTGTACTCAAGCATGGTGTAAATTCCATGAAATTTTGTGCAGCTTCCCACTTATTCCACAGGAAGCTTTTCATAATGGAAAACTGAATTCTCTACACCTTTGTGAGGCTCCTGGAGCTTTTATAGCTAGTCTCAACCACTATTTAAAATCACATCATTTCCCTTGTGATTGGAGTTGGGTAGCTAATACTCTGAATCCATACCATGAGGCAAATGACAATCTGATAATGATCATGGATGACCGGCTTATTGCAAATACCTTACACTGGTGGTACTTTGGTCCAGATAACACTGGGGATATCATGACCCTGAAATACCTGAATGGACTTCAGGATTTCCTAAGCAACATGGCCACCATTCACTTGATCACTGCAGATGGGAGTTTTGATTGCCAAGGAAATCCAGGTGAACAAGAAACTTTAGTCTCTTCTTTGCATTTCTGTGAAGTTGTCACTGCTCTGACCACTCTTGGGAACAACGGTTCTTTTGTCCTAAAGATGTTTACTTTGTTTGAACATTGTTCCATAAACTTGATGTACCTGTTAAACTGTTGCTTTGAACAAGTCCATGTTTTCAAACCTGCTACTAGCAAGGCCGGAAACTCCGAAGTCTATGTGGTGTGTCTCTGTTATAAGGGAAGAGATGCCATTCATCCTCTCCTATCTAAAATGGTGCTGAATTTTGGGACCGAAATGACCAGAAAAGCTCTCTTTCCCCATCATGCGATTCCTGAATCTTTTCTTAAAAGTCATGAAGAATGTTGTGCATTTTTTCATAAGTACCAGCTGGAGACTATTTCAGAGAACATTCGTCTGTTTGAGTGCATGAGCAAAGGGGAACAAGCAAAGCTGAATAGCTTAAGAGATTGTGCTGTGCAGTACTTTATGCAAAAATTCCAACTGAAGCCTCTTTCCAGAAATAACTGGCTAGTAAAGAAATCTAACATTGGTTGTAGTACAAATACAAAATGGTTTGGGCAGAGGAACAGATATTTTAAGACCTATAATGAAAGGAAGATGCTGGAAACTCTTTCGTGGAAAGATAAAATAGCCAAGGGATACTTTAATAGTTGGGCTGAAGAGCATGCTGTGTACCTTCCTGGGCAAAACTCGCTTTTAGAAGGGACAGCCTCTAACCTTGAGTGCCACTTATGGCAGATTTTAGAAGGAAAGAAACTGCCAAAGGTCAAGTGTTCACCTTTCTGTGATGGAGAAATTTTAAAGACTCTTAATGAAGCAATTGAAAAGTCCTTAGGAGAAGCTTTGAATGTGGATTCCAAGTTTAAGCTGAAACAGCAATATTGTTGTTCTTGTCACAGTTTTTCTGAAGAACTGATATTTTCTGAGTTGCTTAGCCTTACCAGGTGCCTTCAGGAAGAGCAGATTCTAGAACCCAGCAACCAAATAAAGTGCCTGCTTGTGGGTTTACCAACTCTCTGTGATGTCAAAATGCATATACCATTTGATGTTCAGCTCTTGGAATCCCCTGAGCTCGTGACTTACGGCTGTTCGTTGCTTCATGATGGAGACCCATTCTACCAGCATCTGTTTTTAGACTGTCTCCTACGTTCATTACAGCAGCTTCATACAGGGGATGCTCTGATCTTGCCTATACTATCTTGTTTAACAAGATTTATGGCTGGCTTGATCTTTGTACTCCACAATTGTTTTCGATTTGTCACATTTTCTTGTCCTACACCGTCTGGGCCCCTAAGGACCTGTGCTATTCTGCTATGTGTTGGTTATCAGAATCTTCCAAATCCAGTTCTCCAGCATCTGCAGAATGTGAATGAGTTGTCGAGCACTTTGCTTAATTCTGATGCACCCCAACAGGTTTTACAGTTTGTGCCCATGGAGGTACTACTTAAAGGGGCACTGCTTGACTTCTTGTGGGATTTGAATGCTGCCATTGCTAAAAGACATTTACATTTGATTATCCAGGTAGAGAGAGAACTCATTAGCAGCCTTCAGTTGTGAAGTTGAACATGTCTTTTCTAAGATTTAGTTACAACTTAATAGTTTTCAGTGTTACCTTATCTGTTTCATACCTTTCATTCTGGAAAAAGGCTGACTTTTGCATCTTTTCACTGATTCTTGGAAACCATCCTGTTCTGATCTCCAGGGAGCACACATGCATAGGTGTAAAAAGTTCTTCCTGTGGCAGACTATTGTGTGTGCCTGGGGTGGGTCCATGCTTGTTATTGGTACTTTGGTTGAATGTATCTGCTTAAGATTAGCACCTTGTGCCTTTTGGGGTTTTTTTCCCTGACAAATTTCTTCTAATCTACTAATGCTGTTAAGTAGAGGAGGGAATTTATGAAAAGGGAGTGAGTTATTCCTCAGCAGTCAAATTTACTGAAGTACTCAACATGTTGCATATGGCTTTCAGGGAAATCTGTGTACCAGGTTTCTTGATAAGATATGCCATTTGTTACTTTAGACCATTGGACCAGTTTTCTTGTATGGTTCAGGTAAAATTAGTGTGCTCTTCTGTGAAGATTTTACTAATTATAACCATTCCAACTAACAAAGAACAAGACAGCCTCAAACCAAAGATCATGTGTAAAACAATGAAAATTTATATCTGGTAACACTTCTGTATCATGAAATATTTCCTGTAGCAATGTGATTTTTAACTTCCAGAAAACAACCACTGAATGAAAAGATTTTTTATTAGATTTTAAGGTACCATTTATTGTCTCATATGTCAAAGTTACAAATGTGATTGATGTAAATAGTGAATACTGAAGAATTTTCAAAATATTTTCAAAATAATGATTCAGCAGTTAATTTTGTAATCTTTAGAATTTTTATCAATATAAATAAAATGCTTTACCAAATGTTAGCTGTGAGGTTTTCTTTGTTAGTCACATTTAATTTATTTTGCATACATATTTAACAATATAAGGAAGCTTTAATGACAAAATGAATTCTTCATTATTAGGAATATGTCTTACGAATGCATTTTTAGGTATTTTTTGTAGCTATATTTAAAAAAAGACAGCAGGCCAGAAGTTTGGCCTAGTGGTACAGTGTTTATCTAGCATGTATGAAGACCCAGGTTAAGTCCTTGGTACAACATACATAGAAAAAGCCAGAAATGGTGCTGTGGCTCAAGTGGTAGAGCTCTAGCCTTGAGAAAGCCCAAGGACAGTGCTCAGGCCCTGAGCTCAAGCTCCAGGACTGGCAAAAATAAATAAATATAACAAAGTCTCTGATCTATTTGGCTGATAATCTAAAATTTTTATATTCTTTGCTATTTTCGAGTTCCATTATAGATTCATGAATAAAATCTTCAGCAGGCACGTTTCGTGTTCATCTTTCTAAAAAGGAACCGTCGGGGATGGGGATGAAGTTAAAAATATAATTTGGAAACTGACTTATGAAAGGTTTGAATGGGAGTTCATGTTCCTTCATTTCCTTTTATTTGTATTCATTAAAATTTATTCCATAATGTTATAATATTTTTGGAAGATATTCACAAGAAATAGAGTAGAATGCGGAAGAAAAAGCTTGTGTTCCACTAGTGACATAGTAAGTCTAGTATGGAAGACTGATAGAAAAACCATTCAGTTTTGCACTAGACAGACTTCATGCTTTGTTGGTAACAATGTAGTTTCTTTTACTTATTTTAACCATTTAATTAGGCTGATGTTGAAAGCCTAGGTCCAAATGCTGATATTGACTGTTTTAAGCCCCTCAAGTAAGTATTGAATGATTAGTATTTTTTAACAGGAATCTATTAGACTCTATAGCACTGGAATATATTAGGACATATTTCAGAAATATTTTAGAATCAACTTCTATTCATCTGGGTTGCTGGTTCATACTACTATAGGTTTGTGATAGTACTTGAGAGAGGGAGTGCAGAGGATAAGCACCAATATTTAAAAGGAATTTCTCTTTCCAAAGAAGCTAAGTGCTGCAAAAATACAAATAGAGGTGTGGTGATACACACCTGTAAATCCTATCTACTTGGGAGAGGCCATATCAGAAGGATCAAAATTTGAGTTTAACTCAGGTTATCTCAGAATCTAAAAACTGAAGGACTGGTGGTGTGGCTCAAGTAGTAGGGCACTTCCCTAGCACTGGATTCATTCCCAAGTACAGTGAGAAAAGTGTTTTTCATTCATTGCTCTGAATTTTTTCAATTGGTCTTGAGGTTCATAATTGTGATACTTTTCGAAGAAGAGTATTTGTGGTATATGTCTTTTTCAGTTGAAAAGGAGAGAGGCCATTCTTTCTGGCACAACACCTCCCAAGTGGAATCTGGAAAACAGATCATCCTTTTTACCCTTAATATCTTCAGCCGATAGGGTAAGTACAATTATTGAGTACCCCGTTTACTCAAGGCTTTCTCTGCACTGTATCTACTGGTCATTTATCTTGAAAATATTGCAGTAAAGTTTTACCAGGACTGTATATCAGGTTTTGACAAGAGATATTTATTATGGGTAAACAAAACAAAACAAATCTACTGAAGGTTATTTTGGTGAGATACTAAAGGACATAGGGGGAAACGGTGTAAATGAAAGGCACATCAAGCAGGGAGCTTGGTGGTTCACGCCTGTAATCCTAGCTAGTCAGGAGACTGAGATCTGAGGATCAGGGTTCAAAGTCACAAAAGCCCATGAGATTCATCTCCAATTATCCACCAACCAGAAAACTGGAAGTGGTGCTGTGGCTCAAGTGATAGAGTGCTAGCTTTGAGTTGAAGAGCTCAGGGACAGCACACAGGCCCAGAGCTCAAGCCCAATGACTGACCAAAAATAATCAACTCAATATGTAGACTTTGAGCCCTTTTTCAATTTGAAAGGATATTTTTTTAGACCACATATTTGGTAGAAACATTTAAAGATAAAGAATGATTGTTACTATAGTTATTACAAATCCATTGTAGTCATATATATGTATCTAGCTATACTAAAAATATTCTGATTTATTTAAAAGTGAATGGTATAAGAGGATTTATTTTTTAAACAAAAAGGATTAAGAGATAGTGATAATAAAACCAAAAATAACAAAATACTCCTGAAGCAGAGACCATTGTGTTGATTTTTTCCCATTTCATCCTTTTTTTGTAAGTTTGACAATTTCTATAATGAAAACTTAAAAAGAGGAATAAGAACATGACAAGGAACCTATATATAGCTTAAAAATGGTGATACTGCAAGGTGACATTTTCTCTAGCAGAACAGAGGCCAGGCAGCCATGCCTATAAAGTTCATTTCAAAATTTCCTACATCAGTGATTATGCCACAAACCAGGTGACCTGGAATATGATAGGTAGACAGGGGCAGGGGAAGACACGAAATGGCATGCTTTTAATGCAGTGCTGTCCTGTAACTCTATAGTGGATCAGGATGGGGAAAGGAACCCTTCCCCATTAAACTTGAATCACTTTCGTGGAGTTTATTTTGTGCAAACTTTCCTTCAAAGGGAGACACTGCTCTCTTCTTTGCATCTAGATTCATATTGTCCCTTCATTCCTTCTTGTTAATAAATTGGAGAAAAATGCTCTGAAAGTATCAAGACTATAAAGTCAAAGAGGGCAAGGAGTATTCACTGTCAAAACAGTGAACAATCGACCCAGTACCATTACTAGCCCACAGAGGACATCAAATACTGCACTCATTTCCTGTTTGCCACGCAGAAAGAACCTAACAAATGCTGTCTTTGTTGCACTGAACTGTAGCAAAATTGATGAGAACTTTAGCATGTGTGTTCATTTGGAAGATGTCCAAATGAATCAGCCAATGTAATTAATACTGTGACCTGGCAAAGAAAGTATAGCTTCATTTAAAATGGGTAGAAGAATGTAGAATTATATACATGCCATCTTTCTAATGCAGATATATAAATGTTGGGTCATCTAAAAGATCTCATAGGATTTTGCAAAGAAATCAAGAGACTTTGTAATATTCTGTCTTCCCAAAGTTGGGATGACAAATAAACCCTCAAATAGGTGGGCATAATTAATTGTGATATTGCTTGTTTTGATGACCATGCAAGAGTGACAAGTTAATAATAAATCCCCAGCTCGTTCCAGGAAGGTGGCTAAGGAGGTGCTATAGTTTAATTTACATCTTTGGAAGGCACCAAAGATTTAATAATCTCTCTGCATCATACATCAAACTAATACCCTGGAGTCAGAAAAAGCAAAACACTTTAAACTGTTAATCTGAGAAGCAATAAAATCCTGTCTCAGGTCACAAATAAATTGAGTTTCTGGTGGTCTCAATAGACCTCTGGGCTGTGTGATTTATTCACATTCTAAAACCGCCAGGACCACTGTGAACCTTGGCTGCCAAACCAGGCAAGCTGGGAAAGCCAGGGATTTGTCATCTAATCAAGAGAGTCTAGACTAAGGACAATGACTGATCTTAGTTTAGATCTACCCAGTAATTTATTTTTGACCAACTGCAAATAGATGAACACCTCAGCATGACTTGGAGATCCAGTTCTAAATGGCTGTTTTTAGTTGTGTTTTACCCATCTTTCTACTTGTATACTAGTTTTAAAAGAACAGAATTTGTCAGATGGTGGTGGCTTATACCTGTAATCCTAGCTTCTCGAGGCTGAGATCTGAGGACTGTAGTTCAAAATAAGTCTGGGTAGAAAAGTGTGTGTGAGATCCTTCATCTCCAATTAACCCAACAAAAAGTGGAGCCATAGCTCTAGCGATAGCCCTGAGCAAAATATCTCAGGGACCGTTCCCAGGATCTGAGTTCAAGCCCTAGGAACAGCACACACACACACAATTGGAAGCTGTTTTAGAGGTTTCTAATTTCTAAGTGTGGGATTTTAACTGGCCAGAGACACTGGGACACTAAAAGAGGAAATAATTCTTGAGGCAGGATTAGCCATTTGTAAAACTTAATTTTTAAGCAGCTAGGCTTTGAAATATTGACTATTAACTTAGAAAGGTTTTCCTTTTTGATACATTGATATAGAAAATGTCATCTTCCTTATTTGAAGAATGGGCCATTGTGGTTTCAGAAGGGTAAGGGAAACCGTATTTGCAGATTGAATATGTGTGTTTGTTGTTCCAGTTGGTCATGAAATCATTCAATAAAGGGATGAGATTGTAAAATATGATCTTTGCTCATCTCTTAAGTAATGTTGCTTATAATTTCAATGAGATCATTTGCAATGCTTAATGTACTGGTGTAGGGAATGGAAAAAAAAGATTCTAAGTTGTTGACATAAAAGCCAGTTTCTCTCTTTCTCCTTTCTCCATCCAGTCCTTTTGATGCTTAAGTCACAGCTATAAGTTCAGGTTGTACTTCAGTGTGTGTGTGTCTTCTAGGGGTACACTCAGTGGCCCAGAATAACCTTCAAAGGCAAGTCTCCAGGAATTCACTGAGCACACATGTCTTGAATGCTGTGTCAATCACTGCCTTAATGTATGAGAAGTAAAGATCATAGAAGGACAAATAGGTTGTCTTACATTCTGAAGACCAGACATCTAAAACCAAGGGGTTTGTAAAGCTGTCTGTTTTGGTTTCCAGAAGCCTGGGGGGAAGTATCTCCTTGTCTTTTCCAGACTTTCAAAACCACCTGCAAGTCTTGGCAGGCGCCTGCCTCCTTATCATTTCCACTCTTGCTTCTGTCACATCTCCTTCTGACTACTCTGTCTTGTAAGGATCCTGGTGATAAGATTGATCTTATTTGGATAATTCAAGATAATCTTCTTACCTCAAAATTCTTAAATCTTCCAAGACCACTTACCATTTTACAAGTTACATTCACAGGCTCTGGGGATGAAGTTGTGGTTATTTGGCCTATAATTCAGCACAGATTTGGGCACTGGACCATTCTACTCCATGGCCAGTAAGTAAAATATCTTAACCTTTTCAAACTCAATCTTCTTATCCAAAACACAGAGCAAACTGTATCTATTTTGTAGGGTTCTATATAAATTAAATGCCTGAAAAGTAATTAGTATTGTGCCTGTCATGTATGAGAAGTTTAATGAATAGGGAATTGATGAATTTTTGTTCTTATAATTCAGAAATGATAGGGTAATCTCAATTCTGGGAGGACTTAAATCTAGTGGAGAAGATGGACTGGTGAATCACTAACAGTCAGCAGGAGACTCTGGGGCCCAGGGCTATATTTGGCACAGTCTACAAGAATTCTTTTCACATGCATGCATATGTGTGTATGTGTGTGTAGGTTCTGGTACTAGAACTCAGGAACTTAGCTTTTTTGGTCAAGGCTGGTGTTCTATCACTTGAGCCACAGATCCACTTCCAGATTTTTGGAGAAAGAGTTTCTTAGATTCATTTGCCTGGGCTGGTTTTGAACCACAATCCTCAGATCTCAGCCTTCTGAGTTGCTAGGATTATAGGTATGAGTTACTGGCATCTTTTATAGATGATCACCTAACACTTAAGTTTTGAAATGAATGAAGAAAAAGGTTGTTAAACTTTTGACTGATAGGAAATGCCATGTTGTGGAAGGTTGCGCATTTTAATTTTGATGAGATATCTTCTCTGCAGAAAGAGAGTTTACTGGGGCTCCATGGTGTCCCTCATTTGTAATCATTGGTACATGTCTAGGATTCTCCTAGCAGAGGATCACAATAGCTCAAAAGCTATGTACATATAATATAGGATGAACTCCAGGATATGGAAACGAGAGGTTTATCTTTGTGATTGTTGTTCTTAATGTAGTGAGTTATTTCTTTTCTCTTTTTTTCCCCTCTTATGGTTTGTCCCGTGTTGTTACTGTATATGACTTTGGTACCTGGTATATTATATACACATTTATTTGTTTATTTGAAATAGGGAAGAGACAGGGAAAACAAGATGATTGGGAGGAACTGGGGGAGAGAAAGTGGGAGAAACCCATGGGAAGGGGTATCAATGTTCAATAAGTAATGTACCCACTACCTGATAAATATAACTATAACCCCTCTATATATTACCCCAACAATAAATTACAAATAAGATTTTAAAAATTAAAGAAAAAGAAATATATTAACTCTCTTGGATTTAGCTACATATAATTTTACAAGTCAGGGCCTTGGAGGGTAAAAACTGTGTTGGATGATAAAGAGAAAGACAGTAGAGCGAGTCTGTGAGAGACAATTGGGAGTTATTTCTGTTCTTTTTTCCTTTAACCCTCTCCTCTTGACCTTCACAAACCTTTTTTTCTCCCATGGGAATCGCATAGTCTGATCGGAAGCATTCTAGAGTGGGCCAAGTTTGCTAGAGATCAGAGTCCCTGTATATGAAAAAGCCAGCATTTTGCACTGGTATCATTCATGATGCTTGAATAGCAAGGGCCAGGGCTCACTCACCCTCTGTCAGCTGGCCTGGCCACATGTGGTCTCCCCTATTCTGTCTGAATCAGACCCTCATTCTACTTGATCTTGTAGCAGCACGTGACACAGATCCTTCACTAATCTTCCAGTATACTACCTTCTCCTACAGTTTTGCTCCCACTTCATGCCTATGGCTTCTCAATAGACTCTGCTGGGCCTTCCACATTTCCCTGACTTTGTATTCAAATACTCAGACACTTAGTCCTAAGACCTCTTCTGTTTCAAATCATTTCACTCCTTTGAGTTTAAAGATCTTTTATAAATTGGTGATGCTGGCATTATGTCCTTGCCTTTTTCAGCTCCCAGAAGCTGCCCTTGTGCCCTAGCTTGTGGCCCTTTCCTCTTTATGATTTCACAAATATTCAAGGTACATTTGTAATCAAGATCTTCAAATAAACAGTTTCCTCTGCCAGAAACCTACCCTACGGCCCCAGAGAAAACACGTGGCTATTGACTCCTGTCCCCCTAGTATTAGCCCAAATGTCATCTTCTTAGCGGGGTCCACCTTGAAATCCTTTATTGAAAATTTTATTTTCCTCTGTATATTTTTTCCTGCTTTGTTTTCTTTCCATTTTTATAATTTATTTACCTTACTATGACCAATTTTCCCAAAAGTAAACTCAACAAAAGGAAGAGCTTCTCTTGTTCACTGCTCTGTCTTTAGTACCAAAAACAGTATGTAGCTCCATGGAAAATATTCAATAAGGTGACAAAATGACTCATTAATGAATGCATAAATTCTTCCTAACAACAGTGAAAGCTTCCTTTCTAAAAATTAGCCTTTCTCACATCAAAGGAATTAAGATAAAACGTGAACATTGAGATGCTGGAATGAACAATACAACATTGGCCAACTTTAGTGTTAAAATTAGAAGATTCTGGAAATTGGCCTGTTTACTGTCTGTAAATGTTTCTACTAAAGAAATGAAACAAGTAACTCACCTAGGCTGAGATCTGCCTCACAGGGCCTGGAATGGGAAAACTTATATGAAATTTATTTATTTCCTATCATTTCTGGTTTCAGGGAATTGAAAAAAATGATTAGAAAACCCCACCTTAGCTGCCTCATCTTCATGCAGAGAAGCTGATGGTTATAATGGCAATAGTATGACCTTGGGCTATGTTCTTTTCTTGGTGTTTGTTTTGCCATTCTTCTTGTGCGTTCATAGCTAGAGGGTTGGGGAGGCTGGGGGAGAAAGGATGTTGAGAGAAGGCATTGTGAATTTTGTTCTCCCAAAGTGAATTGACTTGGAAGAGAAATTGAAAGGTAAGCACTTCCCTGTGTATTTCGAGGCCCAAGATTGATTCCAGATTTGAGGCACAATATGTAAACAATGAATCTATAACCTTTTGCTGTGGTAGGGAGGGAAGGGAAGGAGAGAGAGGATGGACGATGGGAGGGAGGGAGGGAGGGAGGAAGGAAGGAAGGAAGGAAGGAAAGAAAGAAAGAAAAAAGGAAAGGCAGGCAGGTAGGCAGGCAAGCAAGCATTCAGACTATTGACTGCCCCAAATGTGGCTACAGAACTAGTTTGTAAATAAAAATGTATTGGATTAAAGCATAGCAAATACAAAAATATCTGGGTTCATATTGATACTTAAAAATTGACACTGGAAGGCTGGGATGTAGCTCAGTGGCAAAGCGCTTGCCTAGCAAGTTCAATGTCCTGGGTTCGATCCCCAATGCCAAAACAGAAAAGACAAAAAAATACAGTTAAAAAAAATTGACACTGGAGGGCCAGGAGTTTGGCCTAATGGTAGAGTGCTTGCCTAGCATGCATGAAGGCCTGGGTTTGATTCTTCGGTACCATATAGATAGCAAAAAGCCAGAAGTGGTGCTGAGACTCAAGTGGTAGAGCTCTAGCCTTGAGAAAGTCCAAGGACAGTGCTCAGGCCCTGAGCTCAAGCCCAGGACTGGCAAAAAAAAAAATTGACACTGGAAATTTCTATGACACCAACACAATACTCTTTAAATAAAGTTTCAGAGCCAAACAGCTATTCTTTTTCCCATATGAACTATATTCAAGGGGAAATAACTGATGAAATTAAGTTATTCCCATTTTTTCCCCATTTTGAAACAAGGTGAAACTACTGAATCTGTCTGCACAGTAACAGAAAGTTCATTTTCCTCCTTTTGGGATACTAGGAAGTTCCCAATCGAGTGCTGCCGTTCCCCCCCAACCCTGAAAACAATGACTACTTTGATGTGAATTTCCTTCAATTAAAGAAATTATCTTGGGCAACGACAATTTATATCAACTAGGAAAGTCTTATGGATATGTTAGTTGTGCCAATAACATTTAGGGCAAAAGGATCCTGTTTAGAATCATGGGTTGAGTTAGGTTAAGTTTCTTCAGTCCCTTTCATTCTGGCACAGTTTCTCAATCCTATGACCTTCATGACCTGGACGGTGGTGATGGTTACAGATCAGTTATTTTGTAGACAGCCCTTCAATTTGGATTTGCTTAATGTTCTCTCGTGATTAAAGTATCACCGGATTGAACTAAGCTCTCTACTTTCCATCCTGTTGTCAAGTGGTACTGTATTTTATCATTTTGATGTGAACGATTACTGTTGATGTTCACGGCGATCACTTGATTATGGTGGTATCTGTCAGGCTGCTTCATTGTGCAGTAAGAGTAATTTATGAGGAAGTACTTTGAAGACATCTAAATATCCTGTCCCTCATCAAACATTGATTTTATTCATTTATTAATATCAGTTGGACTCATAAGTTCTCATAGAATGAATTATATATATCATCTATTACTATCATTATTTATTTTGATGCTCAGCTTTCCCAGGTTAGAAAGCAGAACACACTATCAGTTTGACTTCTTGGTCTGTTTGGCACCCCGTCCCCTATCTTTCTTTGACCACTTCATTGCTTTCTGGTTCAATATCCAAATACATCTGGAACATTTCCTTGTCCCATTTTGTTTGCATCAGTCATTTCTTCAAGGAACACTAGTTGTTTTTAGTGGAGAACAGAATTTAGATTTTTTTTTTTTAAGATTAGGTGTTCTTGCCATTGAGATATCTTTGTTCTCAGGCCTTATACCCTTAGTTGGTAGAGTTAGAGAAAGTGGTGTGTGTATGTAATGGTTCAAATGAAGCAGTTGTACAAAACACTTGAACTGAAAATTAGATGATACCAAGATCATGTTGTCACAGTGTAAGGCATGTGTGTGGTCTCTGAATCTCCAGATGGCTCTGCTGCAAAGATGGTCAACATACCTAAAACCAAAAGGATGTTTTGTAAGAAGTGTGGCAAACCTTGGCCTCACAAGGTGACCCAGTACAGGAAGGGCAAAGATTCCCTGTGTGCCCAAGGGAAGAGGCACTCTGATTAGAAGCAGAGTGGCTACGGAGGCCAGACCAAGCCAATATTCTGAAAGAAGGCCAAAACCACCAAGAAGACCATGCTGAAGCTTGAATAGCTTCAGTGCAGATCCAAGAGGCTGCTGGCCATCAAGAGATGCAAGCATTCTGAACTGGGAGGAGACAAGAAGAGAAAGGGCCAAGTGATCCAGTTCTAAACTTTCGACTTTTTTTTTTTGGTCTTAATTTTGAAAGGGGAAGATCTTGAAGCTATAGAATTACCTGATGGAAAACTAATAAATGATAGAAAATACCACCAAAATACTCCTCCACTAAAAAGAACGTGTTGTATTATTGTGATAAAGACCAAATTTTAGCTATGTTAAAAAAATCCTTTCTGAAAAAAAATGAAATATATTTTATGGATAAGGTATATAACTTACCATTCCATAAACATATAATAAAGATATATATTATGCATTTATATAGTTTTTTGGATTAATCAGAAACTTGGAATATGTCTGGAATATTAACCCTGTGTATGCAATGCTTAGAGGTCATTTATTCTCAAAAATCATAGTAAACTTGTAACACAAGCCCAATTTTATGACGCCAAAAAAGTCTTAACCATATGTGGAGATTTGTATCTGGTGTACATCTGAAAGGTAGACTTGATCATTTGGACTTTATAGAATGCAGTGTTGGTTCTGCCTCCATTCATGTGACATTTAAAGGTTAGTAGGACCATATGTAAAACCTATGCTTCCTGGTCCTGTGAACCATTGCAGTATAACTGGAGGGTCGATGTATACATCCCCTCACAGCACAGAGAGGAGGCCTGCAGCTGCACAGCTGTTCCAGGATGGAGTAGGCATATTTGGCGATGCTCATTAACACCCTGAGCAGCTGTAGAAGCAAACAACTTAATGCAAAACAATCCATCAATTAATCTCTCTGTTATTGGACATTCCAGATGCTCACTTAATGCCACAGAGGACCTGGGGAATGCTATGATTCTTGATTGCCACAAGCACCTCTCATATTATGTTTGTCCCAAAGTCTCCTGGGAAGCCCCAGAACATACAGAAGAATGACAATATTGGGAGGGGGTGAGAAAAACAGTGTACTAGTGATATATAGCTCTTTCAACACTGACAGTAACTTTATCTTCCCTTCCAGAAAGCATATCAGAATGCCAGGGTACAAGAATCAATACATTCCTTGAAAACTTCAATATTCAGAATGTTGCTCACAGAAGAATGTCAGGATATCAGGCTTCAGAGCTATTGCTCTGGTGGAATATTTTTAATAAAGAAAATAAATGAAAAACAATGTCTGCATACTTCTATGAAATTGTCCAGGGGCTTGACTCTTGCCAAAGCTGAAAAGTCTCTTGGAAATCTTCAGCTTTGCACTTAATTACCACCTCCTTTGGTGGTTTTTCCACTGCTGCTTTTCTCTCTTCCCCCCTGTGATTCTCTTCTTGTTGCCAAACATACTTTCTCTTCCAGACACCATCTGCTTTCAGAATCGATTTGCATTTTCTTTTTCCCTTCCGAAGTGGCCTCACTTCCTGCCCTTGGTTTTCCCTTCTCAGGGCAGCTGCTGCTCCTATGTCACCCACTGCATTATGGGAGGGCCAGCTGTGGCCTGCAGAATTTAAATAATAAAGCTAGGAAGCCAGCAGAGATATTTTTTCTGAACTTGGAGATATCCTTTTTATCCGTGCACATCTACCCCCTTTTAAGAACCTCAGGCAAATCTCATGCAGACTGTAGAATTGAGAGTTTGGCAAATATCATGTAACCCTTTTATTAATTACAATACAAAAAAAGAAAAGAAAAGAATTGAGAGTTTGGGTTGTATGTCCTTCCTAGGACTAGAGATCTTTCAGCTGATATACAGAATTATAGTTGAAATGGCATGTTCAACTTTGGGTTTGTCTAGGCAGAAGGGTTTCCTGAGATGCCAGACTTGAAATGTGAGTGCTGGGAGCGTCCCAGAAATGGTGACACATTTCCCTTAGCCTGACTGAGTCCAGAGCTACTACCACAATCTTTGCTCTGACCCCTATTCTATGGTTCCCTTATTTGGGCATTCACAGTTGTATTCCAGGCAGACCTGCACACCCAGCTTAGTTCCTTCACAATTTTTGCTAAAGTTGTATATTTTCACTATGCATTTAATGAGCTAAGCAGCTTTTTGGAAGACGTAAAGGGGTCACGTATTCCAATGAACAGCCTTTAATTCCCTAGTCAGATTTCAGCACCCCCATTTATTCTGTTGTAATCAGCACATTTATTCTCTTGTTTTATCTGGATTATTTCTGCCTTTCAAGATCTCTGGTGCAGGGCCAGGGCAGGGGTAATCTCTCATTTTAGTCCATGTGAGTATCCAAAGACATTTTTCCCAACAAAAGCAAATCTCATCTAAGAGGATTTTTTAAACCCAACTATGTAGAAAATACAATTATCTCCACTACATTACATAATGAAGACTAATTTGTATAAATGTGGATAAAAATGTTTGACTTGGTTTAGGATTATTCAGTTGCCTGTCTTTCTGTCTGAAAGATGGAATTCTACTCCCAATTATACAACTCCACATTTCTTTTCTTTTAGAGTTTATCAATAGGAACTAAACTGGGGGTTGGGGAAGCAGAGCTTAACCATCTTCTTGTTTTGGGGACATGATGGAATTTTCCTCAGAAGTCTATGGCTTGACGCATTAAGAAAGCCCTCAGGATACTGGTTTTGCAAGGGGAAGTTGTGTGTGCATCTTTTAAAAAAATCCAAATGATGCATCTTTCCTAACGGAAAGCATTAAAGATTCAAGTCGGAGTTATACCAGAGGCCATAATAACGAGAAAGTTGTCAAAGCCATTCATCAGGAAGAAGTAGAAGGGAGGGAGGGGAGGTCGAATGCATGAGACTCAGAGTGACCTAGAGTCTCAGATGAGTCTCTTGGAAGTGACCCACAGGAGCAAAGGTAGACGCATGTCTGGAATAGAGGTCAAAGGTCTCATCCAGCTTTCATTTATTTTTCACTTGGCTTTTAACTCCCCCTAGTCTCTGTGGGAGAAAGGAGGAATATTATTTATAGGGAAACTGGCTCTGAGAAGAGGTAAAGGGCAAGAAAAGGTCCATGTTAATGATAAAAGGAAGGACCAGAAAATTTATTATTTTAGAAGCTTCCAGAAGTTTCTGCTTGTATGCCCACTTGAAAAGTTCTGATACAGTGATCACAGATCAGTAAAAACAAGGGTAATTGCTAATACTTATTGAATGTTTACCACATGGCAGACATCATATTTGTTTATTTTGTTTGGTTTTTTGCCAGTCCTGGGCCTTGAACTCAGGCCCAGATCACTGTCCTTGGGCTTTCTCAAGGCTAGTGCTCTACTACTTGAGCCACACACCTCCATTTCTGGCCTTTTCTGTGTATGTGGTGCTGAGGAATCGAACCCACAGCTTTGTGCATGCTAGCCAGGTAAGCACTCTACCATTAGGCCACACTCTCAGCCCCTGAAGTACTTTTTTTTCTTGCCAGTCCTGGGGCTTGAACTCAGGACGTGGGCATTGTCCTTGGACTTTTTCAAGGCTAGAGCTCTACCATTTGAGCTACATCACCACTTTCAGATTTTTCTGTGATGGAGTACTGGGGAATCGAATCCAGGGCTTTGTGCATGCTAGGCAAGCACTCTACCACTAGGCCACACTCCTGGTCCCTGAAGCACTTTATTTTTTAAAGATTTTTTTTCTAGAGTTTTATTGGTGAATATTAATTTTACAAAGTAGTTTTGGTTCATGTGGTCTTTCCATGAGGGCATATACTGAATTTAGATTTGATTTATTCTCTGTATCACTCTTTCTTGTCTCCCTTATTCACCCCTGTTTTTATAATTTTTAGTGTGTTTCATTATACTCCTTTTATACATAGACACAATGAACTTTGATCGTATTCATACCTTCTCATCCTCTTCTTCCTAACATTTTCCCCAAACAATCCCAGATTGGTATTATATATAGTATATTAGGCATTTGTATTTCTAAACTTATTATACTTAATGTGATGATTTCCAGTTCCATCTTTTCCTGCAAACGACATAATTTCATTTCATTTATTCAGCACTAGCACTGGGGCTTGACCTCAGGGCCTCACACACTTGCTGCACTTTTTCATTCAGGGTTGGCACTATACATTCACTTGCAGCTTCTTTCTGCTTAGTTGGATATAAGAATCTTTTGGATTTGTCTACTCAGGGTGGCTCTAAATCACAATTCTCTTATCTTAGACTCCTGAATAATAGCTGGGATTGTAAGAGTGAGCTTCTGACATCAGTCGACACCAGCCCAGAGCCCCTAAACTTTTATCTAATATTTGTCTTTTCATTTGGTAGTCATCTCTCCTTAGGTTTCATTTGGCTGTCGACACCAGCCCAGAGCCCCTAAACTTTTATCTAATATTTGTCTTTTCATTTGGTAGTCATCTCTCCTTAGGTTTCATTTGGCTGTGACAGTTTCTCAGACTCCTTTGCTGACCTTGAGAGTATTGGCCAGCTATATTATAGGAAGCTCTCTTAATTGGGCTGGGATTAAAGGTTTCTAGGAAGAAGACCACAGATGTGATTTTCATCCCATCACAAAGGAATAAGCAAACATTAAAAATCAACAAGAAAATTGGCTACAGGTAAGCTCATGAGAAGTATTATTATTTTTTTTATCTGTTCCATCATGTCCTTAAAAGATTTCAAGGGCCAGATGTTCTCCATACCAGGTACAAATATAATCATCTGAAAAAAAAATTGGCATTTTCTTACAGGAAACTTTTTCCTCCAGAAAAGTCAGTAAAGCTACCGATGTGTGCAAGGTGCAGGCACCATGGGAGAGAGATATCTCTCTTCAAGTTTTGCCTTTCTGTGGGGAAAAGCTACCATGGCTCACTTTGGTGACCTGTTGTCTTGCTGTACAGTTTCTATCAAGTTAGAAAAGATGAAAGAAAGCAGGAAGATAAGGTGACAGTGTCCTTTCCAGAAGTATGTGTTCAACAAAATCTCTCTTCATTGTTCTTTTCTTTAGTGTGCCTTCAAGCAGGAATTTCTTGGATCAGAGAACCTAGTAGATGTTATCTGGCTCCTTCTGCCCAGTTTTCTCACTAGGATCTCTTCTTCAAGGGAACTGCTTCTCATCCATTTTTTCACTTTGATCCTAAAAACTTTCAAAACTTCACCAGCTAACCCTCACTAGTTTTAAACTTTTATAATACAGAGAGCCCCTGTCATCCTCTTGGATAGCCTTTCAATGTAAAGTTGAAGCCTTTTTTGCATGAGACAGCTAAAAGTCTACTTCATTAAATGGGAGAACATCCTTTGTGCTTGAATGTGTAATATGCCAGACCTACATTTTAATTAACAAAATAAATTGAATTTCAAATTCCATCTGCCACTTGTTCACATAAATCTACACTCTCCATTACTGAGGTTTAAAAATGCATGAGAAATTTGTGAGATTCTTGTTGGTTGCCTGTAGGGGAATATAACAACAATCTAGTCCAGGGACCACTTTTATTGTCTTCTGCCTGATGGAGGGAAGGCCTGTTGGCATTTGGGGAGATAAAAGTTGAGAGAACAAGAATCATGGGTCTACGGTAAGAATTCACAAAGGCAAGAGTCTAGATAAACCATTGTATATTTATGAATATTGTGCCATTTGCAGCTCAAAGAAGCTGTGCAAGTTTTGGGAAAAGCAGAAAGTAGGCAGAAATAGTCCCCACTGCTTTGGAAATTCTTCTGTTTCCTAAGCACCAAAATAAGGAAATTATTTTCTGAGAGTTGAACAAGAGGCATTGTTATTCTACAATAGTAGCATGTAGGAAACAAATGGGGTTTTCACACTTCCTTAGGAATGCCATTTATCCAAGATATAGGATTTTTCAGTTTCCTAGGACTTTCCTGAGTCATCTCCTTTAGTGGTCAGTAATAGAAATAAAGACATTGTAAACAAAGATCAGACATTTTTAGTTTGTCAGAAACAAGAACGCATCTCATACAGTTAATTCCATTTTATTCATATGGGTTTAGATTTATGTCCTTGAACCTATCTTGGCTAAGAATTATGTTTATTTATGTGCAATTCTCCTCCCTCCCTCTCTCCCTCTCTCTCTCTCCCTCCCTCCCTCCCTCCCCCCCCTCTCTCTCTCTCCCTCCCTCCCTCCCTCCCTCCCTCTCTCTCTCTCTCTCTTTCTCTCTCTCTCTCTGACACACATACACACACACACAGAGTCTTCACTAGTCACACTCACGTCTATCTCTATGATCTTCCACTAACACTTTCAATTTTGCCCTTATTAATGGAACAACCAAGACATTTTTGCTCCTTTTTTGTGGAGTATAACTGTGATAACTACTTTTATAAGTGCTGGTAGGTGATCTTTGACTTAACAGTCTGCAAGGTTGCAACTACTTTAATATTTGATTTTCTTTTACCCTTATTCCTAGAATGGAGTAATAAATCTTATTTTTAAAATTATTTCTAAATTATTCTTTCTAGGCTATTTGAATCATTATGAATTATTATTTCTAAATTATTTTAGCTTTTGCTCATACCTCACTGAAAGTCACATCCTTCAGTTTTCAAAGGTATTACCATCTCGAGAGGGTCAGTTGCTAGGGCCAAATGATAGAAGGGGCATCCACTGGCTGCCATTAACCCCTTTGTATGTCCATCTGCTTTTCTAATGAGGCCAGAGGCCTGAGGACTCTCAAAAGCCTCAGGGTTGGTCTAATGGCAAGATGAGGGCATTGCAATACTCTCACTTTATGGTGTCCTGTTGCTATTCAGCCCAGTCAGTTGACTGCCTCCCTTGCAGGGCAGGGTGTGGTTGCTGCACAATCGGTACCACCTCTAGATAACGACCCTGCAGATAGTCCAACCCCAGTCAGCATCTGCCTAGGGCGAGATTTCCAGGTGGGAGCCTTGTAGCTTCCAAAGCACTTTCATACCCATGACCTCTATTGAACTCATACCAATTTTGGGAAAGAAGGCAGATGTTACTGGATCTGTTATATGTGCTTCAGAATGGAAGGTCAAAGAGGACAAATGACTTGTCCAGTATGACTTGATTCGTTTGATTATAGTCATGGCTTTATGGGCTGGGACTTGTCTGATTACATCATGGCCCTGGAGAAAAGTCCATGTATTATTCATCTTTGTATATTGTATCTTTTGCAGTGTGTGGGATTTAGAAATACTAAAATGATACTGGTTGAATGAGTAAGTCGATGAATGGCATTTCTGATGACAGGACTTCTGTTATGTCAGGAAGACCTTAAACTTATTCAAACATAATTTAGTAAACCATAATGCACTACAGAAAGGTAATTATTGTGATCTTTCCTTTTCATATAGGTTGAAGAGAGACGAGGACCCAGAGTGTCTCTGTGCAGGCAGCTACCCTTCAGGATAGGACACATCCCTAGCATTGTCTTTGCCTTATCAAAGCAGGTCCAAGGGCTTTAATTCAGTTGTGGAACTCAAGCATGCATCTTTCTCTAGAGTGTTTGTTCATCTTTTCATCTTTTTTTTTTTTTTTGCTGGTCCTGGGGCTTGAACTCTGGGCCTGGGTGCTGTCCCTGAGCTTCTTTTTACCATTGAGCCTGGCTCATCCTATTGTGTGTGTGTGTGTAGTACTGAATATTGAACCCAGAGTCTGGGGTTTGGTAGGCAAGCACACTACCACTTGAGCCACACCCCCAGATCTTTTATTTATTTATTTTTAATTTTGCTTTCAGAATAGTGTCTCACTAATTTTGTCTAGGTTGTCCTTGAGTCATGATCTTCCTTTTCCCTAAGTAACTGGGATAATAGACATGTCACCATGACTGCCATGTATTCTTTAAAAAATTATATTTATTACCTTTAACTAGTTGTACAAACGAGTTACAATTCAATGAAGTTATCTTAATTCTTGAATTTTATTTTTTTTTTCTGTCAATGAGGGAATGGCATGATTTTAGGACTTCTGTTAAGCTTCCACATAAAAAGACAGACTTGGTGCCCAGTGTCATGTGGGACAGGAATAGGTTCAATAAATTATAAGCAGTTCCATTAATCAGGTTGTTAGAGTCCTTTTGTGGCCTTGGGGCCTTCCTGGACAGGAAATGTTATTTAAAGATGATGCAGTGGGGAGAAGGCTAGTCTTCTGACCCCTTAATAGCAAATTCCATTCTGAGTTCCTCTACTCAATAATTCTGGGGTTTGGCTAAGTCCTGATTTCCACATTCTCTCCTGGAACTAACCTCGTTAACTCTGCAATATTTTTTTCAGTGAATTATGAGGGTGACCTACTTTATGATGACAGTTATCAATAGGATGGGAATAATGATACGAATTTCTCAGGAGTAGCCATGCCTTTATTAGAAAGACTGCATGTGGAACCTACACAATGAGAATTGCCCTTTCTGATTCTAGAATCTAACAGAGTTAATTCAGCTTTGAATACCTGGGTGTCTGAGAGATGTGTGCTTAAATAAACAAATGGTTTCCCGTCTGATCCTCTACATCCCTGGACAGGATATTATTATTATTATCAGAGTAAAACATTATACAGGGACTTAGATCAGCCTTTCTTTTCCTCTTTTATATTACTCTGGATTGGGCATTTTGCAAACACTTCTCTAGTTTTTCAAATAACACTTCTCCATTTTGCCAGAAACAGTAAGTAAAGGAATTAAGAATTTGCTATGCCCCTACCCATCTGAACTTAAAGTTGTAGCCAACCTCCATTTTCCTCTTCATGTAATCCTTAGCTTTGGTGCTCTCTGGGTATTTTTTTTTGCCAGTCCTGGGCTTGAGTTGAGAGCCTGAGCATTGTCCTTGGACTTTCTCAAGGCTAGAGCTCTACCACTTGAGCCTCAGCACCACTTCCAGCTTTTTTCTATGTATGTGGTACCGAGGAATCAAACCCTTGTTTTCATGCATGCTAGGCAAGCACTCAACCACTAGGCCAAGCTATCTAAGATTAAGATTAATTTGTGTGTGTGTGTGTGTGTGTGTGTGTGTGTGTGTGTGCGTGCACACTGGTATTGGGGCTTTAATTCAGGGTCTCACACTCTTGCTTGGTGTTTTTTTTGTTAAAAGTTGGTGTTCTGCTATTTGATCCATACTGGCATGAAGCCTAGCAAGAATGAAGCCCTGAATCATATCCCCAGTATCACAAATAAATAAGGTCCAAAACAATAGTGTTCTTTCCAAGCACATAGAAAGCCTGGGGCTCAATCCCTAACATTAAGAAAAGAAAGAAAACAACAACAGAAACAACAGAGAAGTCTGAAACAGAATTAAATCTGCTTTTAAATTCTCTTCCAACTCAGCTCAATATGTTACGACATATTGATTAATTCTGAGGACGTAAAATAAGATATATCTTCCTACTACAAGCAAGACATTGGGTAATTAAACATGGTCCCAGTAGAAGCATTCTAATTAGTCTTCTCATTGTTGAACTTAGGTCTGAAGTCCAGTTCTGCAAATTGAATAGATATAAATCACTGACTGAGGGGCAGGCTTAGAAGATGGAGTGGTGCAAAGATGATGCTGTTGGGGGAAATGGAAGTTGTATCTTTTTAGCTGTGGTCTTAGATTGGAGTCACGGAGACCTCAGTCTTACTGTTTGCTACCTATGTGGTTTGGGTGAATCATTTAAGCTGCTGAGCCTCCATTTCTCATTTGTGAAATGAAGACAACATACCCAGAAAATTGTGAGGACTCATAAGCATACAGCTTAGTGCAGAACTATCTAAGAAGCAATTCAAAATGTTCAGGATGATTTTTTCACTCTTACGTCTATGTAGATACTCGCTATCTCTGGTTGCATTAAACTTTTACCCAGAATTCAGCTTACTCAGCTGCTTCTCTTTTGCACTTGGGTCAGCGCCCCTTCGGGCCAGGGTTCCATCATGACCTACACAGACACCTCAAAGAAGCTTCATGCATGCAATAACCGCCCTCCCCAATTAGTTCACAACCTATTTATGAAGTATTTTTCTACAATGTGTCTTTCCCTCTGATGCCAATGCCATCCTTTGCTTATTGGCTCTGCTTCTTTGTCCTCTCACCCTAAGTCCTCACCCAGCAAGTGGCCTTCCCACTGGTGGCTTCTTTGTCTGTGATGCCCTCCCCCCACACTCATTAAAACATACAGCAGCCTTGGTTCCTCACGCAGTCCTCACATTGAGGTCGCTCAGACAACCCCAGCCTCCTCCCCTATGTCCATCTCTGAAAAGAGTGCTCTATGTTACTATTTCATAGCAACTCTCATTTGTTAATGTTTTTCCTTGACTTACTTATTCTAAGCTTTTATCCCAGAACGTAAACTTTGTGAGGGCAAAAATGAAGCCCTCTTTATCTCCTTAGAGTGACAATAGTACCCCCAAAGAAGTAAAATGGATTCTGAACTTCAAAAGGTTGTACAAAAGGGTTAACAATTTAACATGTCCATTTAAGTATCTTCTGCCTACTGATGAGAGTCAAGCCTTCCATCATTCTTCCCTATCCCCTCAGACTCATTTTCACGTTTCCTACTTCCTTTTTAACCTCAGAACTGGTTTTTGAGGGTATGAAAATGTTCTCTTTATGGCCAAAGTGCAGATATACAGACACTGCATGAACAGGCATAAATTCATGGCATTAAAAGTTGAGGCACATAATGAGGACAAGAATGTCTAGTCCAGTTGAGTCTCCAACCTGTTTCTTGAGTCTTATGCTTTTTATTCTAAGCCTCCCATTAAATGCTCAATGCATGCTCCTCGAATTGAATTGGACATATTAGATGTTCCCAGAAGAGGAAGCAAAGGAAACAATTTCTATGCGACATAGCAAATGATCTCAGAAAGTCATTCTGTTCAGAAGAGTCCAGCTAATCTTCTTCCTCAGAGAACATTCATGATGTGCTATTTGCACGGTTCATCTTCAGCATGGAAGTCACTTACATCACCTGCTCTTGGTAAAATAAGGGTGAAGAGGTGAGCCATTTTTTTCAGCAGCATTATTAGTTGTATCACAGCATTGGAGGGCCCCAAGAAATAACTAACAATTCCATTTCTTAGTCAGGTCCAAATAGCTTAATAAGTATTTATGTACAAGTAATGAAGTGCATCTGGCCTGTATACATCTTCTTGAGTCTTGGAATTTTATTGGGCTTCATCAAACTTGTTTCCTCTCCCCCTACTGATTTTTTGGGGGAGGATCTTGCCTTTCATTATGACAATTGCTTTAAATCCAGCTTTCAAGAGGTTAGATGTCATTGGCAAAAAATATAATAATGTTGAAATGGTGATTCACCCTGAGCTTGTCGCTTGTGTAGTATTTAACATAGGATGTTATGACTACTTTAAAAATTTGAAACATCCTGAAATACTCCTGTAAGTTCTCTGTGGCACCCAGAGGTGCTACAAGCAAGGAGCAATGACAGTAAACCAAGGCAAAATAAAATACCAGTTGGAGGGAGAACTAGCGCAGGAGAGTTAGAAAGAAGTAGTACAATTTGAAGAAATACTTTGAAGTGAAAAATTGGAGACAGAGAAAACCGGTCCAGAAATGTTGAGTGAGCAGCATGCAGAGACAGAGGAAAGAGATCTGGAAAAACATTGGGATGTGAATCATGAGAGAATTGCTATATGGAACATGACTTTGGAGATAGCTGTTCAGTACATTTCCACTTCTTAGATAAGAACACCCATGCTCCTCACAGGCATGGGTCCTGGCAGCAGCTTCATCTCATTGTGAACTATCTCCCTGGCAGAGGAAAGGGCAGGACGGACTAAGGATGTGTTACTTGAGTCAGCCCAAACCTTTCCAAATTACTGTTAATAATTAGATCCGTTTCCTATGGTTACTGCAGAAAATGACCACAGATGGTCATAAATCAGTGCAACAGAAGTTTATATTCTCATGGTTCTGGAGGCCAGAAGTTAAAGGTGAAGGTGCCACTTTCAGCCCTTGGTGGCTGTTAGTTTTCCTTGACTTCTTTGGCTGCATTAGTACAATCTCTGCCTCTTGAATCGACTACTCCTCTTTCTATGTCCATTCTCTCTTCTGTTCTGTTTCTTACTGGGATATTAAATTTAAGGTCTACCTTATTTGGTAATTTTGGATGCTTTCATCTCCAAGTTTTTAACTGAATTACACCCCTGGATTCCAAATAAGTTAATAATTAGAGAGATTTTTTTTTTATTTTTAGGTCTACTATCCAGCCCTACATACTAAGAGCTATATAGGAGGCTGTGATGGTCCCTTTGAAGAGTTTAGTAGCGAAAGACAAGTTTAAATAGGAGAAAAGTGAAGCAGATATTGAGAGAAACAGAATGAAGGGATATTTGAGTATTAAGAGACAGAGATGAAGAGTTCTGCTTTCTGCTTTGACTTTATCAGTCTTCCAGAAAGTCTGGTTATCTTATCCATGATGTAGTTGATGAGGCGATTTTCTCATTTGCTCATTTGAATGGATTTCCCTACTTTGCCATCAAGAGCATTAGAACAAAATAGAACTCTTGAATGCTCAAGCCTCATTTGTATCATCACTGAGACAAAACAAATAAAGAAGGAAAAGATTTATTTTGGCTTAGAGCTTCAGAGGGCTTCAGTCCATTATGCAAGGAGGAGTTCACATCTCGGCTGGCAGGAAGTAGAGAAGAAAGGAATGTAGTCTGGCGTGGCTTTCTTTTCCTTTCCCTTCTATTCCATCCAGGCACCCATAGGATGGAGCTGCCCATCTTTATGGCAGGTCTTCCCTTAGGGAATCCTTTTGGGGCATTTCTCACAGACACATCCTGGAGTGTCTATGCCTAGGTGTCTCCTAGGTGTTTCTAAATTCAATCAAGTTAACAATCAAAACCAAGCATGGAAGGTAGCCTCATTTTTGGCAGACCTTCTGTTTTCTTCAACAATCCTCTAAGGCTCTTACTGATGTACTACCAAAACTCCCGGCTTCATGCTTGCTAAGTAGGCGTTCTATCACTTGATCCACTCTGCTAGCCTCTTTTCTATGTTGGCTATTTTCAAAATAGGGTCTCATTTTATGCAGAGGCCAGCCTGATTACAGTCTGTCGATTTATGCTTTACTTTTGTTGCTGGAATGGTAAGCGTACCCTGCTATGCCTAGCCATTGGTTGAAATGGAGTTTTGCTCACTTTTATGCCTAAGTTGGCTCAAGATGCTATCTTTCATCTCTTGCTGCCCAAGTGGACAGGATTCTAGGCTGAGCCATGGTGCCCTGCTGCCCTTCTGTTTTTATAGAAGTAAGAAGTGCAGCACAGAAAGGTTGACTAACCAACTCAACACAATGTAAGTGGCAGATGAGTCATAGAATAGTAAGAAAAATCATCGCTCATTTTTTTTGAAGCTACGATTAGCCTTTTAGATATGTATTGATCCCTAAGATGATTTAGTGCCTAGCCTTTTGGTTCTTGTCCAGATCTCTCCCCTAACGGGTATGATTGGCAGTCGTTGTAACTGGCCTACTTAACCACTCTGAGGTCTTAGGATGGTTCAGTCTTTCACTTTGCAGTTCAGTTGTCTGTTCACATGCTACGAAGAACAAGACCCTTGCCTCTTGTCGCCTATGTGATCAAGAGCTGATTCCATTCTTTGCAAGTCAGGAAGCTCCAGTTAAGAATGGAGAAGTCTTGATATTTTCAGTTCTCCTCTTTGCTTTAGCAAAAATGTAAGTTAAGAAAAAAACATACCTCAAAAATTTGAACTACTTTTTTTTAAATGGTCTAGTTAGCCTTCAGTGAAATGTCAATTTCTAGCTGAGTGGCTTTTTTGTTGTTGTGTTTGTTTTCCCTGGCAAGATTTCTCTGCCTGCTTTTCGGACTATGTATCGAGTACTAAGAACATCATTGTATTCAGGCTTTCTGTCATAGTGCAGCAGCTGTAAATGGGCCCCCAAGGAGCAGCATATCTCCACTGATTGCTGCACAGGCAATCCAACAGGCTTCTTGAGGTGGGGATTAGCTTAAAGGCTAATGCTGCAATACTCTGTGACTTTGAATAACCCACTTTCCTCTCTAATAAAATATGTATTCAGTCGTTAACACTGCACATCTCCTACTGTTCTGTACACTTCAAGATTAATGTGTTTCTTCCCACATTTATATGCATATTTCATATTTATTATACAATCGTTGACCAAACAAAAGAATGACTTGTGGGCTGCATTTGTAAAGCAACTGAAATTTTGTCTTCCAGTTCCTCTTAAAATTTTCTCTAGGGGAAAATTATTTCCCTGTTCTTTGGCAGACACAGTCAGATGCCAAGACTCAAAAATTCAATATAGCTGCTCAAATGTTCCGTTCAAGGTGACAGGCGAAACTTTTCGTTCCATCTTGCAGAGTCTCTCCCGTCATAGGTTGAGCTGACTGCAGGCAGGAAGTCAATCAACAGTTGGAGAATGAAAGCAAAATCACCTCTTTTTCTCTTTTTTTTTCTTTTCTCTTTCTTGCTGTCTTTTATTTGGGCTTATCAATCCCTACACCTGTGCACCTAGCTAACTTGTTATTAAGCCGTATGTCCTCAAATGTCTCATGGGCCATTTTCTAAAGTTCTTCAGAGGATTTCCCCTCATCATTGGGCAGCTATATACACTGAGACATATGTCAAGTGAGGTGTGCTGATTCACATTTATCATTCCAACTTTTCAGAAGCAAGGGTGGTAAAGATTGAGGTTCAAAGCCCCACCAGGTAAAAAAAGGGCTCAAGACACCATCTCAGCCAATAAAAATCTGTGTGTAATGTCACACATGTTACACCTCACATACACATGAAGCATAAATAGGAGGACTGAAATCCAGGCTGGTCAAGGTATAAAGGTGAGACACTATCACAAAAACAACTGAAGCAAAAGGTGATGAAGGACATGGGTCAGTTGGTAAAGTGCCCGGGGTTAGAGAGTAAAGAGATCTGATTTCAAACTCCAATATGATTCTTTTAAAAAAGGAGAGTGATGGTGGCAAATTTATATTTTCTGGTTTTTTTTTTGCTTTTCCTTGATTACCTTATATGTGTTTGCTGCTATCACAAAATGCCTGAAATTGGTGAATTTATGAATAACAGAAAATGTCCACATTTCCAAGATCAAGATGCTGGAGGGCTCATTGTTTAGTGAGGGCCAAGTCTTTGCTGCCAAGGTGGCACCTTGATTGTAGGTGGACGGTTTAGCCACTCCACCCATTTTTTTAGAGAGGAGCTCTGATCTAATCTCCTGTGAGAGGCTCCCCATTGACCTTTAAGGTACAAAACCTGAATTTTTGTTTTTCTAATTAAAAATACCTTTAAGTAGCTGTACAAAGGAGGTGTCATTGCACACAACACGAATTTTGGAGGGGCCACCTTCAAACCCCAATGCTCAGCTCCCTTTCACTGGAAGGACTCAGTCCTATCAGATATCTCTCTGACACTCGCTCTTTCCGTTTTTCAGGTTGACAAAAGGAAGAAGAGGAGTAAGGAGACGAGGGGGACTTGTTCCCAAACCAGCAGCACCTGGTGGGGAGACTTTTGCATCCATAACTTGAGGGGATTCATAGCCTCAAGGGACCCCCAAGTTTAAAAAAAATATTCCTGTGGAAATGGGGATCCCCATGGCAACCCTGGGAAGCAGCTCAAGTAGCTGGTGAAGGCACTCTGGGGTGAAGGGACGGGACACGCGACGTTGCCGGGCGGTTGCCAAGGACGCTCTCTCCACCAATCACCGCGCGGCTTGCTGGGCGGGGCGGCGCTCCGCGGTTGCCGGGGCAACGCGGGGCAACAGCTGGGAACCGGCGGCGGCGCCGAGGGCGGTGTGGGCGGCTGGGAGCCGGCGGCTGAGAGCTGGGCGCCCCGTGGGGACCCCGTGGTGTCATTTGTGAGTTGGTCTCCGGGGTCTTGAGGGGAAGCAGGGTGAGGAAGTAACTTGGGGGGGTCCAAGGCCAGGCCGCGGGGCCTCCTAAGGTGTGGAGAGGTGTGGCGGACAACTCCTGCCCTGAGTCCCGGGGTCCCCGCACCCCCCACCCCCGAGCCCGAACTTCCGTTCCTGGAGCTCCTCAGCCACTTCGGGAACCCGGGGCTGGCCACCCGGGCTGGCGTCCGGCCCGGAGGGTGGAACCGTCCAGCCAGCCCCGCGGCCTCGGGCAGACCGGCTTTTCCTCAGCCGCCGGGGAGCCGGCCGCCCCCCCCCCCCCCCCGGCGGCGGGTGCAGCCCCTCCCTCAGCCCCTTCCCCTCGGCTTCCTCACCCCCCGGAGGGTTCTCCACCCCTCCAGACCACGCTGGCAGCGGCGTCCCGGCCTAGGATTCCTTGTTCTCTGCATCTATTGGGTTTGCTCTCCCTGCTGGGCCCCCCCCCCGACCCCCCCAAACCTACTACCGTAGAGTGTGTGTTGGCCAGGCCTGACTTGAACTCCGGGCCCGAGCACTGCCCTGGGGCTCTCTCAAGGCGAGAGCTCTACCACTTGAGCCTCAGCACCACTTCCGGCTTTTTTCTATGTATGTGGTACCGAGGAATCGAACCCGGGTCTTCGTGCAGGCTAGGCAAAGCATTTAACCTCTAGGCCAAACTCCCCAGTGTGTATTTTATCTAGACAATGCTTTCCTGTTCTGTTTAATTCCTCACTTAAAGCAGTTGAGGTCTTCATGTGTAGCATCAACTCAACATGCCCACGCTCCCCGGGGGATTTGGGGGGTGGTGGGGGCGGTGAGAATAACATGCAAGACCTCAATCTGTTCTTTGACTTCACACAGTAGTTTCAGCGTTTTCCTCTGTGTAAGTTTAGAAACCAGACTTTTAAGTTGAGAGTTGAACTTGGTAATAAAAGGACAAAACGATAATATTCTCAATGGTAACTCAGGAGCAAACCCAGTTCAGGAATTGAACTCTTGAGTGGCTCACTCTTGTAATCCCAGCTACTGAGAAGGTTGAGATCCGGGGAATCCTGTCGTGGTTTGAGGACAGTTTGGGCAGAAGAGTCTGTGAGAATCCCATTGCCACGATAAACCAGAAAAAAGCAGGGTTGGCAGCTGGACTCAAATAATGGAGCACCAGATTATGAGGCATGAGGCTCGGAATTCAAACCCAGCACCACCAAAGTTTAAAAAAAAAAAGGAAGGAGGGAAGGAAGGAAGGCAGACAGACAGGAAGACGGGCAAACAGGCAGGCAGGCAAAAAGAAAGGTAGTCTCTGAAAACGTTAGCTTCCGGGACTTAAATAGCAAATTTCATAAAAATTTCTAATCTACAGACATTCGTATTTGCTATCAAAGAGTAGAGGGATATACCAATCAATTCATTACATCTTTTTCCTTCGAAGTTTTGTCTCTCTTTTCATGCTTTGGCATTTTTCTTGAGAATGTTGAGAGGCCTATTACCATCCATGTGGCTGTCAAGACATCCTTTGCTTGAAAAGTTGATAAACCCTTGGAATCAACCACTCATGCAGGACTATCCCATACAATGTATCAGCAGAGTCAAGACCTTCTCACTTCTCTCTAATGGGTAGGCCTGTTGACTGAGAGAGCAAAGAAGCCTACCTAAAGATGATTTTTCTATCTTCTGACTTAGCTACATACACATATACTTCAGATTCTATCATCTAGATGTATACAACACTGGGGTGTTATTGCAGAGATTTTATTTGATCCCCATACTTATGAATAGTAGATATTGTCAGTCTTTATAAATGGTTATCAGTTATAATGTTTATTTTTCTGATTACTGGTGAGATTGAGCAGCTGATGATAGTTGACTTACTGATAATTGCGCTAATGGGAATTCCCTGTCTTCATATTGACCAGTTTCATACTGGCTATCTTTTTTGTGTTGATTTTGTATGTTATATTGATATATGAGCATGTTCTTAGATTTTAACTTAAACATATTGAAACATTTCAAACTTAGATGTTTACAAATAATAATTTGTAATACTTTAATAAACACGTAATTTTCATACAGTTAAATTCACTTGTTTTACTGGTACAACTCTATGAGTTTGGAAGATATGAAACTATGGAACTGCAACCATACTAATTCTGCCAGCTCAAAATGTTCCTTTGTACCTGGTTATAGTCAATCATCTTTCTCCACCTTTAGCCCACAACAGCTAGTGACCTGATTTCTGATCCTATGTTTTCCAGGATATCTTATAAATGCAATCATAAAATACATAAGCTTTTTCTCTGATTTATTTAGCATATTGCTTTAAGACTCATTCATGTTGTTGTTTGTCACTGCATTTCATTTCTTTTTAATGTTGAGTACTAACTCCGTTGAATGGACATACTATCAGGTGCATAACATTTGGGTTGCTTCCAGTATTTTGTAGTTATGAGTAAATGAATCTACTATAAACATTCATGTATTGGCATATTTTTTGATAATGTCAGTAGGATTTTGAAGTTGTATGGTCAAGATATAAATTTTGAAAAACTACCATGGGGCCTAGTGGTAGAGTGCTTGCCTTGCATGCACAAAGACCCAGGTTTGATTCCTCGGTACCACATACATAGAGAAAAGCTGGAAGTGGTGGTGAGGCTCAAGTGGTAGAGCTCTAGCGTTGAGAAAGTCCAAGGACAGTGCTCAGGCCCTGAGCTCAAGCCCAGGACTGGCAAAACAAAACAAAAAACCCCAGAAAACTATCATGTTATTTTCTAAAGAGATTGAACCATTTTTTAAATTCCAGTTCTATAATTTTTCCAGTAGCTAGTTTAGGGATATAGTGATATTGTGTTATAATTTTTTTTGCCAGTCCTGGGGCCTGAACTCAGGGCCTGAACACTGTCTTTGGGTTTTCTCAAGGCTAGAGCTCTACCACTTGAGCCACAGCACCACTTCCTGCTTTTTTCTGTGTATGTGGTACCGAGGAATTGAACCCAGGTCTTCGTGCATGCTAGGCAAGTTGTGTTATAATTTTAACTTACATTTCCTTAATGGCTAATGACATTAAACAACTTGTGTTTGTCTTTCCATGTTTGGTGAAATATGTTCATATCTTTTCCCCATATTCTGGTATCTGGTATTCTTTTAATTGAATAAGAATATCATTTTATATATTAACCATATATATAATAGAATTTCATCTAGAATATTTTTCTAGAATATGTATTTGCTGAGAGGCACACACACATATCTATAACACTACAGTGACTTTTGAAATGGGGTAGATATATTCTTCTTTTCCAAATACGGTTTTGTTATGCTAGTTCTTTTACCTTTTCATACAAATTTTAGAATTAACTTGTTGATGCCTGTTACAAATCTTGCTTGGACTTGGGTTGGATTTCATGGATCAGGAGGTTGGGGAAGAATGGAAATCTTACTGAAATGGAGTCTTCCAATACACCATATCAGTTCTTTTACTTAAGTTTATTAAGTCTATAGTTTCCTATTGTCACAATCATCCATTATTATATTTGCTTCTGTTTTAGCTGAAGTATCATTCTGCCTGTGCCAAGGTAGATTCTTTGCCTTGTTTAGAGTTAGCAAATGTCTTCAGAGAAAAATAGGACCTAGGATGAACCATTCCCCTTCTGGAATTAAGACACCATGTTGAGGTGTCTTAATTTATTTTACTTTGAGGTATTAAGAAGGTGTAAGGGCTTACTACCATCAAATACATTTTTCTTAGGGTTAGAAGTTCTATTATTTGTGCTTTTAAATTGAATCTTTGTTGAAGATAATTTGAAGGTTTATTTCTTGAAATTTTCGCTATACCTTGTATTTGGCAGTTCTTTAGAGACTTTTTTTTTCACATTAGTGTGTCTGTTCACTTTGACATGATTTCTTAGAAATAGTGCTTGGACAAAGACCCAGGTTCGATTCCTCAGTACCACATGCATAGAAAAAAGCTGGAAGTAGTTCTGAGGCTCAAGTGGTAGAGCTCTAACCTTGAGAAAGTCCAAGGACAGGGCTCAGGCCCTGAGCTTAAGCCCAGGACTGGCAAAAAAAAAAAAAAAAAAAAGAAAGAAATAGTGCTTGGAAGATAAGAGAATCAAAGATGTTTAAATTGCAAACCTCAAATCTCAGCCTCCTGAGTAGCTAGGATTAAGATATGAGCTACCAATGCCCAGCTCTTAGAAGCACTTACAAATTATATCTTGTAAATGAGGCAAAGCTAATTACTTTGGGAAGGCACAATGCCTCTGGCTTGTATGTGAACAGATTACCTGCAATGGCCAACCCAGGAAAGTTATTGCCTGTTATTAATTAGGGGGTTATAGTTTCTTAGGCTGCATAAACATCTTAAGAATACTTCATACCCCCTCTCCCATTTTAGCAGCAAAAACAATTTAGAATCTGAAAGCTCTCCTCAATATTGAAAGCAACACACACATATTTTTCATTTGGAAATTTATGGAGTGATTCTCGACCCTGGATGTGGATTTTGCCTCTAAGTCCATCTAGGGGGTGTATTGTGTCCATCACCTGCTTCATCAGTGTCTGGTGAGACTTGGGTCTTAGAAGTTAAAGATCCCTTATTTGGGAGACATACATTTCAGAATGCAGAAGGCCCATCACCAGTATCATCATTAGTGAAGCAGTAGCCTTTTTCTACCAGCAAGTGCTTCCTCAGATGCCTCCTTCCAAGATCTATTTCCTCATTAGCACTGCAGATACACGTAGCAGTGGCTATTCTTTGTACAAAATGTCTTTCAAGGAGGGATGGGGCTTGAAATGAGGGAGAGAAAATTGTACAATCACAGCTAGAAGTATTTCAGGTTGGACAGAGTGGGATAAGTGAGAAATTGATATATTACAGAAAGCCTCAAATGCAACTTAATTTGAAACACTGTGCAGTCTTATTTTTTTTCTTGAGGATTGAAAATATTTTAGTTCTTTTTAAAGGGTCATATTTTTTCCCTTGAGGTGATAGGGGGAAAAGTAAGCTTAAAAGTGCTCTGTGCTTGACTGAAAAAGCTGGTTGGAAAGCATATGATATTGTTAAAGCAGTCATCTTCATCTTAAAGTGATTACTGAAAAGTCAATTTGGTGGACTTTAAAGAAAAGCTAGTTGAAATGACAAAACAAAACCTCATGTCATTTCATTTGCAGTTTATAAGTTCCTGTTATTTCACTGTAAAATGGCATCTCCTTGCTTTAATGAGTCATCAAAATGACCTGAGTATAAGATTTCTTTAATAATATTATGATTGGACTGCACCTGTGTCTGTTTATATTTATTTAAACTGGTATAGGAATCCCAAGTTTAGCAACTTTGGCTAATTCCATGTTCTGTACAACTATGTTGTTTACACTTGTTTTTATTATAAACAATCCACCCAAATTTGCTTCAGTGGCTTTGAAAAAAACCCTAATTAAAATAAATTTCAAGGTTAAGCTTTTTTTATTCTTGCCCCAAACAATTATTAATACTTGTAGCTTTAAAATAACAGTATGGTAAGCATATTCCAAAACCAGGAAGGCAGAAATTTGTGTTGATGAAAACCAAAAATTAGTCTTGCAGTGCTTTGGAATGTGCCTGGCAATTAATTAGAGGTTATGTGTCATCTATGAAGTCTCAGAATTTGGTGGAAGGTGGAGAAAAGAAATCCTTATGTATTTCATTTTTGATACGAACCCCTTAGATCTCAGAGAGAATTAAGGTTAAAAAAGAACAAACAAGAGGATGTAATCTAAGAACACTAATTAATAATTTTAGCCCTCCCAGAAGGCAATTTTGTAGTAAATAGTAGGTTGTCAGTTGTTAAATCATGAAATATTGCACAGAGGGAAAAAGGCAACCTACTCTTTCACAATATGGCTTGTTATGTTAAAACTGGTGGTGGCAGGGAATTTTGTACTTGGTAATCACTTGTGTTTTTACATCATGGTTTGTAATTACAACTAAACAGATGGTTCTGAAAAAGATAGTGTGTCCTTAGCAATTAAAACCATAGAAAGCAGTTTTTCCTCCTCCCCAACATACAATTAAACTGAATAGAATCATACAACCCAGGGGGTTTCAGAAGAAAAGGGTCTGTGTAGATGCAAGCAGATTAGTATTCTGTTCTCCAGTCCTGTCATCCTGACCCTTTGCCAAACAGAGCTTTGCAGCTGGCAGAGGGCTTCCAAACAAACATGGCTTTTATGAAGTAGCTATCATTTCTCTGTTTTCTCCCCAAATCCTATTCTTGCCTGCAGTAATTAATAGACTATATATACTTTAAACTGGAATCGTTGGAAAAGTCAAAACCATTGGGTTAGTTTTACCTAGTCTGGCTTGCTACATTCTACTTAGTGTATGAATTTTCCCAAAGGCATAAGAAAACTAGTCTTTCATTTTTCTTCCTTATAAAATTAATGTTGACATGCTTGCTTGTGAAAAATGGATATTTTATGCGGTGTTAGTCAGCCTTCCAATACTGTAACAAATGCCTGAAGAAAATCAACTTAAAAAGAGGAAAGACTTAGTTTGGCTCACTATTTTGGAGGTTGTAGTTAGTTATGGATTGGCTCCAGCAAGAGAAAGCCCATTTGCCTCATGGCCACATTGTGAAAGAGGAAGCAACCAGGATTCTATAATCCTCTTCAAGTACCTACTCCAGTGATCTAAACTCTCCCCATAGGCCAGCCTCTTGAACTATATCTAATAGTGTCACAGGCTGGGGAATAAGCCTTTAACAAACACATTGGCCTTGGTGGGTCATTCAAGATCCAAACGATAGCCCAGGGTTTTCATTGAAAAGGTATAATAAAGATAAAGGAGCCGGGCACTGGCGGCCCACACACTCATGAGGCAGTCTGTGGATCACAGATCCATGCCAGCCCAGGAAGGAAAGTCCAAGAGACTCTTATCTCCAATTAATTATATATATATTAAAAAAAGCCATAAGAAGAGCTGTGGCTCAAGTGATAGAGCACTAGTTTTGAGCAAAAGAAGCTCAGGGACAGTCACCAGACCTGAGTTTAAGCCCCAGGACTGGCACCAAAATCAAGGGTTTTACTTTGGTTCCATGGAAATGAAATTCTTGCCTTATTTATTGAATCCTCTCATAACAAATCACCTTTAGGGCTTTTTAAACAAGATTCAGCACCCCAATAGGGATCTCATCAGTTGAGGCATGGCTGTGGCCTTGGTCTCCTTTTTTTTTTTTTTTTTAATTTTTTTTTTTTTTTTTTGCCAGTCCTGGGCTTGAGCTCAGGGCCTGAGCACTGTCTTTGGGTTTTCTCAAGGCTAGAGCTCTGCCACTTGAGGCTCAGCACCACTTCCGGCATTTTCTGTGTATGTGGTACTGAGGAATCGAACCCGGGTCTTCCTGCATGCTAGGCAAGCACACTACCACTAGGCCAAACTCCCGGCCCTGGTCTCCTTTTTGAAACAGACCTCAGCAGTGTGAATGGCTCTTTCCCAGTGCAATGGTTTGGAGCTTGCTGCGGTCTGTTCACAGATGAAACCTTGGGAATGTGTTTTGTTTGCTCAAGCACAAATAAGCCCAAGTGTGCTTTCAATGATTTTAGGTATGGGTTTCTGTGCTCACAAGTAAGCAGTTATTTGCTGGTACAATTAACCATCTGCACCTTATTATGCGGGTGCAGCTGGCTAATTATGCTCAGTGCCATAGGGCAAGTTCAGTTTCTCATCTTCCTAGGAATTGTGTTTGCAGCAAAGGACATTGACCTTTAAAAACGAGCCCTCAGATTTAACTAGTTCATTTTGAGGTCACTACTCATGGATTTTTACTTTGTGTTCAGAAGTGAATTCACGTATAGGTAGCAGTAGTTTTATTTGGGCAAAGTAATTGATACAGATCTGTAGCCTAGGCAAATTATCAGGCAGGAACAAATGAGATCCCTGCTTAGTTAAAAATACTTCAGTTTCTTTCTTTGGAAAGTAGTCCATCAGTATGGATGTTCATGGACTTGTTTGAATGACAACTTGGAGCACCGTTTAGATTTAAAATGGGATAAATGTGTGTTAATTCAAAATCACTTTTATGGAGTTTTGTGTATTCTTGTGATTTATTGAATGGACTGAATGAGTTACAGCAGGATACTGGAGAGGAGAACCTTACAATGTGGGTCAAATTAACTGTCAGTGCTAATCTACTACTATGAAGCATCATTTCACTGGAGACTTAAAAGAGCTTACCCAACAGGTACCTACTGCTGTCATTTCATGGTCTAAGTCTCTAATCCCAATAACTGTGATACTTTTTAAGGAAATGACAAAGGATGGCCAATCCTCATTGATACAGCAAAGATAATTTTAACCTGGGGGAGGGGGAAATCGTGAGCTTGTTACAGCTCTACCTAGGTGCACTCAAATAAATTTTCGTTCATTTTGTTTCTCAAGGGGATTTTAGTTTTATTAGCTTGAGAGTTTCTTGGGGCAAACACCTCAATTTCCATGGAGTTTAGACTCCAAGGCTTTGCAAGCCACCTTGCGATTGAAAATAACAATGTCTGGCACCTACTGTAGACCAGTAGAAGAATTAATATCATTACTTTCAATCTCTCTCTCCTCTCCCTACCCCCTCCCTCCCTTCTCCTCTCCCTCCCTTCTCCTCTCCCTCCCTCCCTCTCCCCCCCACTCTCTCTCTCTTGCCAGTCCTGGGCTTGGGCTCAGGGGCTTGGGTTTTTTCTCAAGGCCAGTGCTCTACCACTTGAGCTACAGCACCACTTCTGGCTTTTTTTTCTATGTATGTGGTACCGAGGAATTGAACCTGGGTCTTGGTGCATGCTAGGCAAACACTCTACCAGTAGGCCAAACTCCCAGCTCCTCCATCTCCCTCTTTTTAAAATTTAGGTTGTACATATGAATAACATTTTAAAATGATAAGTATCCCCTTAAGGATTACATGCTGCCTGAAGTTGCTAAGCTTTACAAAACTCCTCCAGCATAGAATAGTTCTTTTGCCCCTATTTTGGATTATTGGCTGATTTTCCAGGACATTGTTATTTTTGAAGAGTTCAGTTTGACAGATTTTTGTATCTTTTTTTTTCCCATAGATTCACATGACCCACAAATGCTTGTGACTTAGGAAAGTTGTTTTATTGCTTGTATTTGATAAGGCCTCGTATAAAGCCTTTGAAAGTGTCTACTAGCTTCAGTTTCTGCTAGTTTTCTTCATGATGCCTTGTGTTCTTGTGTGTTTGCTGAGTGTTCCTCATTGTCCTTGCCATATCTGGAAGGCTTCTTTGAGATTTGGGATGATGATGTCTCTAGAATATTTGAATTCGCTTCTGTCGAGTACCTTAAGATCCTCTAGTTTGGGACAACCCTGGACCAAGCCATGGCTTGTCATTTTCTGGTTAAGTTAAATGGTAGGGATCTGTGTACAAAACTGAGTCACAAGTAACTCCATCCCTTAAAGTTTTTTTCTTTAATTTTCTTTTTTCTTCTCAGCATCATGATAGTTTTTACTGTGCCTTGTTGGTGATGCTGATGGAGTGGCCAGCTTTAATTTGGGGGCCCTATTCTAAGATAGTGAAGGTTTTTCATTGTACTTTCTCTCTTGAACAGATTCTAATTATTATCTTTGATCTCATTGTCCAGCACAAGACACCCAAAGCCCAGTGTGTGTGTGTGTGTGTGTGTATTATTTTTTTTCTGGGTAAGTATCCTTGTAAGGGGAAGGGTTCTTTTGCCTTGGTGTTCCAGAGCTTTATTTACTTCTCTGGTGCTTGATTCCTTTAAGGATGGGGGTAGTAATTGCTTACTATTTTGACAGCTCTTCAATGCTTTTAAGGAGATTCAATATTTTTTTCACCTAGAGCATTTAGTTGTGTTCACGTGGATGGTTGGTTCGACTGTTATTTGCTATTCCTGGGAATAGAAGTTCTCTTTAGTCTTAGAAAAATATCTTGTTATTGCTGTTCTTATTATCGGTAAAGTCTAGACACAAATATTTTTCATGCTTTTAAGGGGAATCATCAGGCCAAAGCTTGTGAAAGCAAAACACTTAGAATTTCCTATGTTGATATTTATCAACGGGATAAGTGAGAGAAGAAAAATGGTCCTGTTTTGTTCCAGGCAGCTCAAGTACAGTGTTATAGTCTGCAACCAATCTGTCATTGGTTTTCATTACTGAATTCTGTTATGACAGCCATCCAATCTGAATTAACGGAATTGCACATGACTTTTTTTTTTTTTTGCCAGTCCTGGGCTTGAGCTCAGGGCCTGAGCACTGTCCTTGGACTTTCTCAAGGCTAGAGCTCTACCACTTGAGCCTCAGCACCACTTCTGGCTTTTTTCTATGTATGTGGTACCGAGGAATCAAACCCGGGTCTTCGTGCATGCTAGGCAAGCACTCTACCACTAGGCCAAACTCTCAGCCCTTGCACATGACTTTTTAAAAAAAGTAGACATGCAGGATTTAAGAGCTAGGATATACAAGCCAGTGATCAGTGTTGAAAACACGCAGTGGAAAAGGGTCAAAGGAGCTGGCTTTGAACTGACCTCGATCTTCAGATCTCAGTCTTGGAGTAGCTAGGATTACTGGCATGAGCCTGCACCCAGCAGGATTGCTTTTTAATAATGTTTACAAGTTGCTAGTATTCTGTGAAAAATACATGTAATATAAAACGTGTGTAAATGTAACCAGTTTTCTGATCTTCAGAATATGAATATAAGCAAGTTCAGAAAAAAATCTCAATTTCACTATTCCTTTTCAAAAAATGTATGGTCCTTTTGGTTTCTTCAAATGATAAGGGAATGGAAAAGTCTTCTTCCTTGTTAGGTAGACAAATAGAAAATGTTGACTTTTGATCACTGAAGTTTTGGAACTAGCCATTCATGGTAATGTGCCAAGAATACATCTCAGCTAGTAGTAAGTAATCATGTCTGGGGTTGCCACCTAAAATGAGACAATTGGTATGTTGGGAAATTAGCTCTGTAAATCTGTAAATCTTGGATTAGTTGGTAGGAATGGATTATCCAGATTAATTACAAATAGCTGAATAGAACTCTAATTAGCCATTTATAAGCCTGGGCCTTATTTGTATTGTATTGTATTTTATCTTCAAATTTATATAAAAGTTCTTTTTCTGCAATAGTAAGATCTTTTAGGCATGGACTGGGATTTCTTCTTTTATACTACTTCATAAGTAAATAATAAATTTCTGTATCTCATAATAGTAGACTGGGTAATTCCTGCCCACTCTTCTGCTTCAGGCAACTTCAAGAACTGAAGAGATTATAGTCAAAATGTGCTTGAGGGTACTAGAAGGCTAGGGAAGAAGTCTAAGGAAGGTCACAAAAGCCCAGAAATGTGAGTCCCAAACTTGGAGCCACTTCTTTTTGTGAGAGCACATGCCAGTATGTACCAGGAAAACGTGAGTTTCTAGGTAAAAGAACTGAACAATATTCTGTTCTAGGGGGGTTGGAACAGAGCCTAAGTGGTGGTAGCCACTTCCTGCCTCAGGACTTTTCATTTCCAAGACATTCTATAGTTATTCTTGAGAACTAAAATGGGAAACTGAGTTAATCCAAGGCTACCCAGAGAACTATTTTGCAATACTCTGTGATGTAACCATTCTTTTCTTATACACACACACACACACACACACACACACACACACACACACACACACACAGCTTGTCCTTTTTCATGGAGAGACACTAAGAAAAATGTTTGTTGGCATCATTATTTGTGATAAATCTGAGTTGGAAACAACCTAAATATTAGTCAATAATAAAATGGATAAATAAATCACTGTATATAAACAGTGGATTGTTAGACATAACTTAAAATGAACAGATTATACCAATGTATAGTTTAATGAGTTACTATTAGAATATATGTAGTTTAATGGGCCAAGATAAAGAAGGGAACACTGCTCTTATCACTAAGCCCTTTCCTTTTACTCTCCCTTATTTCCCTTTAGCCTCTTTCTTAAAACAGTTTCATTGTTCAGTTTTCAAATAGTATGCATATAAAGTATTCTGTGATTACCATTTCTTTCCCTGCTGATAACCTACCTTCAACAGAGCCTGCTTTGCTTTCCTGTCATTCATTTTTATTCATGTACATTAATTCTATCAAGGAGTTTCTCTATGGTATTTTGCAAATACATTTAATATTATAATTTAATCAGAATAATTCCTCTGTTGCTCTCTTTTCCCCTCCCCTCACCCTGTCCAACGGTGTTTGGAGTTGTGTTATACCATTGTTATCGGTAGATTCAATGTATTTTACCGTCTCTTTCCTTTCATACTCTTCTGTGTCTACCTTCTTTTATTCTAATTTATGTATCTATTTTGCTGAATCATTACAATAATACATTAAATTGTTCATTTGTGAGGCATTTTTATATGCACTTTTATCTATGAAATCTATTGATTCACAAAAATCTTAAAAAAATCATGTTTCATTTGCCTTATTGAAATTAAGATCAAGATCACTTTCTCAATCTAATGACAACAATGACTTTTCACTTAGAGTTGTGCATCAAGTCTGAATATGTATGAATACATAGTGAAGATTAAATCCAGATAGATTTTTTGAATGCTTGTTTACCATGAGCCAGGAATTCTATCACTGTTTCATTTTCACTCCTGGAAAGGAGTAGAAATCTTTGTAATGCTTTGCATATAGTATGTATAAGGAAACAAAAATCAATAGCACATCTCTGTAATGAAACTCATTATTATGTACAGTTAATATAAACAAATAAGCATTCTAAATGATATGAAGTGGGGCTCACACAGCACAAATAAGAACCTCTGGGTAGTGCCTTCATGTTGTCCCTTCCTCCCTACCCCCTCTCTTTCTTCTCTGTCTCTCCTTTTATTTTTACTTTCTTCTTATATGGCTATAGTTGCCACTTGTCTTTTCTCCTGTCTCTGTCAAGCTTGGAAACTTTCTTAGTTTAAACAAGTTTTTAGCATCTGGTATTTTCCTGTAAAGAAGCTATTCTTTTTGAAATTTGAGACATAGAAAAGTTACTTTCCCTTATACACCTGAACTTTACTTTTCCTCATCATAGGTCAGATAAGAAGATTCTTTCTCTGAAAATTGTCTTTTTGATCTGCCTCAGATCCTCAGATATAAGAAGTCACATTATCCCACAGAGAACCATTGTCTTCAAGAAGTAGTTGGAGGGGAAGAGAGCAGAGGCCAATGTGAAACCTATAAAATCTGAAATTATCAAATCTAAAAGAGATCAAAGAAATGGAAAAGCCAAGGAGCATATAGCTTTTAGAGATATGGAAAAATGAGAAGATGAAGCAGGATTAGAAACTGAAAAGTAGTCTTTTACTCAGCAAGGGCTTGAGAACCATTTCCTCCCCCCCCCACAATCATGTATAACCAAAGTTACATTGCACTGACAAGTATTTTCCTTATTTGTAGTTGACGTTTCCATGCTAAAATAGTTCCATATCCCACAGTTTAATGCCTTCACCATGGCAGTGGTAGCAGCTGAAGATATGTAGACCCTCACAATTGCTTTTAGCAAGCAGATTGAGTTAAATGGAATCCCTTCTCTTCACATTTTCTTGCTGCTGTTTTTGTGTTAACTAAAGGTTACCAGGTCCTCTGTAAAGGGAAGAACTTTATAAACACTGCCTCATTTTACACTTCATAATACCCATGGGAGGTGGATGTGTACATGTCTTTCAATATGGCCCCCATTTGCTGGCCCCCACTCCTAGTTTTTATGCCCCAGTGCAGAGTCTCCCACACTGAAATGAATGGTCTATACAACCAGTAGATGTTGAGTAAATTGTGATCTGGGCCAAAAAAGATACTGTGCCTTTTCCCGTGGTCACTTGGGTGGTTTATGCTAGATGTAGCCTGTATCTATGAGTTAGTTTTGTTAGTACTGGGGCTTTGTGCCTGCTAGGCAGGGCTGCTATGCCACCAGCCCTTTTGCTCTGATTATTTTTTTGAGCAAGGCTCACACTTTTGTCCAAGTCTAGATTGCTAACATCCTATTTATACTTTTCCACTGTAGCTGAGATGACAAGAATATTCAACCATGCCCATGTTTGTGAGACCACCCATGGTCTTTTTCTTTTTTTGCCTTACTATCTCAGTCTCCCATATAGCTTTGATAACAGGAGCATAGCACTTCTATTTGTTAAAATGGGGGACGCTTATGAACATTTTGCCCTGGCTGACCTTGAACTATGATTCTCCTTATCACTGCCTCCTAACTAGCTAGGACAATAGACTTGAGCTACTGGTACCTAGTGAGGATATTGAGGCAGCCCTGTTGTGAAGTCCACGAGGGGAGGAAGTACAGCTCACCCAACCTCCTAGCCTTGTGAGTGAGACATCTTGACCCCTAGTCAGTTCTTTAGTGGACAGCAGTCTTGGCTGCAGTCTTTGACTGCAACCTCATGAGAGATCCCAACTAGACTTACCTAACCAAACTTTTCTCAAAATTTTCAGTTACAGAAATTGAGAAAAAAACAACAATAAACTTTGTAACTATTTTATTTTGCACAGGACCTGGTAGCCAACTGTTTTTAGTATTATCATTAATCTAAAGTTCAGTTAGAATAGTATTTGTTATTGCTTAAACATTGCTGATTTTGGCCAGTAGTTTATGGATAATGTAACAATTGGTGACTATTACAATAGCTACTCTATTGTAATTGTCATTGTCATTATCCAAATGAAGTTGCTGGTCCAAGAAGATTAAAGCTCAGGTCTAACAACTCCAAAATCTTGAGCTAGTAATATTTTAAGGTTTTGATTTATTATTGCTGACACAACCACTGGGGATAGCATTTATTTCTCTAGTCAGAACTTACATTTGCGTAAAGGTGTTAAAGGCAGGTGAGCTACTGAAATTAATGTATAAATAGAAAATGCAGTGTTTGGCCCTGAAGTTAAGATTTGTTTACATTTTACATATTCCTCACAGGATAGAAAGGATCTTAACGTTTCTGAGCTTAAGGTAGGAGCAACACATCATTTGGGGCTTGGCTTTTTCAGCAGAGAGGGAGGAGATTAGAAATGGAAGATGGTAAGAAAAAAGCAATACAAAGAAATAAGTTTTGGAGACATTTAGGATGCAAGAGCTTGGAGGCTGGGGTGGGGTATGATTATGGTGATCATGATAGTTATTAATGTGACATGTACACATCCCCATAGCATCTGGAGGCATTCACTAATTTAATAACACACATCACAGAATTCTCTAGCAGCAGCAATCCAGTCTAAACTTGAACTCATTTAGATTTGGCTCCCTCATCAGTTCCAGAGGTGAACAGAACACATCCCTACAGAAAATGGATTTTGTGCTTAACCCCAAACACTAAAAAAACCCCAAACCCATAATCTGATAGTGCAGATCTAACAAGCTTTACTGAAAAATTCTGTCATACCTGGTTCTCTTTCCTAAGCAGTAAACATACATTTTTTCTTGTCTTTTCAATATTCTCTGGAAAAAAAACTATCATTAATTCATAGATACTGAACACTTAATTAACCTGGACTAAAAGAAGTTGAATGTTGACATTTAAATTAAGAAGACAAAGCAAGCCAGGCAGTGGTGCCCCATAGCTATAATCCTAGCTACTCAGGAGCCTGAGATCTAAGGATCATTGTTCAAAGCCAGCCTGGGCAGGACAATTCATGACATGTCTAGCTCCAGTTAAATACCAGAAAACTTGACATGGAGCTGTGGAACAAAGTTGTAGAATGCCAGCTTGAATAAAAGAGCTTAGCACCTAGGCACTGAGTTCAAGCCCCACAACTGACAAAAAAAAAGAGAGAAAAAAGAGAACCAAAGCCTAATAAAAATTCTCTTTAATGAGTAAAAATTAATATTTATTTGGTTTAGCAGTTATTTGCTGAGTTTCTCCTTTGTGACAGTGATACATGTTTTCTGCAGTCAAGAAGCTTATATTCTTGAGGTAGAGATAGGCTTGTCTGCAAATGACTGCAATACAGTACATTTAATGCATGCAGTAATAAAGGTATGTGCAGTGGGTAGAATAATTGACACTCAGTTTGTACCAGAGAAAGCATCACTACTAGGTCCCCGTGAGATGGCTTTTGTGGAATGAATAGAAGTTTGCTAGGCAAAAGTAAGGGCCTAACCTGCCCACAGGAGATACAGATGTCAAAAGGAAGGATAAGCCTCTATAAAAAGTAAAAAGATATAGAATATTCTGGCTATTAGGGACTGTGGAAAGTCATCCTTATGGAGTAATTTTAAAGCATTTAGTACTGTGCTATACACTGAAAATATAGAAATAGGACAAAGTTCTTTTTTTTTTTTTTTGCCAGTCCTGGGCTTGAGCTCAGGGCCCAAGCACTGTCCTTGGACTTTCTCAAGGCTAGAGCTCTACCACTTGAGCCTCAGCACCATTTCCGGCTTTTTTCTATGTATGTGGTACTGAGGAATCGAACCTGGGTCTTCATGCATGCTAGGCAAGCATGCTACCACTAGGCCAAAGTCCCGGCCCATAGGACAAAGTTCTATTGTATGCTTGTAGCTTACTTTTATAATCCTTGCTGCCCAGGAGGCTGAGATATGGAGTATCATGGCTTGAAAGCGGCCTAAGAAGAAAAATTCATAAAACACCATTTTCAATTAAGCAGCAAAAAAGTGAATTGAAGGTATGGCTCAAATAATACAGTACCAGCCATGAGCAACATAAGGCCGGGAGCCCATATACCAGCACCAAGAAAAACAGAAAAAAGACAAAGTTCCTGTCCTCAGGGAACTTGCAGTCCAGAAGAGAAGGAGTGAGATGGACAATAATCATGGTGAAATAAGCACAAGGATGTGTGTGAGATCTTAAAGAAGGGGCAGCCTTGAGAAGTCAGGGGAGGTTTTCCAAAAGACGTGATATCCAGGTCCCAAAAGATGAATGTGAATAGGCTGTGGTTGGGACAGAGGGGCGGTGAGGGTGATACTTTAGGAATGTGACCACAAACATATTCTGAACTTAAGTTGAGCATCAAGTACAAGACAGGCAGTTTGAATGTCATGGAAGAATGTTACACTAAGGAGCTTGAAGAGGGGTCTGGTCTAAAGGATTTGAGTCAGGGAAATGACATGTCCCAAACTGCCCTTTACAAAGGTCACTGGGGCTGCAATAGAGAAAGGCTGGGGTAGGGATTTAGATGAGAGTACAGAGGCATTATTCTGGGACCAGGAAGATCAATTAAGCTGTTACAAGCCAGGCACAGTGGCTCCCACCTGTAACTCTAGCTACTTGGGAGGCTGAGATTCAGAGGACTGGAGTTCAAAACTATCGGCATTAAGTAGGCAAGACTTCATCTCAACCACTGGAAGCTGGGTGTAGAGGCACACACCTGTTATCAGCTAAGTGGAAAAGCATAAATAGGAGAATTATAGTACAGGTATGTCTTGGCACAAAAAGCCATTCAGATCTTTTCAGCTGAAAGGTTCTTTGGTTTATGGACTTTTTTTTTTTGTGGGTCATGGGGCTTGAACTCTGGGTACTGTCCCTGAACTCTTCAGGTCAAGGCTACTGCCCTACCCTTGAACCACAGCCACACTTCCCATTTTCTAGTGATTAATTGGAGATAAGTGTTTCACTGTCTTTAGTGCCCAGACTGGCTTTGAACTGTGATCCTCAGATCTTAGCCTCTTGAGTAGCTAGGATTACAGGTGTGAGCCACTGCACCAGGCTAATTTATGCACTTAAAAAAACAAAACCTTATTGTATCCCAAACGAGGTTTTTAAAAGCAAGGTGTTAAATTAACCAAGAACTACATGACCTAAGACATCCCAAGAATTTTAGAGTAGTCACTTTCAGTTGAGTCCTTTGTTAGATGTTGGAGCAAAGTGACTGCCATTAGTAAGTGACCCTTCCAGTTCCAAATGTTGACTAGTGTACTGCTGGATGGCGCATTAGAAATCCACAAGGAGGGCTGGGAGTTTGGCCTAATGGTAGAGTGCTCGACTAGCATGCACTAAGACCTGGTTTCGATTCCTTAGTACCACATACATAGAAAAACCCAGAAGTGGTGCTGTGGCTCAAGTGGTAGAGTGCTAGCTTTGAAGAAAGCCCAAGGACAGTGTTTAGGTCCTGAGCTCAAGCCCAGGACTGGCAAAAAAAAGGAAAGAAATCCACAAGAATCCATTATCTACAACGCACTAGCATATAATCTATTAAGAATAATCACACACACTGAACTTCCAAACAGGAAGTTTTAGGTGTAATAAAGAGAAAAAAGTAAGTTGCTAAACCATCAGAGAGGCTGAGAATTACTGATAGAATCTGAAATTGTTCCTGGAAGCAAATGACAGGGCATGGGGTGGGGGTGGGGACTCATGCAGAGATAGCGGAAGTATATTGTAGTCCTACTTCAATGCTGTGAGCAAAAAACTTTTTTTTTTTTGCCAGTTCTGAGCTTAAACTCAGGACCTCAGCACAGTCCTTGGGCTTTCTCAAGGCTGGAGCACTACCACTTGAGCCCACTGCACCATTTCTGGCTTTTATCTATGTATGTGGTTCTGAGGAATCAAACCTGGGTCTTCGTGTATGCTAAGAAAGCACGGTACCACCAGGCCAAAATCCCAACCCCAAATGTGAGCAAAATTTTAGGGAAAATACTTTCATCCTTGTAGATACAGAGCTGCCGAAGCAGTCTCTGAGTGCTCAGGCTGAAATTGTATTTTAGTGCTTAAGCACCAAAGGAAGAATAGCCAAACATTATGGAATTTTATGAAAATGACTTTGGTCATCATATTTTAATAAGAAGTATACTTTGAACTTGATTTTTAAAAACAAAGCCATTTTGTAAAATCAGAATGATTCATTGTTGCCAGATAATATCTGTGTATCAAAGGATATTTGAAAATTATCTAAATGAAGTTCCTAATTTTGTATTGTACCTCTGTGAAAGCTCCTGTCTTCACCAAACTCTCATTATTGAGTCTTGCTAGTCTTTCTTGACAAACTGGAGTTTCTTTAAAACAATTAGAGATGTAAAGAAAGTTGCAAGGAAAATAGGGTACGAGGTCCCTCATACCCTGGTCTCCTATTCCCTTTGCTGGTTCCATCTCATCTAGCTATTTACAGTATTGATAATTTGTCATTGGTGAAAGGTACACATATTTCTGTATCAACTCATCACATGTATAGGTTTGTGCAGCTACCGCCATAATTGAGATTCAGAACAGTCCTTTTTCCAGTTCAGTGACATTACTAAACCCATAGTTTAAAAGCAGGGGAAATGTGCCAGTAGCATATTTTCTTTCATTTACTGAAGTTCCCTAAACCTCAAGATTGGCTTGACATTTTCCCACTATTCATGTGTCTTATTTCATTGCCATAAACATTGCCTTCGTGCTACTGCTTTATAATCAGCCTTCTCTCCCTCCTCATTACCACTCCTAACCCTTGACAACCACTGATTTGTTCATCTATAATTTTTGTCACTTTGCAAACTTTATAGAAGTATAATCACATTATATGACATTTTGAGATTGGCCCTTTTGCTTTTTTGTTATTACTTTTCTCAAGATGCATCTAAGCTGCCATGCGTATCAATAGGTTTTAGATTGTTGTTTTCATTGTTGAGTAATATTCCATAGAAGGGATAGACCATAGCTTCTTTGACCATTCATTTATTGAGAGACATTTTGATGGTTTATATATATTTTTTGTTATTACAAATGATGTTACTAGGAATAACCATACGTAGGTTGTTGGGTGAACAAATGCATGGGAATGTGATTGCTGGGTCATGTAATAGGTGTATGTTTAGTTTGCTAAGGAACTGCCCAGCTATTTTTCAGAGTGACTAAGCATTTTACTTTCTCATCTGCAATAAGAGAATTAATTTTCCTGCATTCTTGCTAACATGTAATATTTTTCCTTTTTTTAAACTTTATTCTGTTGCATGATGTTTTTTTCTTCATGGCATTAATTTGTGTTTCCTTTATGGGTAGTGATGTTGAACATCTTTTCATATGTTTTTGGATGCTTATGTATACTCTTTGGTGAAATGTTTATCGCACCCATTTTTCTAACTGCATTGTGGGCTAGACAGAATAATGCCCTGTTTCCTAAATAATATCTGTGTCCCTACTTTTTACTTGGTTTTCTTCAAACATTTTGGGGCCCATTTGTCCTCTTGAGTTAGTAGGTTCAAGTACGTTGTCACACTTGGAATTTTCAGTTGTTATTTTGTAAACAACATCAACTCAAAACTGATTCTTCAGCTTCATGTCCTACCTTTTCTCTTTCTGGACTCTGATGACATTCATGTTAGGTGTTTGTCATCATCCTATGGTTTATAAAATTTTAACTTACAGTATCTGTTTCTTTTGAGAGACATTTGAGGTTCATTTTGTCATTTGTTTCAGACATGCTCATAATTGTACATTGAAGCACTTTTATTATGACTTCTTTAAAATCCTTGTCAGAAAATTCTTGTTTTTGGTCATTTCAGCATTGACATTTGATTGTCTTTACTCACTGAGATTGGATCAAGTGATTTTTCTATTGATACCTGGCATTAGGGGGTGTTATTAGATTATAAGATCTTTGTACTTCATCATTCACAGTGCTTATTGATACTTGAGAGTGGAGACAGTGGGTGCAGGCTCCCCACTAGACTTTGGCTGGCACAACTTAGTTGAGGTCTGGTAGAACTACCTTATTAAACCATTCATGTGGCTTCTGCTGACATTGCAGGATGTTGTTGTGGTCTTGTTACTTCCTTGTGATAGCAAACCTGTTTCACCACTGGGCTTTCTTTGACACCACCTCAGTTAGTGGGGAAGAGTTGTCTCATTACCACTGGATGAGGAGGATGTCAGTCTCATCACCTTTTCTCAACTGAAATTGTGATGTGTGTGCATGTGCGTGTGTGTGTGTGTGTGTGTGTGTGTGTGTGTGTATGTGTGTGTGTGTGTGTGTGTGATATTCTCATCACTGGAGATGGAAGTCTATGATCTTCAGCCTTTCTGAATGCCATATTGGTAGTGGTTGAGTACCTTTTTCAGCCAAGGAAGGATGGCATTTTGTGTTTATTGCTAGGTGGTGTTGTAGTTTTTTTGTCTGGCATGTGGCTAGAGGAGAAGGGCTTTTTCCAGGATTTTGCTCAACTCCTCTTTTCCTGATTGTTTGCTTTTCAGACTGGTGGCTTATCTAGCAACTAGTCTGAACTATTCAGGGAAAGAAAACAGAGAATTCAGTGCTCTGTGGTTCTGAATCTGGGTCTGTAGCTGGCCTGCCTTCCTTTCTAAGCCTTTTAGTCTTCTTTTATTGTATATATAATATCCAAGATTTGTTGCTAAATTTAGTGGAAGGAATAATGGAATTTTTTGTACTCTATTGTATCAGTAGCAAAACTTTGCAATTTAAAAAATGGGCTTAGTATATTAGTATTTTTATTATGAAAAACTTTTTTTGAAAAATTCTTTTTTTCATATATTTTTTATTGTAATTAAAAGAAGGGTTACATTATATTTGCCAGATAGAAGGTGCATTAATTCACATACATTGATACCCTTTCTCATGTCTTGGTCCCCATTTCCCTCCCCCCACCCCTACCGCACCTCTTGTTTTCCCCCCCTTCCTTATCCAATTTCAAATAACCAAATACAAATATATCCAATATATCAAATAACAAAGTGAGATACTGTAACAATATGAGATAACCAAGGGGCAGCAAAAAGATGAGAGATAACATAGTACATTAAGGACAACAATCATTCATTATATGGCTTTTGTTTCTATATCCTAGAGGTCCTTTCATTTAGTGTCATCCTATATGGCCTTATGTATCTAGGTTTTGCTCTATTGCAAATCTCTGCTAGGAGAGCCCAAGGTTTCTACTGATTATGACAAATGAGGGAAACCATTGAGCCTATGTTCCTTTGAGTCTGGCTTACTTCACTTAATATGATTTTTTCTAAGTCTTTCCATTTCCTAACAAATGGGGCGATGTCATTCTTTCTGGCAGCACCATAGAATTCAATTGTGTACAAATACCACATCTTGTTGATCCACTCATCGACTGAGGGACATCTGGGTTGGTTCCATATCTTTGCTATGGTAAATAGTGCTGCAGTGAACATCGTTGTGCTAGTGGATTTAGTACAAAATGTACAAAATTTAGAATGTATATTATAACTCAGCTTTAACACTTCCCAATATTTTCCCATTCTTGATTCATTTTTCCTAAACACACACACACACACACACACACACACACACACACACACACACAGAATTTTAAAGTAAACCTGGGACATACTACTTCTCTAAATATCTGTGAAAGATAGGAACTTGCTTAAAAATATGACTCATTGTCCCATTATCCTATAAGAAAATGAGGAATAGTTTAAAAATATTTAAGTTTATTGCCATGCTTATGATAGTAATAAAGATAGATATACTTTGATAGGAGTGTTAGGGAGTTAAAAACAAAACTGTTTAATCCAATGAACGATAATTACTTTTCTCATTTATTACTCATTTTTGGATTATAATCTAAACCAAGTTATTCCTTGGTTTTGGTTGGTTAAAGACTCTTGTGATTCATAATTAGCTTTCCTTCCTCCTTTCTTATGTTACTTATTGGTTGAATATGTCATTTTCCTATTACATTCTCTCATTTAATGATTTTATTAGAGCTTTTGCCTTCACTCTGACATTCCATACATGCATACAATATATTATAATCAAACACACCCCCTTGTCATTCTTCATTACCCTCTATGTCTTCTACACCAGTTTCAGCAGGGCTTATATATGCAAATCAACTACTTAGGTCATAGTCATACTCATTCATCTTCAGTAGCTATAACATGTTCTACATTCTAGATTTGCTTTAATTGTATTCTTATAGTTCCCCTAGTCTCTTTAACTCCCTCAATCTGGTTGGTAGGTTTAGAAGGCTAGTGGGACTTAGGTCCAGATTTTTGTTAGAGATTCTTTATAAGTGCTCTTACCCTGTGTGGCACAAGGCAGAACATTGTGCTTACTTTTATTCTTTTACTCCTAAGATTGATTTAGGAGACTCAGGTGCTATCATTCCTTATTGACCCATTGTGAAATTATTTAACAACAACACCTAATTATTTTAACATGATGAACTTTTCCTCTCATTAGGGGCTGCAGAATGGTGATATTTTTCTCTCATATCATTGCATTTATTAGCTGGAATTCTTTTATAAAAGTATTTTCCTTGCATTAACTGTTTGGGTAACCTACAATGCAATTTGTACAGAAAAAAACAGAATAAATAGTTTTGTTTTTCCTTTCATTTTCCTCCCCAAATAATTAGGTGCTTTACAAACATCTTTTTTGAAGGTGGCAGATGATATAGGCAGACCCACTTGAGCTCTACCATTTGAACCATGATCCAAATGTGTTTTTTTTTTGCCAGCCCTGGGGCTTGAACTCAGGGCCTGAGCACTGTCCCTGAGCTTTCTCAAGGCTAGAGCTCTACCACTTGAGTCACAGAACCACTTCTGGCTTTTTCTATGTATATGACACCAAGGAATCAAACCTGGGTCTTTGTGCATGCTAGGCAAGCATTCTACCACTAGGCCAAACTCCTTGGCCCCAGATATTTTTTATTTCAGTAGTTTTTTAATAGGTTCTCTTTTCTGTCCAGTCCAGTTCAGACTGCAGTCCTCCTATTTTTCTACTGTAGCTGAGGTGATATGCATGTACCACGACTAGCTTTATATTGAATGAGATGAGAGACTCATGAATATTGCCCAGGCTCTTCTAGAAAGGTGAGCCTCTCAATGTCAGCCTCCTAAATAGCTAGAATTACAGGCATGAGCCACAATGCCTGGTTGAACCAGTATTTTTTGAAAAGTGTCATTTGAGCTCAGCTTGATAAAAAAAATTGAACAAAAGCAGAAACAACCAATCCACTGCTGATTTTTTTCGCCTAATGCTCACATTGTCCCAGTTTTGATGACCGGAATCTCTTTCTAACTGCTCTGGATCCTAGGCACAATTCTAATAGCCTTCTTTGTTTGATGGTGTGATAGAATTCTCTTACACATTTTGTGCTCTTGATCTTAAGCCTATTTCTCTTAGGTTTCTTATGGTGGTAGGAATTTGGACATCATAGCCGATGGCCTTATATAATCATTGGTTCTGGGCTTTCATTGCTTTGGAGCTTTTATTAAGTTGGAAGGTTATTTAAAAACTGAAAACCATCGTGAGTGTGCATTTTTTAAAAAAATTTTTGATGGGTCATGGGGCTTGAACCCGACCTGGGCTCTGTTCCTGAGCTCTTCAGCTCAAGGCTACCAACCTACCCCGGGGCCTGGGCATTGTCCCTGAGCTCTTCAGCCCAAGGTTACCACCCTACCCTTGAGCCAACCCCAACTACCCTTTTTCTAGAGGTTAATTGGAGATAAGAGTCTCAGGTCCTTTTGTGCCTGGGCTGGCTTTGAACCTTGATCCTCAGATCTCAGCCTCCCAAGTAGCTTGGATTACAGGCGTGAGCCACTGCCTGGCTGCAGTTGTTATGTTCAATTTAACGGGTATATATAGTTCAGTGGTTGAGCACGTGCTTAGCATATAAAAGGGACTGAGTTTAATATTTGTCCAAAAGAAACAAAAGATTACAGAGCTTCTCAATATAAGAATTTTCTTGTTTTTATATTTTCTTAGTGTTGAAATGCTTGGCTCTGAACAGTATTGATATAATTAGTTATTTGTTTAAGCTACTACTATTATTATGACCAACAGTAAAGCCATTCAATAATGGTTATATTTTTCTGTTGCTCTTTGCTTATAAGGAAGTTCATTGAGGATGTACAGTTCAAATCCTGTCCTTAGGTTTGTTGACTTCCAGTCTCTGTGATTGTTAATACCAACAGGGTTCACAACAAAGTGTGTTTCCATTTATTTTTGTTTTTAAAGAATTGAAATTTTTTCTCTCTTGTTTATGCTACTGGTTTAAGGCAATCACTTTTAAACTTTCTTAGAGATACATCTTCCTCATCTTATCTCATGCTGCCTTTTCTGAATGTCTGCCTAGCTATGAAGGCCTAAAGCCTTGTGTTTATTCTGTGTGAAGGGTTGATTGTCCTGAGAGAAAACTTGCAACTAAGCAAAGTAGCAAATCACATGGCTTGCTAATTGGGCTGTGTTTGCTTATCTCATTGTGAAGATAAAAATGGTAGAATGTCAGAACAGCTTATATTTATTTTTTTCTTTTATTTTTAAGCAAAATATACACTTTAATAGTGGTCTTTACAAGAGTAGGTGTCTGATGGGCAGGCACCCCACAGGTGAGTAAAAAAGCAATTTATTCCCTTCCCTGATTCTTCAGTGGTTGAGTATTATGGAGTTTATATTCTGTCCCACATTTTGCCCTAGTCAGATTATTTTCTATTGGATAATTTGAATACATGTGTCTTTCTAGATTGAATGTTTTAAGTCAGCTAAGATTGGTTAAATTTTTGAAATGAGAGTTTGGCTATCTCCACTTTTTTATTCTTTTGTGACAGGAAGGTTTACTGATATTTTATAGGGAAACATATACAGATCTACCCATTTTCTTTATTCCCATTTATTCGTTCCCTTGAGCAGCTTGTATTTCTGTGTCTTCATAAGCAGAATCTAGATACCTTTAGATGGCTTAAAATGTGTTCTAGTTTTGGTGAGATAAGCACTAATGTAACTCTATGGACTGAAAAATTTTAGTTAAGGTATGTGTTCTAAGCATTGAATATATATATATATACATATATATTCATTTTTTTGCCAGTCCTGGGCTTGAGCTCAGGGCCTGAGTACTGTCCTTGGACTTTCTCAAGGTTAGAGCTCTATCACTTGAGCCTCAGCACCACTTCTGGCTTTTTTTTATGTATGTGGTACCAAGGAATTGAACCTAGGTCTTCGTGTATGCTAGGCAAGCATTCTACCACTAGGCCAAACTCCTGGCCCCAGCATTGAATATTTTTTTGAAGATGAATGTTTTCAAAGCCTTCCCATATTTGAGAAAGCTTTGAAAAATCATGGGTTCATATCTAGGAATTGATTGTATTCTCAATTTTTTTCTTTTTTTTTTTCACTCTTAGGTGAGCGAAAGAAACTAAAAATGACAAGTAAAAGACTTGAGAAGTCCATGGGGGCTGTTCAGATGGGGTTATTTAAAATGCTCCAAGGATTCCACAGCAAAGTTTTGCCACCCATGAGTCCAAAAGTGGTTACAGAAGAAGAAGTGAACCGCATGGTAACGTATTATGGAATTTCTATGCGAAATACTAGGATGCCATCTTTCTCTTCAGGACATTGATGAAAATTTCCAAATATCAGACAGAGCATTCCTGACTAGTATCAATTTAGTTATTAGTAGGCTGGGAAGAGAATAAGTGCTTTTCAAATTCTGAGTCTAACTATAACAGAGTACCAGAAACGGAATGATTTACAAGCAGGGTTTACTTTGGCTCATAGTCTGGAGGCTAGAAATCTAAGAGTGGGTAGCTGCATTTAGTTAGGGCCTCATGCTACATACTTGTATGGCAGGAGAATAGAAGAGCAAGAAAAGTACTAAAGGGGTTCAAACTCTTAAGGGACATGTTAATTTATAAGGGTACCACATAGTAAGATTCTAACACATGAGTTGTAGGAGTCACACTCAAGTCACAGAATTATTTTTTAAATAATTGAGTAGAATTGAGTGATCTATCATTGTATAGTTCAAAAATAAATGTCAGAATTGTATAAGAATTAACCTAATACTATGTTACCTCTATATTGCCAAGTTATTTTTGTTTATACATCTGTAGATCACAGAGCATTAAAATAACTAAATGATACCTAAGACAAATATGTATTCTGTTTTTTTCAAACTAAAATATTTATAACCTAATGGTTCATAATGGCTTATTGAGAATCAAATTCTGAGCCAGACACTATAGAAAATATTCATAGAATCTCAGGCTGTTAATAGAATTTGCTCAATTTTAAAAATGAATCTCAAGTTGCATTCCCACTAGAAAAATAAAATTGATCCTTTTCTGTTATGATGGCTATTGGTACATTTTATAGAAACTCCTGACTTTTTGCTTTTAATGCTTTATTATTTTTATTTAAATCATAATATTGCTGATACCTCTTAACACTACATTACTCTAATCAGTGTTCTAATAAATAAGAACATTAAAAACTGCATTGAAAGCTCAATTAGCAATGTGTCTTCAGTTGAATAGATTCAATCACAGAAGTCAACTTTGTAGGAAAATGAGGATTCTTGAAGAGTTTGACTTTAACCAAAGGCAAAAATAGCTCAGCTAAATTACATACCCTGAATATTTTTTTGTATAAGTCGTAGTATACACTTAAGCACCACGTTGCTGCCAACAATCCTAGACCCTTGGTTTGTATAGTAGGCCTGAGGCAGTGTGGACATTTTAGAGTTACTACAAACAACAGCAGGGGGTTCTGGCCAACTAATACCTTGATGAACTGGTTGTATGTAAATTATGGGCTATATGCTTTTTTCTTACAACTTTGGTAGAGTTACAGCATTTTGTGTTCTTATTTGGGTATACATTGTGACTGACTGCTGGAGCATAAAGCTCTTTTAAACATAATCTAAATATCCTCTTATGATTTCTAACAAGTTCAAACTCATTTCTAAGTAGTGCAATTATACTTCCAAGATTCTTGAATTTTATAAGATTTACTGTGAAAGCCAAGTACCAATGCTTGCAATCCTAGCTATTCAGGAGGTTGAGATCTGAGGATTGACATTTGGAGACAAACTGAGCAGAAAAGTCTTGGAGACTCTTATCTCCAGTTAACCTGCAAAAGGCCAGACTAGAAGTTTAGTTCAAGGAATAAATTTTTAGTATTTAGTAATAATATTATACTATTAATAACTATTAATAGCACAATACTAATAAATAATAAATTATACGTTACTATTTTGTTATTATAATAAACAAATTATTAATTATTAGATCACCTGTCATAAGCAAGGAAATAGGGTCCTGTTTTCAAGCCTAGCACACATACATAAAAACAAAATCATTTTTCCCATTAACATAGTATAATGTGATCATTAAACAACCCCCAAAACTTTGCTTACACGTTGCATCTTCAATTGAGAAATAGGAATATCTCAGATTCCTTAGCTCCAAAGCCTATACATGATTTTTACGAAGTTAAGTGTTTTATGCTCAGATGCTTCTTGTGTGCATAAACATTAAGCTCTTTGGACATCTACCCATGTAGTTTTGGGACTTTTTTTTTTCTCTAGAGATCCTTTGTGTGATTCCTTCAAAATTATAAGGGAAGGGGGCAAACCTGTCAGTTTAAATTACTGTTCAAAGACTTCAAAAGTGCATGGGGAGTCTCTAGGATAATTTAGTTATTTTAAATATTTTATAATGGAACTTAGCAGCATTCCAGAATTATCCTGAGGGCCGCAGATACAAATTATTCATAGCTGGTACTTATGGAAACAGATTTTCAGTGTAACCACTTATGAAGCTTTGGCTCTTGTGTTTTGAATTCTAGCTGACACCCTCAGAGTTCCTGAAGGAAATGTCTCTTACCACAGAGCAGAGACTGGCAAATACACATTTCATATGTCGGCCACGGGTCATCGAACTCTTAGACATGGGAGAAACAACACATCAGAAGGTAGATAGGGCTAAGTATGTAACCTATGAACATCAACTCCTTCCCTGGGTTTGCCTCACTTTTTCTTTTTCTCTCTGTTGATCTTGATCTCTGTGATTGGGTATGGTGATAATTAAAATTATTAAGTGCAAAAACATTGAAAAATCATTTCTAAGTAGTCACACGTTTTGTTTTGTTTTGTTTTGTTTTGTTTTTCTCTGTTGTGGGCCTTGAACTCTGGACCTGAGCACTGTCCCTGAGCTCTTCAGCTCAAGGCTAACACTCTGCCACTTGAGCCATAACACCACTTCTGGAGAGGAGAATCTCACAGGGCCTGGAGTTTGGCCTAGTGGTAGAGTGCTTGCCTAGCATTACACGAAGACTGGGGTTCGATTCCTCAGTACCACATACATAGAATAAAGCCGGAAGTAGTTCTGTGGCTCAAGTGGTAGAGCTTTAGCCTTGAGAAAGCCCAGGGACAGTGCTCAGGCCCTGAGTTCAAGCCAAAGGGAGAAAAATGAGTCTCATGAACTTTTCATGCCCGGGCTGGCTTTGAACAGCAATCCTTAGATCTCAGCCTTCTGATTAGCTAGGATTACAGGTGTGAGCCACCCAGCCAGTCATTCTTCTTTTTAAGTTACTTCTGGGCACTAGAGTTTACAGGGTAGGAGCAATGCCAGGAATTACATTGCCAAGCCTAATCAAGTTTTCTCCTTAGGATAAGCATTTAAGTGTTCTTTTTTTTTTTCCCCTGAGCTTTCCACTGGGAAGGAAAAAAAATTGACTTGTTTTTATTAAAGTAGGCATTTGTTGTCTATTTTAGGGCTCATTCCCAAGAAAAAAATGTATCTTTTCTGTGTATAAAAATAACAATTTAAATGTTCTATATTATAATGTAAAACATACCTCAACATTTTAGGAACCTAGAAGTATGCTTTATATTAGAATATCAAGGCAGTGGTATAGCAGTGAGAACAAAGTAGCACAAGGATTCATTCTCCATGTGTGAGGCAACTCTGAAGGTGTGGGAACCCCTTCACAGGAAACTAATCCCCAGTGGTCCATCTGGGGATTGTGTCATAAATTGTACAAAATATTGGAGCCTATAATTTAAAGCATTATAGTTAAAGAGTATGAAATAAGATCTTCTTCCAGAAAGGAAATATCTCCTTCTACTAGACTTCTGTAAGCAACAGCAATTTAGAATCACCTTACTCACACTCAAGGACTGAGAGACCATAGTCCATCCCATGGTCCATGGGATTCCTTTGGAATCCATGAAGATCAAGTCCTTTAAGCTCCCTACTCTTGACAAGCCATGGGATTCCAATCTCTGTCTACCTAAGCTTGGTACAGAGCTCAGCAACTTCCTACAGTATTAAAGGGAAAAGTAACCCAGTTGACTCTAGTTGCATTATTATTTTTCTTCCTTTCTGTATTCTGGAATTAAATTGTTGAATATCTTGTTAACTCTTCAGTGCCTCTAAACAGGTTGATTATTCTGTAGGGGTGTTAGTTTAATTTACCTCATTTACCACTGCTACGAATGGAAGCCTAGGGTTAATGGTCATATTAGCCTATTTTCTTTTTAAACTATAGAACCAAAAATTTGACTTTTTTCTGTCGGTTTTGGGGCTTGAACTCTGGGCCTGTGTGCTGTCCCTGAGCTCTTGAGCTCAAGACTAGTACTCTACCACTTGAGCCACTGCACCACTACTGATTTTCTGGTGATTAACTGGAGATAAGAGTCTCCCAACTTTTGTGCTCCAACTGGCTTTGAACGGTGATCCTCAGATCTCAGCCTCCTGAGTGGCTGGAAATACTGGAGTGATCCACTGGCACCCAGCTCAAAAATTTGACTTTCTTTTATATTGAAGAAGTTGATGACAATGATCTTACTTAATCATACTTATTAATAATTTTACTGCTTTTTGAATGTTTTCCAGATTCTTGGCTTTACTATTTAGGGTGTTATGTAGTATTTTCTTACCTTCACCTATTATTTTTATTTTTGCTACTTTGTGACTAACTGAATATTTTCCTCTTTCAATTGCAGTTTTCAGGAATCGATTTAGATCAGGCATTATTCCAGCCCTTTCCATCAGAAATTATATTTCAGAACTATTCTCCCTGTGAAGTCTATGAAGTTCCACTGGTTTTGAGGAACAATGACAAAGTGAGTATGCTCTCCTGAGTAAAGGAACTTCTCCAGGACATATGGGAAGAATTAGGATCTTAGATAAGTTCTTTGATTGACAGACTTAGGAAAATAGAGTGGAGAACTTAGTCTTTGACTAATGAAGCCAAGCTGTATCTGTTTTGTTTGTTTTGTTTTTCTTTTTTGGTGGGACTATCTGTTGAACTCAGCTCTTCATGCTTTCTAGGCATTTGCTCTTACCACTGAGCCATAGCCTCCAGCCATTATTTTTGCTGGTTGTTTTAGAATAAGGTCTTGAATCTTATCTAGGCATGTACCTCAATATAATCCATCCATGTTAGGTTCCCTGTGTAGCTGGTAATAGGTACCCATCATGGCATCTAGCTCTTCATTAAGAAATGGTCTTGCGAACTTTTCAACCTGGTCTGACCTTGAACTGAGAGGAGCTAGGATTGTAGGGGTGTGCTGTGGGCACTAAGCTATATATTTTCTGTTGTTATATGTTCAGTTCCAATGCAGTGCCTAACAAATTGTGAGCTCTCAACAAATACAATATCTTGTTGGTGAATAAGGCTTTAATTTGATGAAGGGTAGGAAATTCTCATGTCTGACCAGTCCATTAAAGCTTTCTAATAAGACAAAACAATTACTGTTAATGTTGGTGTATTCTGACATCAGTTTCCAAGTTCAAGCAAAAATCCATTAATTGGGTACTTTCATTTCTATCCTTAAATTATATTTCTAGGCAACTTCTTTTTTATGACTTGTAAAGTTCTTTCTCCCTTTTTTACCCCCTTCTTTCTATATTAAATAGCCTTCAAATTTGCCTACAAATAGCCATAGTTCTGGGAGTCTTTTCTCAGTGTCTATGCCTTGTCTCTTTTTGAGTTCCTCTTGATTAATCCTCTACTTACGTCTTTTTCTTCAGAGATTGATTAGCATTTATTTCAAGGAAATACATGAAATGTCTGAGGGTTTCCTTGACATCTGATGACAACAAAAGATAATAACAGTTCAACATTAAACATAATTATGCACAAAGAGTAAACAGATAGGGAAAAAGCAACTGAAAATGCTAAACTTAAAATACAGATAGGAATATTTAGAGACCAAAAAAATTGAACTATTAGAAAATAAATCAAGATTATGTTGGAATCCAAAGCACATGGGAAGAGTCAGAGGCGTATTGAGTACAACAGCTCATTAAAGGAATCAGCGATGCCTTTCAGAGATCAATACAAAGTCAGACTCTGCAGAAAATGGTATATTTAGCTATTCAGTGCAGTATATTTAAGCAAGAGGAGCTCTCGAAACAGAAACTTAAAGGGTAAGAAAGAAATGATAAGGAATCCAAGGTACTTGATGTAATGTCCAAGGCACTCAGGGTGATGTCCCTAGCCCTCAAGAGGTATATCACATAAACATTAGGACTTTTTATGTATGCTAACCAGTTCCCTTCCTTACTTTGAATTCTTTTCTCTATGTTGGAAGTGAACTTTACAACTTGGGAGGGGTGAGGGGGAGAAAAAATGGGAGAAAAACATGGGAAGGGGTGACAATATTCAAGAAATAACGTACTCACTACCTTATGAATGTAACTGTAACTCCTCTATACATCACACTGATAATTAAAAAAAAAAGGTTGTTTAGTTATTATCACACTACTAAATCCAGAAAGTCCAAGTGGCCCTTTGTCCATTTCTTCTTTGATCCTAGACAAATAAGTATCAGTGGGTAGACAGGGTACTTGGGTAATGTGACACCTCCTGATAAGATGCAGCTCAAGTGCTGGCCTCATGCAGGCAGAGGAGAAGTTTAGCTACTAATCAGCCAACAACGTTCTTCAGGCTGGACAGATTAGTTCTCCAGTGAATTATACTAGGACCTTGTACTATGAGGCTGACATAAGCCTCAGTTTTTCTGTCCTTCATTCATGTTCTTGGACTATGGAGAGACCTGGGAGAGACTTTGTGGAATAGAGGTGCCTATTTCACTTTTTATTTCCTTCCTTGCTGTCATGGAGTGAAAAAACTACAACTTGTTTGGACATTACTTCTTTGTTTCTCATATACACATACTGGATGAGAATAAGCCATGAACACTCTTAATGGGGTTCATTTGGTACCTGATGGGCACCTATGCTTCTGGTTGGTTGTCATAGACCATCGGCCTATATTAATGATTTTCATGGCCCCTGTGTGATATTACAAATATCTAAATATCTCTCGGCAGAGGAAAGACTCTCCACCTCTGCAAGCTGCATGATTCTATTTGGGATATAGTTTTGAATATGCAGATTCCAGAGTCAAATTGATCAGTTTCTAGCTAGAGACTTCGGGAAAGCTATGGGGGTGATAGCGCCCATTTCCATAGAGTGTTTTTGAATATTAAATGAGATCATGAATATATTTAGTTGAGTTCTTGTATCTATCCTAAGTGCTAAACAGGTATGATTTTGTGGTTATTGTATGATTTTTTGTTATTGCTATTGATTCTTTATCCGTTTTTTAGTGGGCTATCATGTTCTAACTAAATATACTCCTAGAGAGGTTGCCTAGTAAACGAGCTTCCATTCTCGTTATGATTACCCTTTTTTAATTTTTAATTTTTCAGATAAGGTTTCCCACTTATCCCTGGGTTAGTCTCCTATCTCCCATATTTACTTCCCATAGCTGGGATTACAGGTTTGTGGCATCATGCCCAGCATGATGCTTTTTCTTTTAAAATTGATTAGACTACCTGATATAGAGATATCACTTGAGCATGTAGCGAGCAGAAGACAAGACTTCAGAAGAATGAAACTGTTTGAAGCCTAGCTGAGATGGGCCTGGGGTATGATTTCCTGGACATGTGGCAGAGAGGAGTCAGACTAGGCCTGGCCTCCCAGCACCATGGCTTGGTGGAGCTGGGCCACTTCCTTCCTTTGGAGAAAGAGAGCCTTGAAGTCAAAAGGCTACAGGGAGGATATACTGTGTACTAAGTCCTGTGGATGGTCTACAGAAAGAGCATAGTAAGTATCAAACACTGGGAAATGATCCAGTTTAACTCTGGCCTGTGGATAAGGCTTTGGCTGATTAGCCAGTTCTTTTTTTGAAGATAATCACATTTAAACAATAAAATGAATACAGACTTACAATAACAAAAATGAGTAATAATAGTAATAACATTAATAAAAATAAAAGTGGAAATTTCTTAAGGGCTAAAGGTAAGTGCTAACATCTCTCTTTAAAATTAGGAGACTGGGACTGGGAATGTGGCCTAGTGGTAGAGTGCTTGCCTAGCATGCACAAAGACCTGGGTTTGATTCCTCGGTACCACATATGTAGAAAAAAGCTGGAAGTGGTGCTGTGACTCAAGTGGTAGATAACTAGCCTTGAGAAAAGTCCAAGGATAGTGCTCAGGCCCTCAGTTCAAGCCCCATGACTGGCAAATAAAAATAGGTTTGTAAAATTAGGAGACTGGAGAAGACCAAATTTGTTTCTCCAGTGGTTAACTGATCGTGGACTATGCTTAACTCTGAGGCTAGTGCTCTTTCTTTCACGTTTTCATACATACATTGCTCAGCATCATGTGCATTTATTGCAGATTCCTAGGATGGTGAAAATTGTTGAGGAAAGTTCACCTTACTTTAAAGTTATCAGCCCCAAAGATATTGGCCACAAAGTAGCTCCTGGAGTACCATCCATATTCCGAATCCTCTTCACTCCAGAGGAGAACAAGGTAATAAGCAACACAGAATCAAGAAATTGGATCTGTGTCATTGGAAACTTGTAATTTAGTTCTAAATATTTGTGGATGAGGTGGTGGTGTTATCCATGCTGGCATTAATAATGGTATTATCAGCAAAGTTATTAATAGGTATTGATGCTATAAATAGATTTGGTGGTGTTGAGTGTGTTAATATTGGTAGGATAGTGGTACTTTTGTCATTGAGTATATTTGTATTTGTTCATTGTTATGGTAATGGAATACCTGAGGCTGTTAATTTTTATAAATGGAAAAAAGAGCCGAGGCTGACACTCCAAACAGCATAGCTTCAGCATCATGAGGGATCACATGTGAGAACTTGAGATGGACTATTGAGTCAAGAAGCCAGAACTCAGGGACTGGCCTGTAGTGAACTCCTAGTAGGCTCTTCCTCTTAACAATCCATTACTTCCTAACATTACCACACTGAAGACTCAATTTCCTCATATGAACCCTGGGAGCCAATCTGCACCTAATCCATAGCAGTGGAGTTGATGCTGGTGATGGGAACATGGATGATATTGGTGGTGGTGGGGAGGATGGTGAGAGGAATCATGAGTATAATGAGAGGAAATAATGGTGTTCCATAGGGAATAAGCAAAGATTTGTCCAACAGTGCCAAGGGACTCCATGAGCTCTAAGTAGCTGAGCTGTAAGGAAGACAAATCTTGCAATACATATTCCTGTCATTTTGAAACCTAGCATCTTAGTATCTTAGTATAGAAGCACATGGCTATAGGGATGCCATAAAAGAAAGGTGTAGCCTAAGTGGGCACGGTGGCTCATGCCTGTAATCCTAGCTACTCAGGAGGCTAAGATCTGAGAATCCAGGTTCAAAGCCAGCCCAGGCACAAAAGGACCTGAGACTCTTATCTCCAATTAACCTCTAGAAAAAGGGAAGTGGGGTTTGGCTCAAGGGTAGGGTGGTAACCTTGAGCTGAAGAGCTCAGGGACAATGCCCAGGCCCAGGGGTAGGGCGATAGCCTTGAGCTGAAGAGTTTAGGGATAGGGCCCAGGCTGTTCAAGTCCCATGACCCACAAAAAAAAAAAAAAAAAAAAAATGAACCTCTTTGAGTCTCTGCTTCTCCACCACCACTACTTAGTAGCAGCTGTTAATGTCATTGTCAGTTTTGCTGCTCATGCTCTTCCTACTACTTTTCTGGAAAACAGAGTAGAGGAAGTTTATTTGGTCTACCAAGCATGTGCTCATGGTAATGAATGGTTAAAATTTCTGTTATAATCATTCTACCATTATTATTCACCACTGTGTAGTGTTTCTATTTATTTCTTGGCTTCTGTTTATGAAGCTGTGATTTTGTTTGGGGTATTGTTGAAGTAAATTAAAAGATAAATAACTCCAGATGTGGATTGTGTGTATGTGCGTGCGTGCGTGCGAGTGTGTGTGTGTGTGTGTGTGTGTGTGTGTGCGTGTGTGTATGATAGGTTGTTAAATTCTTTATTCTTTTTCCTTTTCTCTTGATGCACTCTCTCAAATGTGATCTGTGAAGAGAACGTGTCTGGTTTGAATTTGGGTATCATGTTCCTACCCTGTCATTTCTATGGGATGCTGATTAAGCTTCGGTGGGGTATGCAATCCAGATTGTGCTGGATTTCAGGCATTGGCTTTCCTTCACTTCTCCTTTGGTATTCTCCCAATAAGTCCACTTACTGAGAAAGGGACACATGGGCTTTCTGAAGAGGGGAATGTTTAATACCGTAATAGACATGTAAATTACACGGTGACTTCATTTGTCAAAGTTATGCATTTAATATCTATGTTTTCCAATATATATGCAAATTTTACCTTAAGAAGTGTATAATAAGTAAGAGAAGAGTGGGTGGAGGTCGCTGAAACCAGAATACCCAAAGGTTAATAATGTTGAATTGAGTGATGGTACATTGGAGTTTGTTGTATTATTCTGTTTACTTTGTGTGTGTTCTAAAATTTCCATAACCAAAAGCTAAAAGAAAAGAGAGAAATTTTATTATCACTTACACTGTTTATCTAGCAACCCAGAAAATAGCAGTTGAAATGCATTTTAGTCAGATTGGTATTTACTTTATAGATATGAAATGCTAAGGATTAATATACTGAGCTATATTTTGTGGCTACTTATCTTATTCCAACACCCTTTTTCCATTCCACTTAGTCAGTCATGCATGTCTCTTGGTAAACCTCTAATTTAAAAGTTAACTAAGTTAAATATTATAATACTTTTGTTTTTTTAATGTTTGAAGGTTATGACAGCAGCATATGTATATGAGGAGACATAGTGGATTAGTAGTTATCTACAAAAAATCTATTATCCAGTTTTGGCTGTGCAGGTGTGGTAGGACATCCTTGTAAAATCCCAACAAGAGGATCATGAGTTCCAGGCCAAACTGGGCTACAGAGTGAGACAAACAAACAAAAACCCACTTTGTGTTGGACGTGGACTCTAAAATGTAGGATGGATTATAGAACTCATTTTCATAAACACAGTTGATTTCCCCTTGAGCTCAGACTGATGGATCTTTAGTATCTTCTGTGTCTGCCCCAGCTGAAGCCTCCAGGATGAAACCTAGGAAAAACTCAAGCCAGATTTATTTTAGGAAGAAGTCAGTCATTTTTCTGAGTGTCACTGTTTCATCAATTGGCCAAATTGATAGTGAAAGTGTGTGTGTGTTCTCATTATTCCCTGCTGATCTTGGCCTTCCCCATTCTCATTTGCCCTGTGTACATCTGGAGGGTGAGATATGTAAATTGCAATATGCTACCATTAATAAGGCAGTCCCCTTTCAGCTGGATTTTCAGTACCCATGTATATTAGCATGTTGAAGAAGATAATGCAATTTATAGTTTCACTCTCATCTCTTGATCTGGCTTCCTGGTGATGGGATGTTAAACATGCCAAATGGCCAGATAGCAGGTGCAGGAAATTCACTTGGCTTTCCTTATCTATCCTCACACAGACTTATTTTTAGCCATTGGATATGTTATTAATCTGTTAGTTTTTATATCATGCACTATGAAACTATAATAGCCAATGTTATCATCAAATAACACTAAATTTCTGGAGCCTGACATTTTTTCTTGACCTCTGAAATGTGAATCTCTGGCATTCAAATGATTATGAAGAATATGAAGCTTTTGTCAGAAAGCAAAGCAGAGTCATTCCGTGGATGAAAGAAGGCATCTGTTTATGCTAGTGTTGCCATGGAAATGACTGCAGTGTTCAAAGACAGTAGGTAGTGGTGCAGTCTTCTTCGATATCTTTTGAGGAAATATTTCACTTGCTGTTGATGGTTTTCCTGACTCATTACTATGAAATTTTTAGACTGTTCCACCAAAAGAATAGCATGTTAACATATTTCATGTGCACTGGGTATATCACAATAAAATATACACCAGCATTTGAAATTATAGTATAGATGTTATAAAATCATTCACAGTCAATTACTTTTGTTTACAAAAACAATGGTAAGTATTTTAGATTCTTTCTGATTGGAATTAGCCTTCCCTAGTTCTGTCTAGATTCCCCCCTGAAGTCTTAATGTCTTGCACAGTGCCCAACACATAAGAAGAGACAGTAAACATTGAATGAGATGACTGGGTAAAAACTAATATGAAGGGAAAAAAAAAGAAATTTCTTTAACATGAGAGTGACCTGCAGAGAAAAGGGGTTCAAATAGCTTTTGTGTCCTGAATGTATTAACATTTAATTTTCTTGGGAGGCAGAGAAGGGAGAATCACAATTTGAAGCCAGCCTAGGCAAAAAGTTAGCAAGACCTTGTCTCAAAACCAGCTGGGCTATAATCAGGAGGCTGAAATCTGTCATAGTTCAAAGACAGACCAAGCAAAGAAGTCCATGAGGAAAAAAAAAAGCTGAATATGATGAGATATGCCTAATCCTAATCCTACCTATTTAGGAGGGTGAGCTAAGAAGACCCTCTCTCTCTCTCTCTCTCTCTCTCTCTCTCTCTCTCTCTCTCTCTCTCTCTCTCTCTCTCTCACACTAACTTTTTTTTGTTATTTATGCCGGGAAAATGTCTAAGAATTCCTTAAGAATAAAAAGCACATTTCATTTTCTATCTTCAGCAAGTTAAATCACTGATTTTTATCTTTCTAGATGGATAAATATCACTTTATAAGCAGGCTAATAAAGAATTTATGAATTCTCTTTAAGAAGAACTCTTGATAATTTAGTGCCCAAATAAAAAACATCTTAAATGAATAATATTCTTTCTTTATATATGCCTTTGAACTAGTATCTAATTCTTTGAGTAGGAATCCTGTTCTTTGGGGCTAAGTTCTTTGAGGTAGAGTCTAATGGAGAACAGAACAAGTCATGGTCTTCCTAGCACTCTGAACCTGTAGTAGATAGACAAACAAACCAATATGTAACTTAATACCTGTTTCTGACTCCATAGAAGATTAGTAGTGATGGCACCTCTTTTTCTTCAATAGGGAAAAATTCTCTGTTATGGTGAAACTGGGGCAGAAAACTAAACAAGGCAAGCAAATATCAAGGAGGAAAGCCTTCTGGGAGAGGGAACAGCAAGTACAAAAGCCTTGTATCAGAAACCTATTTAGAAGCATGGTTTAATAGAATGCAAGACTAGTGAGGCTGGAGCAGAGGAAGCTGGTAGAGAAAGTGGCAGGGGTTGAGGTTGCAGAGGAGGGTGAGTTCATAAAGGATCTGAGAAGTCATGTATAATAAGATAAGAAGTTTCTATAAAATACTTTAAAATTATTATTATTATTATTATGAAAGCCTTCATTCATATGGAAACATTAAAAGTAAAGTAAATTAGCATCAACCAGCTTTTCAAATTACCAGTGCATAATAAATTTCGCTTAAACCCATATATCATATTATTCAACTGTAATTTTTTCATATTTTTATTGTAATTAATAGAAGGGTTACATTATATTTGCCAGATAGAAGGTACATTAATTCACATACATTGATACCCTTTCTCATGTCTTGGTCCCCATTTCCCACCCCCTCACCCCCACCCCTCATCTTGTTTTCCCCCCTTCCCTATCCAATTTCAAATAACCAAATACAAATATATCCAACATATCAGATAACAAAGTAAGATACTGTAACAATATTGAGATAATCAAGGGATAGCAAAAGAGATGAGAGATAACATAGTACATTAAGGACAACAATCACTCATTTCAACTGTAATTTTTAATCTCTTAAGAATTCTAGCCTTGGGGCTGGGAGTTTGGCCTAGTGGTAGAGTGCTTGCCTAGCATGCACGAAGACCCGGGTTCGATTCCTCGGTACCACATACATAGAAAAAAACCCGGAAGTGGTGCTGAGGCTCAAGTGGTAGAGGTCTAGCCTTGAGAAAAGTCCAAGTACAGTGCTCAGACCGTGAGCCTCAAGCCCAGGACTGGCAAAAAAAGGATTATAGCCTTTTGAAAAAATTAACATAACTGTAATACCATTAGCATACCTGAAAATGCCTGGATTCTTTTAATGCCATTAAATATCCAGTCAGAATTCAGGCTTTCCCAGTTGAATCTTTTACTTTTTTTTAAGTTAGTTTGGTTAAATTATAAGCAAGCAAGGTTCATTCATTGATCCTTATCAGACTGTCTAGAATAGGTTTTTCCCCAGTTGCATATAAATGCATAGTTAAAGAGCCTTGGTTAGATTTATGTTCCTCTACTTTTTTTTGGCAGTGATGTCCCAGTGATATGGTACTTGTTATCACATCATCGCAGGAGTCACACAATGATAGTAATGTTTTGTTTTAATAATGATCCTCATTCCATAATTACCAGTAACTGGTTGGAATTATTCCTAAAATAATCACAACAAAACTCTTTCACCAACTTATTTCTCCCCAGGTACAGTTCACACAGGACACAGCTTGAGAGCTTGGTCCTTTGCCTTTTTCCTTCCCAACAAGTTTCAATTTCACATGATGACATCTGTAATTATTTTCTTCTTTTTCCTGTTGCATGTTGCTGAATTGAACCCTGGCAATAAATCTGGGGCAAGTAACTTTCTAATAGTTTAGGGAAATATGAGTATGGTTTGGACTAGTACTGTGATAGTGAGGGAGGAGTTAGGATTTCTTACTAAGGGTTATGGGGATTTGCTGGTAGAATCAGCAAAGGATGAAGGATGTAAGAAAAAGTCTAGTTAACTCATAAAATTTTGGTCAGCTATGGGCAAAAATGGTGGTGCCATTTATTGAGGTAAGAGACAGTGGGTTTGCAAGGTTAGCTGGGGCAATGGTAGAAAATGAAGAATCAGGGTAGAGAATAAAGAATAAAATGAGAATGTGAAATGACTATTGGAGTTGGCAAAGCCATGATTGGCTTTGGTGTGGAGACTTTTTTGGAATACTGGATACAGAAGTTCGACTAGTAGAGTTCAAGAGAGGATGGAAAGTGGGGAGCAGACAAAATGGAGTTTTGCTATAAAAATTAATTGGGAAATGGGGAAATAGCTGGAGGTGGAGGTCAATGGTAGGGGGTTTGTTTTGTTTGTCAATAGTTACAGTGAGACTATTTAAGTGTGATAATAAGCTGAAGTATGTTCAATTCAGTAAGAAAGAACATTGGTTGTTTGGATGATTGTGGAGGTTCGATATCTGTCACATAGAGAGGAGGAGCAGAATGTGTGGGTTCAGATGTGGATGAAGGAATTTAAAACATTTCCAGGGATATTGAATATAAGACACATTGAGTCCTAAGCAGATCTATTTTGCTCTGTTGCCATCCTCCCATCACAGTTAACAGAGGAGAAAATGCAGAAAGGGGATTGTGGTAGCTTAATCCATACTTCTGCAGCAGACATCATCATCTCTTTGTTTTAAACAACCATTGGCATGTTTGCACTGTTTTTTTTTTCTATTGCCAGTCCTGGGGCTTGAACTCAGGGCCTGGGCATTGTCCTTGAGCTTTCTTTCTTTTTCATTTTTTATTGTAATTAATAGAAGGGTTACATTATATTCGCCAGATAGAAGGTGCATTACTTCACATACATTGATACCCTTTCTCATGTCTTGGTCCCCATTTTCCCCCCCCCCACCCCCACCCCTCATCTTGTTTTCCCCCCTTCCCTATCCAGTTTCAAATAACCAATTAAGCACATATAAAATATATCAGATAACAAGGTGAAAAATTGTAACAATATGAGATAACCAAGGAATTGTCCTTGAGCTTTCTCAAGGGCTAGTGCTCTACCACTTGAGCCATAGTACCTCTTCCAACTTTTGCTGTGTATGTAGTATGGAGGACTCAAACCCAGGGCATCATGCAAGTTGGCAAACACTCTACCAGTAGGCCACACTCCCAGTCCATGTTTACACTCTTACGTTACCTGTGTAAAATCAAGATTTATTTTTAATGTTGCAGGAAGTCTTGTGTGCCATTCTCGTATTCTTCTGCAAGTTTGTTTTATCATCGGGCTTGAACTTGTGGCCTGGGCATTGTTCTTGAGCTCATTTTGCTCAAAACTAGCACTCTACCACTTTGAGCCACAGTGCCACTTCCACTTTTCTGGTGATTAATTGGAGATAAGAGTCTCACAGACTTTCTTGACCGGGCTGCCTTTAAACCTTGATCCTCATATCTCAGCCTCCCGAGTAGCTAGAATTACAGGCATGAGTCACCAAATGCCTGGCTCTGCAAGATTTTTAAAGTTTGGTGCAGGGCACGTCAGAAGGAAGACTGAAGAGCATTATTATCCAGACAACATTTTAGGATATAAAATGATTTGTAGCTCTCTCTTAGAGGCAAAAGAGCATGGAATAAATATTTGGGTTTTCATTAGTGACCTGATTACTGTGAATCTCAGGACAGTGAGAAGAGAACCTCAGCTGAAGTGATTGCTTAGATTACAGGCTGACAGCCTCCCGAGTTGTCACCTCTGAATTAATTCTAAGGCAGTAGTGCAATACATAATGGCATATTACATTATCTAATATAGTCATATTAAGCATGTACCTTCAGAGTATGCTTTAAAATTGTTTAAAGAGAGTCATAGGTCTTTATTCTTTTATCAGTGTATAAATTGATTATGAGAAATATGTAATTCTGACTCAATTGCACACCTTTTCATTTGCGAACTTGAAAAGATTGGAAAATATCTTGATTGATATTTCAATCAGCTTTCTAGATCATTTTCCTCTGTCTCAATTTCCCTGTGAAACAAGGCAGAGGAAACAAAAATATAGAATATAAGAAAAATAGGGAAGGAAAGGGGGACAAAAACATGAGAAAGGGTATCAAGGTTTGATACTTGACCAATGTAAGTGTAACCCTTCTATACTTTATCCCAACAATAAAATACAATAAAAAAGAAAAAGAATATAAAAAATAAATAAGACAAAACATTCAAGATGGTCACTAATCCGAGATTCAGCAGCACCTTTCCCTCTGCTCCCCTAGCAAAGATTCAGTGTTAAGTTGCCACATGTGCCAGCTGTTCCCCAGTTTATAATTCCCAACAAACCCTTTGCTGGCTGGTTTTGATCGCTTAATAAAAAAATGGAAGTAATACTTATATCCTTAGGATTCAATTCTAATCAGACTAGGCTGTTGTGTTGTTGAATAGTACAGAGTTTCCACAGATCAAATATAGTAGTGTCACTTATACTTCCTTGTGTCTGGAAATCATTTCTGAACTTGGCATTGCCATCTGGAAACCAGAATCAATCAAAAGTGAAGAGTCCAACAACTCAGCTTAAAAAATTTCACTAGTACTGTTCATTGATTTTTATTACTCCTACCTTAGGATTTTTATGTTCACAATTCCCCTTGCCAAGGAACACTGTGTTCCTGATCTCTCCTGGCTGGCTCCTTAGGCTGTTTATGTTTCCATCCAAAGGTCATTTACTCAGAGAGGCCTCTTAGGAATTCAACCTATGCAGCCCCTTGCCCATATTATTGCCTGCCCATGTCTTATTTTGTTTAAAGCCCTGTCCCTGTTTGTACTTACCTTGTTCTAAATTATTATGGTCATTTTCAGGATCATCATCATTATTCCTTGTACTAAAGAGTAAGCACACTGCTGAGTTTTTCTCATATGCCTTATATGAAACACTGTATTTGATACAAACATTTAATTGTGACAGCTAAAATTGGTTGCCTGCTTCCTATTCACCAAACACTAGGCAAAGTAAGCATATTAACTGACCAGTCCAGGTCAGGATCATCTCTTGCTTGGATTTCTGTGGTAGCCTTCCAAATGGTCTTCCTTTTGTTAGAACAAAATTCTACTTTTTTATATATGAATACTTTTCTTTTTTACTATCTGTGATTATTCAAAGGAGTTGTCATTTAACAAAGCAGCTTACGACTATATTTGATCACTGTCACCCCTTTCAGCAATCTCACTCATCCCTCTCCTAGCCACCCCTTTCTTCATCCTTTTTAATTTTCTAGGATATATTTTCAATTCTCCCCTCTTCTACTCTTCATTTGCTTACCACTTTGCCTGTAACCTCATCCCACCTCTTTCTAGTACCTCTTTTACCATGTTTTATTTTGCTGAACCTTGACTTTGCCTTTCTAAGAAATTATTCTATTTGAATTCACCCTTGATTCTACCAAATTTCAGTCATTTGTGTATTCTTGTGTATCATCCAATATATTTACTTATAAGTTTATAAGTTAAATTTAGCTTCCACATATGAGGGAAAACATGGATCCTTTGTCTCTCTGGGCCTGACTTGCTTCCCTTCACATAATTTTTTTCAGGTCTTTCCATTTCTTTACAAGTAGTACAATATCATTCTTTTTACTGTTGGCTATATGATTCCTGAAAAGGAGATTTAAGTTCAAAATGACTTTCCATTTATCACAATTGCCTTGCAGCTAAAACATACCAGCACAGTGCAAAAACTGAATAAAGAAAAATAAACTCTGGTTAGATAATCATTCCTTTCATGGATTGATTATCTGGCCAGTTCTTAAGGAGGCTGTTACCACTTTCCTCTTGTGGTAAGTCTTGCTTATTGCTAAAGGTTCACTTGTAACTTTTTCTCTGCTGTGGTACCTGCAAGAGTTCTATCTAATGAGATGATATCAAGAGTGACTATCTTCAGCATTCTGTTGCACTTAGATATAAGACTAGAAAAGAGAGGCCTGAAACCTCAGCATTTTTATTGAAATGGTCTGTAATGACTTTGAAAACTGGATTTATATCACCTACCTATTGCTGTATAACAAGAGCACTCCACAGTTTAGTGCCTTAATTAGTAAGCATTTATTACTGTCCACAAGACTGTGGCTCAGTTGAGTGGTTGCTCTGTTCTTCTGAGGCAGGATAGAAGCTCATCTCACTTGGCTGGATTCTCTCTCCATGATGATCAGGTAGCTGAGACTAGGCTATCCTACCCCTGACTGGAACCTCAAACCCTTGTCTTGGCTTATTTATTCATCATTGTCAGGATCCAAAGAACAGAACTGGAAATGCCAAAGCATCTTAAGACCATGGCTTGAAATGGGCAAGGATTAGAGAAATAGACTCCACTACTGTTGGAGATGCTGCAACATTGCAAAGAGTGTAGGTATGAAGTGACTACTCATTAGTTATTCCAGGACATGGGCTGGAAAAATAGAGGAACTGTATGAATCTCCTTTGATCACTCTTTCCCATCTTCTGAATAGTTGAAAGGCATGTGAAGCCTGAGCTATGCTATTGGCTTGTAGATTTTTAACACTTTACCAGAAAAGAGAATCTCACTGAAAGTACATCTGCCATGAGAACTTTTCACTGAAATACTTACCCTAAGTGTTTTGCACAATGAGTGTCATAAAAATGATGGTATAACCATCATTTTTCTGGCATAGGTATCTTGATCATATTGCCCCCAAATAATGATTGTACCTTTCCCTTCTAGGATTATGCCCATATATTGACTTGTATAACTGAGAGAGAGAAGTTTATTGTGCCCATCAAAGCTAGAGGTGCACGAGCCATCCTGGATTTTCCCGATGAGCTGAATTTTTCCACTTGCCCTGTTAAATACAGCACTCAGAAGATCCTTCTGGTACGAAACATTGGCAACAAAGATGCAGTGTTTCACACCAGAACTTACAGGTATGCAGATATTCCTTTGACTCTCATCTTTGATGGACTATGGTTCAAGCTAACCAGCTCAAGTAATTTGGAGAATAGCTTGTTACAATCTCCAGTTGCAAAATTGGGACACCTCATTAATGGAGCAATGAAGACCCCTTCTCCATCCTCAGAGCAAATTAAAGCTCTAGGTTTAATATCTTACATTTCTTTCTAAATCAGCCTAACCTGTTTGGTGTTTTTCAAATGATGGATAAATGTTCTGCTAGTATAGAAAACACAATGGGCATTTACAAATTAATATAATATTTTCTCCAAGAAAATTGCTAGATGAGTCTGCTATTTGTTGTACCAGATTTAGTGGCTTAAAACGACATATGAAGATTATCTTACAATTCCATAGATGGGAAGTCAGTCTGTGCTCAATCAGACTGTTGACATGGCAGTGATCCTTTTTGGAGGCCTGGGGTAGGGGAGAATCCATTCCTTTGCCCTCAGCTTTCTCACCTAGGAAATTAGGAAAAGGGTAGTCATCACTTCATAGAGTTGTTATGAGAAAAAAATAAATAAACATAAACTGCGAGTACATAGCAAATTCTATTTAAGGTGTCTGCCCTTTTGTTTTTTTACTTCAAATGAGTTGCCAGCATGGTCAGCAGAATAATAGCTCCTCATATATGCCCTTGTTCTAATTTCCCAGAATTAGAGAATATTACATGGCAAAAACAATACCTTAGCTGACCCTGTAATGGGAAAATCATCCTGGATTCTTTGCATGGGCCCAATGTAATTACAAAGATTCCAGAAAATAGCATAGAGAAGCAGAGTTCCAAGTGATAGAATGTGAAAAGTCTCAGTCTGCTATTGCTAGCAATGAAAATGAGACAACTGTGGGATGGAAAGGTAATATCAGGAGCCCTGGAGCTGGAAAGTGATAGAGTTTGATTTTAATCAGAGTAGTTATGGAATCCCTATAGTGTAGACACCATGGGGAAAAATTCTTTTGGAAATCCATGTCTTTGGGTATTCTTTATGGCATTTGTACAATCTTTGTTGTGTCTGGCAAGCCTCACATCTTAATTGAGGAAAGGGAAGCCTGTTGTTCAGCTGGCTCACAATGTCTTAGAAGGAACCTGTTTTAAAAATGAAAACAAAAGGTCCCCCACAACCACCATCCATAGGCAGATTCAAGACATACCTTGATGATGTTTTTTTAAATAATTTTTATTGTGATTAATAGAAGGAATACATTATATTCGCCAGATAGAAGGTGCATAACTTCACAAACATTGATACCCTTTCTCGTGATAATGTTTATAGGAAAAAGATTTACTTTCATATGTAGGCAGCCTATCTTCCTGGACGGTTCAGCCTGGCATGCACGAAGCCCTGGGTTCGATTCCTCAGTACCGCATACACAGAAAAAGCCAGAAGTGGTGCTAGGGAGCAAGTGGTAGAACGCTAGCCTTGAGAAAGCCCAAGGACAGTGCTCAGCCCTGAGTCCAAGCCCCAGGACTGGCAAAAAAAAAGTTGTAGAAAAATATGTGACTCTTTTCTATGCATGTAACTGTGTGACACATCATCTTTTCCTATCACAGAAATAATTCTAAGGTAAAATACCAACTCAAGGATTAATTAGGAATCACAAAGACAATACAGCATTCTCATTTTACAGATGAAGTAAGTAAGTTATGAGTAGAGAGTGACTTATCCAAGATCTCCCAATAAACTAATATCTAAGCCTGGACTGAAACAAAGCTGGGCCTGTTCTGAGCTTGTTTGCTATCAGATCAATTTTCAGAGTTTCACTGCTTGGCTGGATATCACTGAGGGACTTTGTTAGCTTTCCTGGCCTCCTTGGTCAGCTGGATTCCAGCTTTGGTGGGTGGAGATGCTAGAAGGAATAGAATAAAGGAAGATGCCATGGTGTTGTTGTCCCTCCTCCTCCTCCTCTTCCTCTTCCTCTTCCTCCTCCTCTTCCTCCTTGCAGCAGCTGCATCCCTTCTCTGGTTCTAACAATGGTCAGTTTGGCAGGCCATGGTTCATCTCCTACCAGTAACCCAGGTTGCCAGGATCTGATAACACTGTTCCTTTCCTTAGAGGTGATTAATTGCTGCTAACAATCCCAGAGCTATCTAGCTATCTTAACTTGGGTTTCTCATCTCTCCCATCTTCTGTGTAGTCAAGTCTCTCAATTAAGTTCCCTGTTTGCAAGTGTTTTTGTTTTTGTTTATAGTCTTCATTAGCTCACTATTTTCTACTACTTCCACAAAATATTTTTTTTCCAATCATGCTATCAGTTCTGTGAACTGGCCTAGATCTTCCCAATTAATCCCTTTCCTGAATTAGGCACAGTTAGTGTCTCCTGTTTGCTGTTGAGAACCCTGGGGATGACAGTGGAAAGGATGTGGTTGGATTTATGGGCATATCATCTATGGAGAGATCCCCTTGAAAACTCTCCATTCTAAAAGTTGTACACATGATTCTCCTTCCCAGGGAAGCTGAATAAGATTGCTAATAGAGTAAAACAGTGACAGTTTAGGAATTCAGACTCAAAAGTTCAGCTCTACTCTTGGTCCTGTCACTTTTGGGTTCAATGTATAGCTAAAAACAATATCTCAGGGTTGGGGTATGGCATAGGTGGTAGAGCACCAGCCAATGAGCAAAAGCATCAGATATCAAGTTCAAGTCTTGGTCTTGTACAAAAATAGAAAAAAATATCTCACAGAAAATTATTTTCTAAACATACCATATATTTTCTCATTGAAATAATGAGTTAATGAATAGTTAGCATTTATAAAATGGTTAGGCTTACATAAATTATAAAAATGAAAAGGGTGCCCTCATTAGAATATGAGGTACTGAAATGCAAGGACTATATCTAACTCTTTAAATTTGCATGTCTAGGATAAAAGAGTGCCCAATAAATGTTTATAGAAGGCCTAACCAAATAATATATCACAAGGGCAAAGCTGCAACTATAAACCTCTACAATAATTTAAAATAAAAATACATGTCCCAAGTACTATAAAATAGGCCTAATGTTTTTTACACTAATAAAAGGAGCTGCAATGTACTATAAAATATATAGACATAAACAATTACCTTTCAACTTTATTACAAATTTGACCTAAAACTCTAAGAGGTCTCAGAATAGCTTTCACTATTAAAGTAGGATTCATATTAGAAAAGGAAAAAGAGAAGATTAAGAAGCAAGTTCAAAATCTCAGGTTAGGAATTAAATAAGAAAGCTATCTGAATCAAAATATGATACTATGTTTAATATTTAATACCATAGGATGAATATTTAGGAGCCTGCTAAACTATTCCTTACATTGAATAGTTTTAATTCTTAAGCATAACTCATACAGAAAGCAAAACTCAAGACTTTTTGTGGCTCATGACTTTTCACAAACTGAGTTTCCTCTATAATCAAGTATTTGTTTTTAATGAATGCATAATATCACACCCAAATAGCTTGATAGAGCCATCCATATGCCCTTGAGGAACCACACTTTTCATTCCTTCATAAGAGCATTTTCTGATACTTGATATTTTCTAGCCTGTTTGGCCTGTTTGCTTTTAGTAAAATGAAGTGCAAAATCAAATTATAGACAATGTTTAAGCACCGGGACTTAACATACTCTATCCAATTAAGAACTGATTTATTGTGAAAGCTTAGGCAGCTTTCTAAGAGGCACTGATGATCCCAGGTGATTTCCTAACTACTGAAAAAGTTTAGTGTAATCTAAACCTAGCAGTTAGCACAAAGGGAAAGTATCCATTACCATTTCACAGCTTTTGGATTCCTCCAGATCCTAGAGACATGATATTACTGTCACTATCTCTATAAAATGTTAGCTTAGGTTCTGCAATATGATACTATTCAGTTCATCTCAAAACTGTTCTTTGGCTACTGAGAAATATTTGAAAAGAATATGAAAGCATAGTGCAGGAAGAAAAAATGTTAGGAAGTGGAAAAGAAAATATGGGGGATGTTGCTAGGTTGTTTTCAAAGCCAAAAAGCTGGTCTCCCTTTTCAGTTTTTTGGCTTTTTACTGAGACAGCAGAAAGGAAAGAGTTTCCTTTTCCTATGAAGGAAATCTCACCATTTCCTATTAAGGGAAGATTGTGCGTGTGTGTGCGTGCACACACACACACACACACACTTACACTTGAACTCAGGGCTTAGATGTTTTCCCTTAGCTTTGTTACTCAAGGCTAGCATTCTATCATTTGAGCCATAGCTCCATGTCTGGCATTTTTTGCTGATTAGAGATGAGTCTGATGAACTTTCCTGCCTAGGTTGGTTTCAAATCACGATCTTTAGAACTCAGCTTGCTAAGTAACTAGGATTATAGGCATGAGCCACCAGTGCCTGGCAAAATTATTGAGCTACTGAAAGTTTCTTCTTTTTCTGTTCCACAAGATGTTATAAAAATTAATGGATGATTGCGGCTATTTTATTTCCTCTCAAGATTTGATTGCAGTTCAGTTCAACAACCTTTTCTGAGAGACTTCTGTAAGTAAAGAACTGTCAGTGGGTAGAGGAGGGCAAATGACATTTGTCTAATAATAAGCCTTCCACCATAGCTTGGACTAGCCAAAAAATGATGAATTTGAAGGCAGCCTTCCATCCCAGTTCTTCCACTACCTAGTTGGGTAAATTTAGGTAAATTAAGTGCTGTTTGGGACAACTTTTTTATGATTAAGATGAAAGAATCAATAGCTACTCTTCCCAAGGTATTTTGGAAGCTTAAAAGAATTGACATGCAGAAAGTATTCCTCTCCATTCTCAACAGAGGATGTACTTACGACTTATGTCTCCTTCCTCACTCGGATCCTATGCTATGCATTTTCTTTTTAGCTCTATCAGTGCTTTACTAGGACTCCTCTCTCACTAGCTAGAAATTCTTGAAAGGAAGAAAGGGAAAAACTCAATTTTATGAGCACATATTCCACTGTGCATACTAGTACACTGGATGCTTTACATATGCAAGATTTTATTTAAGAGAAGATCTTGAGTCTGGGCTGTGATTGGCAACCTTGGAGGGGTGTGGCATGTGGGAGATTATGGGTGTCATATAACCCCAGATAGCAGTTCTGGATTGGCCATGTGGAGGCATAGTTTGGTTAAAAGGTAGAACAGGTGCATTGTGGGAGAGCTTAAGGATGGAGAGACCAAAACCTCCCACTTACCCCATCCTAGGAAGCTTGGAAATTAACAGGTGTACAGGATATTTGGACAAACATATGTGTGTGATCATCCTACAAAACCTGACTGGATGCAGATTCGGGGGATCTGGATTGCATGAGGGTTGGAACTTTATCACATATATTATGAGATTCAATAGAGATATTTGAGCAGGAGACAGATGTGTTGTTACTTGAGGGTGCGTTTTACAGTATCCCTATTGCTGAGTGAAGGATGAAGTAGACAATGATAAAAGCTGAACTTACCTAAACCCCAAACTCAACCTCAGCTTCATCTTCCAGCATCTCTGGACTATCAGTGAGGGAGGTAAAAACAGTAGTAGCAAAAGTAATACTAAATATTTGATAGCACCTGTATGCCAGGTAGAACTCTAAGCATTTTACCTATGAACCCCTATAGTCTACACTATAACACTATGAAATAGATGCTATTATTACTCTTCTTTTATTGTTTAAAAAGCCAAATTAAATAACTTGTCCAAAGTCATGGTCTAGTTGGATTTTGAACTCATTCAGTTAGTCCCAGACACTGTGCTAGTAACCACCATTCCTTGATGCCCTACAGCAATGTTGGGGCTATCTATATAATTGGTACTGCAAGTACCAGGAAAGGGCAGCGAAAGGAAGCGTCAAATGAAGAAGTGAAAGGCAAGGAGATCAAAGTAGATTAGACTGCACCAGAAAATAAACATGTCTATCCATGGTAAGAGGCCCTGCCGTAATGATCTCAGGCACCACTCAGCCTGCCCTTTCTCATCAGCTCTGTACTCTCCTAGCAGAAAGCTTGGGTTTTCCGAAATTGAGTTCATTTTTTAAGGGAAGATTTATGGTAGATAATTTGCAAAACTGTTGTGATAGAAGTAAATAATCAGAAACAGCTTAGCCTGCCAGATACATTGTATAACACATTACTTTGAAAAACTAGCAATTTAAAGGAGTGAAATGGACCATGAAAATAATTAAACAGGATGAGTTTCCTATTTGGAAGAAAGAACTCTGGAAAGTATTTAAGATATTTCATGATAAAATTCAGTTCCTCTCTTGCTCTTACCTTCCAGGACAATTAAGTTAAAACCAGTTCCTTTTCCTAAATAAATCTACCCTCCTGCCTAACAATGGCTTTAACCCCAAAGTCTCTTATCAGCACACAGGGCTGGTACTGTTTGGCTTTCTTTTTTAATTTTTAAATTATTTTTTTTATTGTTAGGATAATGTATAAAGGGGTTATAGTTACATTCATCAGGTAGTGGGTACATTACTTCTTGAACTTTGGCACCCTTTCTAAATGTACTCTCTGATTTTTCTCCAGAATGTTGTCATAGGTACTTTTTGGCTTCTGGTTGGGTTTTAGCTGCTGAAAATCCCAGAAAGCAACCAGACTGGAAGATATGATATCAGGATATTGGTACCCCACTATCACCTCTGTGAAGCCAGCTAGTGGTCTGTTTCTTTGGACTAAAACTCCTGTTCTTCATATGGCAACCTGTCTTAGGACTCCTTGTGTGTTTCAAAACCACTTTTTCTCCATGGCTTTTCCAGCCTAGAGATGGCGACCACTTTCCTGTTATATGTACATTTTCTTGTCCCATACCCTTGAAATAGATCTTTGTTAAACTGTCCTGGAATTTCCTGATGTGAGTGCACCATTGCTTTTTTTGTGGGTGGGACGGGGGAAGAAGGGAAGAAGGGGAGTTCTCTACTTTGAGTTCTCATAAACTTGATTTTTATCCCTTGTATAGTCCAGTTCTCTGGTAAGTAACAGTTTTTACATACACATTTTAGCATCTCCCTTACTGGAATCTCAGTGTATGGAGAGCAAGGACTGGATTTTATGCATTTGTAATCACCCTAACTCACTGTCTAAACCTAGCAGAAAAGGCTCAGTGAATGTTAGAAAATGGCAGCCAAGGGCACAAACAGGAATCATTTAAGTTACTCTTCCTTGTTGGTCTCTTTAATGTCATTTTAACCTTAAATCTAAAGTTCTTTCCCATAAGGGAAGAAAGAACACTTCTGGAACATGAAGCTACAGTGTAGAATATGAGTTGTCTACAAAAGAACAAGTGTCTCCAGCAGTCTTTTCCTCTTCCTCTCACACTGATAAGAACTGTGCTCTGATAGTGTGTCTCCCTTTGCAGGCCTTTCTCTGTGGAACCATTAAATGGAACTCTAAATGTGGGGGAGTCCATGCAACTGGAAATAAACTTTGAGCCACAGAGTGTGGGTAATCACAACCAAAAACTTATAATCGATTATGATACAGGTATGCATTATTCTTTAAAGTTCTGCATAGTAAGTAAGAAAGGTTTGGAGGAAAATGTTATGAGAAAGGTAAATGGAAGATGGTATTTTGGTAGTGTGAACATATGCTAAGTTCCACAAGGTAAAGAACACAAGAATGAATACCTCCACCAAAAATGATGTTGAGCCAGATAAAAATACCAGGTAGCTGGCTTCCCAAAGGTCTGAAAGCCTGAAGAACAAATCTCACTGGTAGATTGAGGCTATTTATGCATAAAGGAAAACTTGAAGGTAATGAATATACTATGGGTTTCCACTTGACTTACTACTCTCTCTTTCTCTCTCTCTCTCTCTCTCTCTCTCTCTCTCTCTCTTTCTCTCTCTCTCACACACACACGCACACACACATATGCATATGTGCATATGCACACGTGTGCATGTGTATGTGCTACTGAGGTTTGAACTTAAGGCTTTGCCCTTTGCCGCACAGGCGCTCTACCACTAAAGCCGTATTACCCTGAGCTATATTTTACTTCTTTCCTTCCTTTCTTCCTTCCTTCCTTTCTTCCTTCCTTCCTTCCTTCCTTCTTTCCTTCCTTCCTTCCTTCCTTCCTTCCTTCCTTCCTTCCTTCCTTCCTTCCTTTTCCTCCCTTCTTCCCTCCCTCCCTTCTTCCCTCCCTCCTTCCTTCTTTCTCCCTTCATTCTCCCCTGCCTCCCTTTTCCAGAGGAGAGGGTGAATGATGAGACTTGTCAGCCATGTGAACAAGTTACTTGTTAACCTTCCAACATATATGACATTGTAAACTTTGTTAGAAATATCAAAGAATTAATGTTTTGTGGCCCTTATTGCACAGTTTACAAGGATGCTATGAAGATTAACAAGTTCTTTGACTAAAATTTAGATCTTTCAAATATTTAAACAACAACAAGAAAGACATCAGGGGAGAGACAAATAGAAGTACCCAGGCAGGAAAAGAGTACAAATAACAAGCAGTCACAGTTCCCAGTTTCAGGCCTTATGGATATACATCTTAATAGGACATTGTTGTCCTGACCTTATGTTTTGTGAGCAAGTGGGCCTGGCTCCACATTGCCACCATGACAACACTCAGTCATTGAGATAATCTGCACATCTCTCCTACTGGTGTCAGCACTAAACCACTGACTAAGAAAAATGTAATCCCAAATAATGTAAACCCACATAAACAAAGTCCAGCTCATAATGCATGGAGATGTTAGTTTTCAAAATCTGCACCATGTTGTACTTCTACCAACAGTGCAAGAGTTCCAGTTGCTTTACATTCTTGCTTGCATATTGTGTTGTTTGATTGATCTTAGATATACCAGAGTTGTAAAATCCATGTCTAACAGGTTTTACTTTTCATTTCTCTAATGATAAACCATGTTGAGCCCCTTTACCTGTACTTACTGGCCATTCCTATTTCTATTCTAAGTGTCTGATGAGTCTCTCATTTTTTATTTATTAATTTCTAAGTCTCTGTACCTCGACATTCTGTTAGGAGGATATATTACTAATCCTATCTCCTAGCCCATAGCTTGCCATTTCATCTCCTTAATGATGTTTCTTGAAGAGAACTAACTGTTAATTTTGTTAAAATACATGTATTTACTTATAGTCCAGGTTCTGGGGCTTGATGTCCCTGAGCCTCTTGGTAATCAAGGGCAGCACTCTACCACTTGAACTACAATGCCACTTCTGACTTTTTTGAGTAGTTTATTGGAGCTAAGACTGTCACAGACTTATTTGCCCAGGTTGACTTTGAACCTCGATCCTCATATCTCAGCCTTCTGAGTAGCTACAGTTAAAGGTATAAGTCACCAATACTGGACCATGTTCGTTCTTGTTTTTAAAAAGATTGTTTTATCTCTTTGCTAAGCAGTAGGCCTATCTCTGTCTCAACTGCTTCCACTCCCTCTTCTATTCTTCTCTCCTTCCTCCTCCCTCCTCCTCTCTCTCTTTCTCTCCTTTCACATATGAGTTATTGGCTCTTTTCCAGTCTCATTATTTGTTCTGGGACACTAGTTAGAGTTTACTCCAGTTGGATGTTTGCTGTAGGTTTTAGGGGGTTCTCTATCAGATTAAAAAGTTTCCTTTACTCCTTAGATTCTATCACATTGAATCTTGGATAAATGTTGAATTTTATCAAATATTTTTGTGCATTTATTGACATTATCCTATGTGATTTCACTTTTATTCTTCCAAACTGGTGATTGATTTTTGAAATGCTAAATTCCTGCTCTATTCTGGGATATACTCAAGTTTTAAATATTAGCATTTTAATAAATTGCTGGATTAGATGTGCTAACATTTTGTTTGCCAGCTTAGCACCCAAATTCATGAGAAAAAAATTGCCTATAATTTTCTTATTTAGTAAAGGTCTTATCATATTTTGGTCTGGCAAAGCAAATTGGATATAGAAAGGGAACCAGTTCTATAAATGGCAATTAGACCACATTTGTTAATAATCATGTCATATGAAAGCTATTAATTTTGGCTCCTTGTTTTATCAGATGTTAGAAGATACCACTCACATTCACAACTGTGAATTGATTTATGGTTTATCTTGTTGGCTATCAATTTTCATGTTTATCTATCTTCATCTATCTATCTGGCTAATACAATTTCCTATTGTATTAACCATTTTATCATTATGACACATCTCTTTAATTACTATATTAGCATACATTCATTATTCAAAATAATTCATTCTTGGGGCCAGGAGTTTGGTCTAGTGGTAGAGTGCTTGCCTAGCATGCACGAAGACCCAGGTTCAATTCCTCGGTACCACATACATAGAAAAAAGCTGTAAGTGGTGCTGTGGCTTAAGTGGTAGAGTACTAGCCTTGAGAAAGTCCAAGAACAGTGCCTAGGCCCTGAGTTCAAGGCCCAGGACTGGCAAAAGTAAAACAAATTAGTTCTTCATAAAGTATCTCCTTGCTAAGATTATTTTTTTGGTGGGTCATGGGGCTGGAACTCAGCCTGGGCACTGTCACGAGCTTTACACTACCCTTGAGCCAAGCCTCACTTCCCATTTTCTACAGGTTAATTGGAGATAAGAGTCTCAGGTACATTAGTGCTGGGGCTGAATTTGAAACTTGATCCTCAGATCTCAACCTCCTGAATAGCTAGGATTACAGGTGTGAGCTGCCGCACCTCGCTCCTTGCTAAGATTTTTGCATTGAAGTCTACTTCACCTGACATATAGTATAGAGCTGTCTTTTGATTAGTGTGGACATCGTACATTCTGTTCATCTTTTTTTATTAAGGCTTTCTGTCTTCATATTTAAAGTTTGACAGTTGGAAGTGTCACCAGGTGGTTATTTTTAAAAAAATTGGTTCTGAAAAATCTTTCTTTTAATTGGGTGAGACTACTGACATATTTGGGCTTGACATTCCGACTGCTAAGTAGTTACAACCACTATAGCCAGTGAGAAAATTCCTGCCTGAATTTTTAATGAAAACTTCTTTGTTACGAATGTTAATAGTAGATGAAGCTGAAATATGTGAGTGCTAATAAATGTGGTAGTACATTCTTCCCTTCTAGATCTCTACATCTCTGTAAGGTATCGTTTTTAGGCATTCCTAAAAACTAAGAATCTACAAAAAACGTAACTTTAGATTTACCTTCGCATTGCTCTCTCACAAGATTTTAAACCAGGGATTGAAAAATTAAAACAAATAGTTAACAGTTTTATTTTCTTTAAAATAATTAATCATTGGTAAATATGTTAAACTGCCTTTAATATATTACATATCTCTTATCTTTTAAAGTGTTTCCAATGTATTTTAATATAGTTGATACCTAAATGCTATGGTATATATAGGTATATATATAACAAATAGATAAGCTCATATGTTGGGTTATAATTTTTAAATACATCACTTGCATATGTTTTAAGAACTGACATAGTATGGTCTATGAAAAATAGAATCCAAACTAGAAAGATCCAGACCTTAGATTTTACAGAGGAAAAACAAAGTTCTAAAATGAACACTTGCCCAAGGTCATACCTCTGTGCTCAAGGAAAGGAAGGCTTCACCGTAAGGAATATTTGTATGTTCAAATTTAATTTACTGATGGAAAAGTTGGTTTCCACACAGGTGATTCTCAAGTTGGTTTTAGTGAATAAAGTTATTTTATGAAGATTACAGATAGAGGGGAGATAGCTTAGACCAGTTTTCCTTACATGAATGACACATGCTTATTGTGTCATTAGTGTCCAGAACTGATTACTTCCATCAGTGACTAGCAGTAATGAATACTTGGACACAATTAATCATGGAGCTTTCCAGGCAGCCATCATCACTGGCTTCCCATGTCACCAAATAAACATCTAATAGAACTTTCTGCAGCTGTTGTCGAAAGTATGAATTGATTTGAATGGAGAACTGAATATGAGATATTGATGTTTTTTTCTTCATTCTTCCTCAGACAGTGTTCCAGAAGGAAGGAGCCCTGACACTTCTTAGCAGGAACTACTTAGTCACACTTCTAACAATTGTATTTATTTCTTCTATCAGCTTTTGGCTCCACCAGACATATTCTTGATGAAGGGCAGCAAGAAAGTCAACTGTAGGGCCGGGTGTGATGGCTCACCCAGCTGTAATTCTAGCTATTCAAGAAGCTGAGATCTGAGGATAGCGGTTTAAAGCCTGCCTGGGCATAGAGTATATGAAATTCTTATCTCTAATTCACCACTAGAAAACTGGAAATGGTGCTGTGACCTGGACACTATCCCTTACCTTTTCACTCAGGGCTGGTCTAGCTTTTTACTGGTTAACTGGAAATAAAGAGTTTCACTGACTTCCCTACTTGGGCTAGTTTCTAATTATGATCCTTAGATCTCATCCTTCTGAATAGCTAGGATCACAGGCATGAGGTACCAGTACCCAGAAGTTATCTTTTAATTGTCATCCAAATGGGAGAAAAAGTTCTGAACTTTTACAAGATCATCCATTGAAGATTAAGAACACAACTATACAAAGCTATGTTCACAACAGAAATACAAAACAGAACCTGGTTGGTTCAATTCAACAAATCTGAGAGGATATTATTTTGTTCTTAAGAGAGAAATAAATGGTTGCTTTTTCAGTTTTGACATTTTCAACGGAATATTGAACAACTGTATATAATCTAAGGATTCATGAATATATATTAGTATTCAGAACAGGACTTATAAAAATAAAAACAATATTGCTGAATATTAGGTTACTTGAATATGGAAAAAATATATAAACACCACAGATTTTTCTTCAATGCCTGGTGAGGTTGTTGTCACCTTAAAGGTGATATTAGCCATGGCATAATCAGGAAAAATAGCTGATATACTTGTTTTGCATTGTTTAACAGCATTATGTCTGGGGACAATATTTCAGTTTATAAGTCAGAAGTTGGCAAGTAGGCTTCTCCCCTAAAGATGTATTGATGCATTATTATTATTATTAAATATCTAAGCACTCATAATGTTTGTGCTTTGCAGGGCAGCATTTACAGTCCTTTATATATTTTATTTCAACATGCCTTCTAAAACTATAAAGAATTGCATTTTTCATTGTAAAGGCTAATAAAAGAGTAATAAACCATAACATATTAAATAATTGAGAATAATAAAGTTGAAACTAGCGGTTTAAAGCTTGCCTGGCTTTAATATTTAATTTAATAATAATTACTGCCTGGCTAGTAAATAATATGTATCCAAATTTACCTGCATAGATTTTAAGTATGTGCTTATTATAATGAATGAATGAATGAATGAATGAATATGCACCATTATAAATAGAAAATCTGAACAAGATGTAGTTGTAGAACAAAAAGGCATTTAGGAACCTTTTTTGACCTCATTTTCTTTTCTTTATTCCTAGGGACTGAAACACAAATTCCTAGGGAATAATAGTACAAATTAGGGCAATTCTAGCTGTCAGGAGTTATTTAGAGAGGTGGGATAAACTTTCTATAAATTGCATAGCAAGGGAAAACTTTCTGATCATTTGGTGCTGGTATTCAACAGGGTACTGGAAGTTGATGGGATGGAACACAAGATCTTGCTTATGCTAGATAAGCAGCTATACCCTTGTGCTAGATCTCCAGCCTAGAGGACATTTCTTTTTAACTTCTTTCATTTTCAAGATGAGTACTCTGAGACCAAGGGCTGATTAATGATTATGCCTAAATAAAGCCAGACTTGAGCCCTAAGCCTTTGGAAATCCTTTATAGCCGCTGGTGCAGATTAAGAATAGCAACTTTGTCTTTACCATTAATGTGTAGGTGAGCTCAGTCATAGTGCCTCAATTCCATTTTCCCAGTGAAAGAAGAGGCCTTCCAAAGAAGCTGAAATCCAGTAATATACAATGGGGTGAGTTTAACCCTGCTATAACCAAGAAATTAGAGAAATACCCTATCAACTAGAGATCTATCGTTCCACTCATATATTTTATGTAGTGCCCTCTGTTGTCTGAAATATGCTTTGTATATAACTAGCTTTGCATTTACTACTGTGAAGTTAGTTTTGTTTCCATTTGTTTTTGCTTGATTGATAGTACCAAAAAAGAAAAAGAAAAATCCTGCCAAGAAGTAATGAGACCTTCTATAATGTACATTTTTCTCCTGGGATATAATAAATGATTGTAGCTAACCTCATCTGTAGTGATTGGTGGCATTCACCCCCAGAAATCAAGCCAGAGTAGGAACAGGCACTCCAAGGGCACAAATGGTGCAGAGACACAGCAGCCTTCTCCATCCCTGGAAACTTGCCTCTGCCTCCAGCTCACGTCCTCTAGAACGGAGGATCACAGGCATGAGGTATCAGTACCCAGAAGTTATCTTTTAATTGTCATCCTTTTTTGAGGTTATATTTATCTAAGTGAATTGAAAAACAAAGTACTTCAAACAGTTAAGTGACAGAAGAATGGTTAATGTATTCTTTATGGATCTGATGATTAAGGAAAATTACTAAAACAGCAATATTAGATGGTTTTCAAAAATGGTATGTTTTGCTATATTTCTTGGAAGAAGCACTGCTATTATGAGCAAATCAAATTGATGGCATTATGTACTTCAACCCCTAGATATAAATAAATCTTTGGCATGTTTGTCTCTTGATTAATTTTCTTTCTTGCTTTCTTTCTTTCCAGTCCCGGGGCTTGAATTCAGCACCTAGGTACTGTCCTTGAGTTTTCTCAAGGCCAGTGCTCTACCACTTGAGCCATGGCACCACTTCCAGTTTTTTTGTGTATGTAGTACCAAAGAATCGAACCCAGGGCTTTGTGCATGCTAGGCAAGCATTCTACCACTAAGCCATACTCCTGGTCATAACTTGATTAATTTTTAAAACAATGAACAGTTTCAAACAGTCACATAAACACAGAAAATAATAAAAAAATCAATACCTGTTATCTTTAGCTCATCTCAGAAATGTTCATATACATTTTTATATATTTAAACTGATTATATATTTATGTAATTAAACTGATTATATATTTACGAATGCCTTAGTAATTTTTTCTTTCTTTTTTTGATGTTTCTAGAATTTATTTTTGGTGAAACAATCTCATCTTAGTAACAATGTGGAATGACTTCCATTATTTTATAAGACCAGATTTGAAATGAACAATGGAATAATCTGGTTTTGCTGATTATTATTAAACTAATAGTAAAGGGATGAGTTAATTAATTTAAAATAAACCTCTCTATCTCTGTTTGACAATACTTATTTCTGTTTCCTTCCTTCCTTCATTCCTTCATTCCTTCGTTCCTTCCTTCTTTCCTCCTTCCTCTCTCCCTCCCTTCTTTCTTTTCTTCCTTTCTTCCATTTGCCCATCCTAGGTAAGTGCGCGCACGTGCACACACACACACACGTACACACACACACACACACACAATGAAAAATGTTCTGAAAGGCCCAACAAGAAAGGTCATCACACATATATGACCACCATTTCAATTCTTAGTAATCTTTTCTTATCTAGTTCCCATATCTTAGTTCTTAGAAGAGCTGTACAGGGTACATTTTTAATGTAGTCTCTATAAATTTACTTACTTACAAACGAGTCATTTTAAAGTTTACATAATACTAGTATACTGCACACATCCTTCTCTACTTTTTTATTTATTCAGTGTTATGTTTTAAATATTTAAACATGTAAACACAGGTTGTTCTGATTCATTTTAACTTAAATAACATATAGCATAACAGTATAGTTTAGACTGCTCCTATTTTATTGCTGTTATTGCAGACTGTTGCATCAGGCATCTGTGTACAAGGTTCTTCCGCATGTGAGTGTTAAGATTTTGTGTTTTGGTTTTGGTAGTATTGAGATTTGGTAGAAATTCTTAGTAGAAAGGTTCTCTACCACTTGAATAAGACACCCATCCCAAGATTGTCTTTTTGGAAAATGCCTGCAAGTATAAATCAGCAGTAATAATTTTATACTTTTTATTTGGTCAGTTGTGAGGCTTGGTCTCCAGGCTCCTGAGCTCTTCAGCTCAATGCTAATGCTCTACCACTTGAGCCACTGTACCACTTCATTCACAGCGGGCCAAGATTATGGTCTAATGGTAGAGCACTTGCCTAGCATGTACAAAAGCCTGGGTTCAATTCCTGGGTACTGCATATACATGGAAAAAAAGCTGGCAGTGGTTCTGTGGCTCAAGTGGTAGAGCTCAAACCTTGAGAAAGCCCAAGGACAGTGCTCAGGCTCTGAGTTCAAGCCCCTGGCACTGGCAAAAAAAAAACTTAAAAAAAAAAGTATTCAGGGGCCAGGAGCTTGCCTAGAGGAGGTAGAGTGATCGTCTCACATGCACAAAGAACTGGGTTTGATTCTTGGTACCACATACACAGAAAAGGCCAGAAGTGGCACTGTAGCTCAAGTGGCAGAGCACTAGCTTTATGTAAAAAGTGTCCAAGGACAGTGTCCAAGCCCTGAGTTCAAGCCCCAGGACTGGCAAAAAGAAAAAAGTATTCACAATATTTAAGTGTTTTTGTCTATTTTGATATTATAATGATAGATCTACTATGATATCACTGAGTCAAATAGTAGAAGGTAGTTTGTAGTTTGTGTCTTCTTAAAAGCCCATGTGCTTTTTTTCATATCTAGAATCAAGGTAACTAGTGAATTTTGAATCATGTCAAGGGCTCAAGTTGCTGTGGTGAATAATAAAAAGGCTTCCTAATCTTTTAAACATATATCTGAAACATAATTTTTATTTCCATTTTTTGGGGGTAGTCACTTTCCAGGTATGGATGCATGGTATGTAAGTGTGTGTATGTGTGTGTTTGGTTTTAATTACTATTCTTTGTGATGTGATTTGGTTTAGTTTTCCATTTTTGAAGTTATTAAATCTTTTCTTCCAATTCCTGTTCCTGTCTGTCTGTCAGTCCTCTCATGCTGAGCGGTTCTTCCCAGGTAGATGTGGTATACTAATTTTGGAACTTAAAAGGCAGCTCATAAATGGGCTGAAGGTTGGGCATATGATTATAATTCTAGAACTCAATTGTTCTCCTTGTCAGGAGGTAAAAGATAGAGAACCACTTAAGAAGTAAATGTCTCAGAAAACCCACATCACCAACTCATGCTTTATGTATTTCTTACAGTCACTAAGAAAGACAGTTTGTAACCCCACTAAGCACAGTATTCAAGTTTTCTGGTCATATTTAATCCTCAAGTTAATGGGATGGTGGGGACATTGAGATGTCTAATGCTTTCATTATGCCTAACTTCAGCTTGTAAAAAAATAGACTGTGAGCCTCACTCCAGAATAAATCTTCAAGTATTTGTACTTTGTTAATACCTAGGTGAAACTGTATTTGTCTGTCTCTATGGAGCTGCCATAGATATGAATATACGGCTGGACAAAAATTCTTTGATCTTGGAGAAAACATATATAACTCTGGCCAATCAGCGGACTATCACAATTCACAACCGCAGTAACATCATTGCTCATTTCCAGTGGAAGGTATTTGCTACCCAAGAAGAGGAAGACGGGGAAAAGCAGAGGTTTGTAACAAAAATCCCTATATGCAGCAACAGAGGGTGAGGAAGTTCAATTATGTAAGAAAAAAACTGTGACTTTTACAGTAAATTTCTGGGTTCCCTTCTGGAACTGCTTATCCAAAGAATCAAGACAGGTATTCATGGTCCATGCTTGTTGTAATCCTAGCAACTCAGAAAGCTGAGATATGAAGATCACGGTTCCAAGCATGGACAAGAAAGTCTGTGAGCCTCTTTCCTCCAATTAACCACCAAAAAGATAAAAGTGAAGCCATGGCTTAAGTGTTAGAGCACCAGCTTTAAATGGAAAAGTTCAGGGGGGTAGCGCATGCACATACACATGCACACATGAATATAAGCTGAGTGAGCCAAAAAACAAAACAAAATGTCTTCCATTCTCTGTTCATCTCCACCTGGTTATAAGTTAGCAGTAATGGAACTCTTAGACTTTTAAAACCCGAAGATATCACTTCATAGTTTTCCCAAACAAATCTATATATGTATAACCCCAACTGAGTTGACTAGCTTCATAAAGAGTTTCTGAAGGTAATCTATTTTGAGGTGTCACTAATATAAATTTATTTCAGTGAAAAGCTATTTCCAAGAAATAGGTTGAAGAAAAAGAAGGACTTAGATATAATGACTTTATATTATTAGTTTTATATCATTGCTCCATCTTTGCAAACTGTATAATTTAATAATGATTTCTTACTGGTATCTATAATATTCTACTTTTTGTAAAAAAAAAAACCTGATAACTTCAGGCAATGGAAGAAATTATTAAAACGTAAAAACCAGATGGTTTTCAACTAATCTCATCAGTATTAAATTTTGAATATTTCCTTTTTTTTACTGCTATTTCATTTTTATCTTCTTCCACCCTCTCTGAATGAACTTTTTTTTTTTTGCTGCTTTCATTGGAATTTATCTCAGCCTTTTTTTATTTGCCTCTCCTTTTCCATTAAAGATTAGCCCTGGGAAGCTTCAAAGCTTTGTTTAAAACCAAGTTGAGATAGGATAAAAATAAAAGCCTTAGGTCCAAGGAAACCAGGCAGAAATCCCCCAGTGTGCTGTCCCTAATTGAATCAGAAGAAGCTATGACAATGACAGGGTGCAGTGAGCCAGATGCTTTGTCATTCACACAATGAACTTTAATCACAGCATCTCCAGTATGCCATCTTTAAAAATCGAGAGAAGAAAAACCTTGTTCTGCCTCAAAACTTCATTTAGCCTCATGGTCTAGAAATGTCAGTGGTTTAAAAATCAGGAGGAAGCACTGTTCATCCACTGTTCATTTGTCCTGATTCCACAGTTGAGGGGTGCCAGCCAGCAATCAGAGCAGCCTCATCAAGTGTGAGAACTACTATAATCAAGAAAGTTAAGCAGCAGTAAAAGCAGGGTTTTCCTCCCAATATCATGCTGCCCTGTACACATAACCTTTTGGGGAAAATGGTGCATATTCTAAGAGGAAATCTAGCTTTAATTTCAGCTATGTGCCTTTGTTAACTGTATGTAGTATGTGTCTGTTGACATGACAATATCCAGGGAATGGAGTTAATTTCCACAGTTAGACTCATGGAAAATAAGAAGCAATCATATCAGAGCTGTCATACTATAGAGAAAATAATTTCAACTCCATGTGGCTGGATATTTTTCCTCCACTTCATTTTTTCTTATACCCACACTAGAATATTATCTTTCATTCTTCTTTCGTGTGCTGCTTTTCTTTTATTTTCTCTCTTGCTCTATCTGTGCTTCTTACATTTCCTTTTGTGACAAGGGGACAATATAGTGTAGCATCTTGAGAATCTATATTGAAAGTACAAGGTCAATGGTCTTCTTTTAAACCATGAACTTGGAAACTGGCTTTAGATTGCTGAGAATACCTGTCTCTACTTTCCCTTTGGGTAACATATGGCAATGTAACTCATGTTATTTTGGATTGTTATATGGATTGTTTTATCCAAGTAGAGTCTGTTGTGGGCCATGCCCTTCTTTCCTTCCTTTCTATCTCCCGAGTGCCAGATACCTAGGGACAACAGGATTCATGAAGACCTTTTATACCTGATCCCTTTATTGCCTATTAGTGGGCTCTTGGCTCTCTTCCCTCTCTTGCTCTTTGAGACTTTCCCTAGTATGCATCAACTTTCATCTTATTTGCTTTGTGTAACTGCCATGAGATTCCCATTCTCTTGAAAAGCAAGGCAAGTTCATAGCAGTTTATGTCTTACTAAACCCTGAGTTCCTTTCTGCATAACTGCCCCTCTGCAAATGGAGGTGCTCTTACAATGACTGTAGGTCTCTTTTTTTCATGTCACAAATTGTCAGGTTGTGTCTCAAGTGTTACATCGGCAGCAGAGAAAGAATGTTCTATGACAGCTGGCTTACGAGGAAGAGTTCTGCCCATTACTAAAATCCAGCAGCAAGATCTTTAGTCAAAGAGATGAATCCTCACTGGAGGCCCCTGGCGAGGCCAGCACAGCTGTTCTGGGCCATGGTCCTTTGTTGGGATGACCCCTTGTTCCTAGTAAGGAATTGCTTCTTCTTTTTCTCCTTTCCCCTCAACAGCTCTATATTTAAAAATGGCAGAGAAGCCAGGGGCCAGTGGGTCTCAAAAGACAGATCTGAGGATCGTAATTTGAAGCCAGCCAGGCAGGGAAGTCTGTGAAACTGTTCTTTACAATTAACCACCAAAAAGCTGGAAATGGAGTTGTGGCTTAGGTAGTATAGCACCAGCTTTGAATTAAAAAACTAAGAAATATCTCCTAGGCCCCAAATTGAAGTGCTAGTGTTTGTTCATGTGCGCATACACACATACAATGTAGAAAGATAGACATTGTTCCTGTATTTGGAGCAGAGAAAACATGTTCTAAGTATTTCTCAGAGACTGGAATTTACCTTTTCATCCCACCCAGGACCTAAGAAAGTCTGAAAAGTGCGGACATTCGGGTGAGACTCGTGGGGCTCTCCTCAACTTCTCCACTTACAATGTGCCTTAAACCTTGGCCTGAGAGTGGCTCAAGAATGCTCAAAGCTTTCACAGATGCCCTCTCCTGTTCTAGACACCATGGTTTCCTGTCTACCATCATCTTAATGAGAAAAAAAATTCCTCCCCGTGGAGGAATTTCTGCCCCAGGAAGGGCAGTTTATCAATTCCAGTCTAGGAAGAATGGTCTTCTCATTGTCTTCATGGAAACTTTGGACATATGTCTGGTTTGGAAATATTGGCTATTCCTTGGCATCCATCTCTAGCAATGAAGATGCCTCCTTCTGTAAGAAGAAGTTCTGGGGTTTAAATTTGTTTTTATTCTTTTTTTTTTGAAAGAAAAGCTCTGGAATTAGAAACAGGGACCTTTAAAAATTACCTTTTTTTTCTCTTTCTTGATGTTTTTCTGGAACTGGCAAAAAATAATCTCTTCAGAAAGAGGCTGCATTCATCCTTTCTTTCTGGCTCATTCTTGTCCTGAGGGATTTTGAAAATACTCTGCAAGGACTCTTCATACTCATGCTCATCACGTTTACTGTATTCAGAATTTTGGCCTGAGTTTTTAAGGATTTCTGCTTATTTCTCCAGCAGGGTCAAAGCCATTGTCTCAAGAGCAGGTGGTTCTGATTGTAACTATGTGCTTGCTGTACAAGATCTCCCTGAATCCTCAGTGGAGCTCACACAGTGGTTAGCATGAATTTATTCCACAAAATTCAGATAGGACATGGCACATTTCTGTAGCTGCATCTGTTTTAATTGGATTTTGAATCTACCACCTGAGTTGCAATAAATTCAATCTCAGTTGTGTTTGGCAGCCTGTTCCTTACTCTAGGGTATATAAAAATCTAAAGATTGAAGCAGAAAATGATAACTAGGAAAAGAACCTCTGGTTGTCAGCCTGTAACAATCATCGCAGCATTTCTCATTGTCCTGGGCTACCTGGACTGGTATGTGTGGCCATCCAATCATTTGTAAAATGAATACATTCATGGTTTTACTGAAAGACAGGGTTATTTTCTTATTTGTTTCGATGAGATATCTCCTTTTTGTACCACTGTGAGTGAAAGAAATATGGTTATCATCAGGACAAGATGGTGATGTCATAGACTCATATATGTCAGCCCAACCTAGAGTCCAGTCAACTGAAGGTAGACTTTCCAGTGGCTCTATTCTTCATTAAAGATGAGAGGGAGATACCTCATATCTCATCCCCCACTACCTTCCCCTCATCTTACTGTAGCTTTTTTAAAATATAATTTTGTTGCTATTAAGATGTTATAAAGAGGGGTTACCATTTCATAAGTCAGGTAATAAATACATTTCTTTTTAAAATGTACTTTATTGTTTTTATAGAGTGATATACAGAGGTATTACAGTTACATGAGTCAGGTTATAAGTACATTCCTTTTTGGATCATGTCACCCTTTCCTTCACTTTCTCCAGTTTTACCCTGGCTTTTTATTGACTTAGAACAGTACTGGAAAAAAGCGGTTTACTTTTGTTTTGTGTTTTGTTTCCAGATAGGAAGATTGTGTTAATTTTACTCCCCTACCCATGGAACATCCTCATTCTTCCTTCACACTAAGCATTTTATTTATTTTCTTACATCCTACATGCCATTAATTCTTCCAAAGGATATCATTGTAATTCATTAATGTGTATTTTTATGTGCATCTGTTCTTGTGATATAGAAATTGCTCTGGAAATTAGGAAGATAGATAGCTGTCATGTTTTGCAGTCACAATTTTCCTTTACGGTAGATACTATGTATGTTCTGGTTGCTTTGTTTGTATTTAATCCATTGCTCTGGTAGCTGCAGACTATTCTCTGCAATAGACCTACACACTTCTGTGTTTCAGCCAAAATATTGGCTCATGTAAGTGCTTGCATGTTAGGCTACCCTGGAAAAGTCTGCACTGCCTCAATCTCAGATTAATTTTTAAATGACTCATTTTTATTATATATAGAGATTCCCTTCTTGAATACTTATTTATTAAACATGACATTTGAAATATGATGTATGTTAATAAATTATTTAATTAAAAATAATTTAAAAAATTAAAGTCAGGAGTCGCACACACTACTGTTAAGTATTATTTTAACAGCTATTTATTTTCCCATTGGTATAAACACTAGGAGATTCAAATTATAAAAGACCCATTTTGGGTTTCAGGCTCATTCTTTCAGCTTAACCTATGAACCCGAATTTGATCAATTGTCAAATGGGATCAATGACCATCACAGTAATTACCCCCAGATAGTGGTTGTGAACATTAAATTATATGATGATACATAGGAAGAGCTCAGGAAATACCCAAATAGCTACAATATTTATGATTCTCATTTAACCAACTTTTCAGTATGTTACATCAGATTTACCTACTTTACTTGGTATCATCCCTACACTTCAATAAATAGCATTATGCCTTTGTTTATATCCATGATTGTGTCTCAAGAATTTATTCCCGCAAGTGAAATTTGTGTTTCATAGGGATATAATTTTATATCTTTCAGATACTTGTCCAATAACAAAATAAAAAAGAATGAGATTTTTTTTTCTTTTGAGCTGCCAGCAGTATAGAAAGTCTGTAGCTGGTTATCTTGAACACTGCTTCCTGCCTAGAAATCAAAAGGAAGCCAGCCCATAATGCTTTCTTCCTTGGAAGCAGGACACACTTAAACCATTTCTTTGACTTCTTTATGTGGTATGACGTAAGAACTTTGAATACTGAAGTTATTAAAACAGAGCCTGTGGTTTACATGAAGTCATATAGAAAGAGTTGGGGATAGAACAAGAATTCAATGACCTTAAGTTCCTACTCAGCGCTCACTTGCTAAATATGTCTGTCACCACTGGTAAGAACAGTACAAAGTTGGGAATGAGGTCATATGTCCTGAGGAGATACAGTCTGGCCCACAGAATTCAAGTGGAAGCTCAGGTGCTGAAGGAGAGATGGGAAATGCTGCTTATCTGATTGGTCATGTGGATAACAAGAGCTAGAAAAAGAAGAAGAAGAAGCATGTTTGATGGGTTGCTTGAACATGGTATGTGATTGTCAATTTATGGTTGACCCAGGGCTAAAATCAGTATTGAGTGCCTGTTCTTTCCCAGGAACTAATCTGATCCTGGATTCATTTAACCTTTCCTTTGATAGAGGAACTCTACTCTTCCTATCTCTATGGTATATGGGCAGGCACTGAAGCTTAGCAGAATTCGGTAACTCCCAAAGTCACAGAGCTATAAATAGATCATAAAAATCAATATCTAACCATAGAAAAGATATGGAACCAACCCAGATGCCCCTCAGTAGATGACTGGATCAAGAAGATGTAGTACTTATACACAATGGAATTCTAAGCTGCCATCAGAAAGAACGACATTGCCCCATTTGTAAGGAAATGGAAAGACTTGGAAAAAAATCATATTAAGTGAAGTAAGCCAGAACCCAAAGGAGCATAGGCTCAATGGTTTCCTTCATTTGTAATAATTAGTATACATCTAGGACTCTCCTAGCAGAGGATTACAATAGCACAAAATCTAGATACATGGGGTCATATAGGATAAGACTCAATGAAAGGGTCTCTAGGCTATGGAAACAAGCTTTATCTTGAGTGATTGTTGTTTTTAATGTACTATGTTATTTTTCTTCTTCTTTGTTGCCCTTTGGTTAATCTCATATTGTTAATGTATCTGACTTTGTTATCTGGTATAGTGTACATATGTTTGTTTATTTGAAATAGCAAAGGGAAAGGGGAAAACAAGATGATTGGGAGGGGGTGGGAAGAGGGAAATGGGGACAAAAACAAAAGCAGGGGTATCAATGTGTGAGAAGTAATGCACCCACTATTTGGCAAATGTAACTGTAACCCCTCTATACATTACTTCGATAATAAAAAATAAAATGGAAAACACACACACACACACACACACACACAAAATCAGTATCTAAACCTAGTCCTTGCAAACTCCTAATTTAATTCCCTAGATAGCTAGCAACTAAGAAAACATTATTAAAGTTACACAAGTTTAAGAGAACAAAAATACCCTTGCAGTATAAGAGGCAAAGTAGATGTTAAATATTTTAAAAGCAGCCTGAAAAATACAATTACCTAAAAGAAAATATTTGTCTAGATACATAAGGCATCAAGCATAAATAAATGGGCCTTCTGTTAGAGAAAGAATCCCAAGAGGACTTCTGGAAGGAAGTGACTAAAGATGAGTGACCTTGGTCTTTGGAAGAGCTTGAGTACTGAGTACAATGTCACCCAGCTAGCATATTACAGGCTCTGGGCCAGGAGGGATCAACCTCAGGTAAAGGGCCAAAGACATTTCCAGAAGGTGGTATGGTACAAAGTTCCTCATAGAAGTACCAAAAGGAAACTCACCTTTCCTGTGTTTCTTTAGGGTCTGTGATGATCTGAGCAAAGAAGAAGAGTATGAAATGGATGCGTTTCTTGAAGAGTGCATTATTGATCCTTCACTCCGAGAACGTCTTTCCATTCTCTCTCGTACCTTTGAGAATCAAAGGAGGCTGGTTCAGGGAGACAGCATGCTCTTCCTGAATAACATTTTCATGATTGAGCCCTTGGTGAGTACATAAATGCAATCTACACACTCAGTAAACACAAGTGAGAATTGAGGGCTGTTTTGGTGACTGGGACTGACAATGAGTTTTGAAAGGGAGAGAGACTCCATCAGAAGGGCTTCATCATCAATGTGAGACATTGGACAGGTCACACTTCCTATGCATCTGTCACCAAGTTGCCATACTTCCTATGGACTTCGAATTTTGTCTCACTTGGATATGTATTATCTTAAACAGCACCACAAGATACAATTAGAACATGAAGAAGGGGTGTGTTGCTAATAATTTTAATATACATACATTTACCATTTGGAAAGGCTTAAATATGTTAGCATATTCTATAATTTTCTGAAATGCTTTCACTTCAGAGACTTCCTCTAGATTTGATGTCATGTTGGTTTCATTGTGTGAATCCTTAGGGAGGACAGTAAGAAAAATATAGTAGTTCTCAGGATAAGGCCGTTATCACAGGTGAAGAAGTGAGAGAAAGATTCTTCAAAGAACCTTGAACTTGATCTTGCAAGACAGACAAGACTTTCAAAGAACAAAATTGTAGGTATATCTGAAATGTTTGACTCAAAGCTTCAAGAATAGACCAGGTTGCTTGCAGTGAAAAGCTGAAGCAGGAAATAAGGTTGAAAATATGAATTGAGGTCAAAACTTCTCCCAAATCCAAAGATTCTTTAGGGTTCAGCTAAGCAGAAGGATCTTCAGTTACAATGGGTTAGATCAGTGAAAGGTTAAATCAGGGTAAAGACCAAAAGAGAAAAATGGGTTAAGTATAAGAATAGGAAAAAGTCAGAAAGGAATTACTGGAAAAAGCATTCAAGTGGCTGAGCTGTGCTGAGCAGGGAAGAGCAACTAGTCACATAATCTCAGATATGTCAAGGTCTACTCTGTTCAAGCTTCTTCACAGCCAGTAGTAGAGAGCCAGACTAATGATTGCTTATCCGGTTTCTCTTGCCTTTTGGGGATAGATGGTGCTAAGGTCATAATGTGGTGGTTAGGGGGAGTTCACAGGAGAAAGAAAAAATGAGCTTGTACCCATCTCATGCATCTTTCCATAACCCACTGCTGTGTGATGGAGATGTGCGTGGAAACAGTGTCCATAGTAGCCATACTTTTATTTTCATTCCCACACATGTGCTATACGATCTTCAATATGCTGGTGAGCTCCAGATTAAAACTGAACTTAGCATTCTTTGTCACAGGCATCTTTTTTTTTCATTACAAAGAAAAAAGATTTTCTTTAAGTAATAATAAGCAGAAATGGTGCTTTTCTCACTACTTTTTTTTTTTTTTTTTGCCAGTCCTGGTCTTGAGCTCAGGGCCTGAGCACTGTCCTTGGGTTCGTTTTCTCAAGGCTAGAGATCTACCACTTGAGCCTCAGCACCACTTCTGGCTTTTTTCTATGTATATGGTACCAAGGAATCGAACCCAGGTCTTCGTGCATGCTAGGCAAGCACTCTATCACTAGGCCAAACTCCCAGCCCGAAATGGTGCTTTTCTAAATGAGACTGATTTATTTGCTTTGCGTAAGAAAAAGGCATCACTGCAGTAGGAATCTGTGAAGCTAATTTACATTAGAAGTGGTCTTTATAGACTCCATGATGATTACTGTCTTTTCCATACGCTCTCCAGTTTTTGTTCTTTTAATCATATTTGTTAGTTGGTTCTTGACAATTTTTGCAAAATGAATGTGAAGACATGAAACTTGCCCAGTGTCTTTCACCAGTAATTCAGGTCGAAACAGCAAATCTTACTGTCAGATACGGTGATATAATTTCCAATTCTAATTGCTAAGGTATATTAATGGGTTTCACTGTGACATTTCTATACATGCATATGTCATGCTTCAATCATACCCACTCTCTCAACTTGCTCTTCTCTATGGCTGAATAATACTCCATTAAGTATATTGACCATATTTTCTTTTGCACCTCGGGCCATTCCCATAGCTTTGTCATTATGAATATGATGAAATAAGCATGTGCATGCAAGTGTCTGTTATGTATGTTGACTTTATTTTCTTCAAGCATACACCCAGGTGTGTTATAGCTAACTAAGTACGGCAGTTCTATTTCTAGAACTTCCATATCATTTTTTCACATCAGCTGTATTAATTTACCTTCCCATGGTGAATTGTTAGATCTCTTTCCTCTTCTTGCCACTTAAAGATCCTGATCATTTTATATAAATTTGGTTCTTACTCATTAATGCAATATAATATTACCTTGTAAACTAATATTCTCTAGTTTCTTAATGCAGTCCATTTTATTTTGCTGGCACTTGGATTTGAACTCAAGGCCTTTGATTGACTTGCATGCTTGGCTAGTGCCCTACCACTTGAATCATGCTGTAGCCTGGCTTTTAGTTGTTTGTTTTGGAGAGGAAGTTTTGTGGACCTTTCTGCCTATACTAGCTTTGAATTGTGATCCTCTTAACCTCAGCCTCCTTAGTAGCTAGGATTACAGGTATGGAGCCACTGGTACCCGGCTAACACAATGCACTTTTTTACCCTTGAGATCTTAGCTTTCTGATGTGCATAAATGAATGCCACATCAGTTTCAGATGAGAGATTTGAGGAGAATTTAGAGGAGGCAGGAGGACCTGAATAGATTACTGGAAGAAAGGTAAAGCTGTATCAAATAGAAAAGGAAGAGGATGTTTAAAATTGGGAAAATGATGAAAGCAGCAACAGCTAAAGAAACCATTGGTTTGTGGCAGGTAATGACCATGGGCAAAAGAGCTTTGCTAGTTAGGAAGAAGAATAAAGGATGTCTGACAGCCAGATTTAGCCCACAGCCCACTGTCTCCTAGTGTACTTTTCTGAAGACATTAGATCTTAGAGATATTAATGAGAATTCTTTGTAAAAGGATATGTTCAAATTAACTTTGAGAAAAAAATATTTCAAGAGAAGTTGGTTCTGCAAAGGGTAGAGTGCTTGTGTCTCTTTGGATCTAAACTAGATGTGGGAGAATTGATGTCTTTGGTAGAGATATCAAGTCAGGATTCCTAGTTTAGCCCCTCACTGTGCCAATGACAAGTATGATCTTAAACTACCCATCCTAATCTCCTTTGGCTTTATATGCCTTGGACATAAACAGTAAGCATTAGGTTGTTCACATGTTTTGGTTCTTTTGTTATCTTTATTTTTTGCCAGTCCTGGGGCTTGAACTCAGGGCCTGGGCACAGTCCCTGGGCTTCTTTCTTGCTCAAGGCTAGCCATCTACCACTTGACCCACAGCAACACTTCTGGTTTTATTTTTTCCTTCTGTTTGTATGGACTGAGGAAATGAACTCAGGACTTCATTCATGCTAGGCAAGCACTCTATCACTAAGCCATATTCCCAGCCCAACATTGTTTTGTTTTTAAACTCATAAAACATAATTCTTCAGTTTTGGGTAAGACTCTAAGCTACTTATGACCAAGGAATATTGTATTCTGATTGATGCCCAGTATCTAACTCAGTGCTACAAAAATAACATCAATCCTTCAATGATAGTGAGTTTACCTCTGACAGTGTTCAATTCCAGATGTCTACAAATGTCTACAGAGCTTTGGAAATACAGGACTAAACTCTGGGGGAAGGGATTTAGGATGAGAAGCAAGATTTGTGAATGTCCTGTAGAAGCCACAAAAAGCATGAAATCCTAAGAAGGAGCAAAACAGAGGGTACCAAAGGGTCTCTAGCACCCCCTTTAGAGGCTCTGGAAAGAGAGGAGGGGCTGTAACTTCATAGAGAAGGACTAAAGAGAGTTCTTTCTACCTGTATCATGGCTTGTTTTGCATCATTTTCTGCTGAAAGTCTCTTCTGTCTCTTGCTCATGTGTCAGGTCACTGATGCCAAATGATCACCACTTAATTTCTGATAGTTGAGCTATGCATTGGTGATTAGTTGTTTCCCCAACAGTGTTTTTCCTTTTAATAAGCAAGCTTCTTGCTATGAAACATAAAAGATTAGGAGGCAGAATAATCAACTGATCCAATAATGGGTCTTAGTTGTGCCTTCTGTAAAGTAAATTAAAATACAAAATAGAGGCAGAGGATCAAGGATTACCTTGCTTTCTGATGTGCTCATTAGCTTCTGTTGTCCAGCGAGGAAAGATATCTTTATTTATTTATTTATTTATTTATTTATTTATTTATTTATCTTTGCCAGTCCTGGAACTTAAACTCAGGTCCTGAGTGCTTTCCTTGGGCTTTCTCAAGTCTAGAGATTTACCAGTTGAGCCACAGCACCATTTCCAATTTTTTTTCTATGTATGTGATAGCAAGGAATCAAACCCGGGTCTTCCTGCATGCTAGGCAAGCACTCTACCACTAGGCCAAACTTCCAGCCCAAAAGAAAGATATCATCTTTAAATGAAGTAAATTTAAAAGAGAGCAGGGGAAAAAAACTGCTACCAGAAGTTCTGGAAAGAAAAACAAGTACATATGTACATATACTTATATAATGTATGTATATATGTATGTATTTGTATATATACAGATATGTATATATAAATATCTGTATGTATATACATATTTATTTTCTTAGTTCTACACTGATTTCTTCAACTGAAGCTAAAGCAAAAGGTTAGTGAAGCCTTGGTCATGTTCTCTGCATTTTGAATATCTTATGGGAACACTTTTCCAATTTAAAGCCAGGAGATTCAAATATCAAAAGATCAAATCTGTTCCTAATTTCTAGGAGGTGGTTATGGGTCTGAATTTTAATCATATTGCATTGATATTGCCATGTAAGAAGTGATTTGACGCTTTGTTAGGGGAATGATAAACCGAAGACTAGAACATCCATATTATCCCTCCGTTTCTCCACATGTCCACCATTCGGCCACAGGCTTTGTCTATTGTCTCAGAAAACTTCCTTCTGGCGTATCGGTGGTTAACTAGAGATAAGGGTCTCACTGACTTTCTTCCTGGGGCTGGCTTCACACCTTGATCTTCAGGTTTTAACCTCTGGAGTAGCTAGGATTATAGGTGTGAGCCATCAGCACCCAGCCTAGGAATGTTAGTTTTGTTTTGTTGCTTTTATAAATTTTTACTTGGTAATTTGTTGAAAGCAACCAGAATTGTGTAGTCATTACATCATATGGTATGTGATTGCTTACATTGTTTCTCATATGTAAATTCTTTGGATAATATCTTGGAATACTAATGCCATTTAAGCCTCAAAATTTCTATTTCTTACCTAGGGAAGACCCTGGGTTCTTTAAAATGATGATTGTTTGTCAAGCTACCGGCTTCCACATGTTTATTTTTTCCCTCTCTTAAACTGAGTCTATTATGTATGTTTTGTGCCTTCCAGAAAAGCAATCCAAATTGGCTACTTTCAGAAATATAATATTCTATTGTACTAGATGAACCTTGGCTGTATAGAATTTTGACAATCTCATTCTGTTATTTCCTCTGCTCTGTCTCTTGGGTACTCTGAAAGAAAGAGATTCAAAGACAAAACCACAGCTCTGAAAATTGAGAGGCAAAAGAATATCACAGGGCAAAAAGAGAGAATTAAGCTTTTCCCTTCCACCAGGCATCTAGGAATCCTCTGAGAAATCACAGCACAGATGTGCTGGCCTTGTCTCTGAACTCTGATGCTGCTGGCTCAGGTCACACTTTGAAGATGCAGCAATTTTGCAAATATTGAACACTGATACTTTCTCCAAAAGAAAGATCTGAAAATTTAAAGGCATTTGTCCAGACTGGTCAACCTGATTGACTAACCATTGGGGAGGTGAGAAAACAACCCTGCTTCTTTCTCTTTATCAAGTATTTGCCCCAAAGAAAACGTCATCCATTGTCCCTAGGGAACCTTAATGCTTCATTTCACTGAGCCTTCAAAAGGAAGTGAAATTTGATAATTTCTTTATTATCATGTAAGTAATAGTAAACCATGCTTTGTTGGCATCTCAGCCCACAGCAAACATGCTGTTCTAGCAATTCACACTGAGAGCTCAGCTCAAATTTAGTCTACTTTCTTTTTCCTTATTTGGCATGTCATGTGAACTCAGCAGAACCAGGTTGGGTCGAATCCCAGATGGCTACCAAAGAAGGAAGACCCAGCTTTTTCCTGCAGATCCCTGCCACTTCTTTTACCATTAGCCACGAGTCACATTGCAAACATGGGAGCTGACTCTTGGAAATGGATACCGAGAAGGAGACTGGAGGACAAGGATCTGCTGAGAACAAACTGTCCTTGACAAGTCATAGCTTCTCTCTGTTGGTGCAGATTTTTCCCCCTTCTTTGGTCTTTGTTCTTTAGGATTGTCCTTCAAGGACTTTGTGCCCAGCCTCATTGCGTAGAAACATTCAGCATTATATTGGAGAACCTGTGTGGCTAGTGGAAGGCCTAGAAAAGTCTTAGAAACATCAAGGTTCTTCGTAGCTCATTAAATCAGTAACCTCCATCCTTACTGGAAAAGGCACATTTCTGTGCTGCCCAAAGAAAGGCATGGACATCATAAAACCATTAGCTCCGTGCTGTAAGCCTAGTGATATTTTCACTCTACTTTCAATGGAGGTGAGATCAAGACAGTATATGCCTTTTATGAAGCTTCCTCTGGCAGATGAACAAGTCTTAGAGCCCTTCTTAGAAACTGTTCTGGTCATGTTGAGAATCATAACTGTACCTGATTCAGTTTCTTGTTCCAGTGGACCTACAGAAACAGAAAAAAATACCTTTCTATGTCATGTGTCAATTCCATTTTTATATCTCACTGATAATTAGGATAATTATCAGTTCCATATAGAACTTCCATATAGTTTTCTTTGAAACAACTGGTATTTCTCCAAGTGACATCCAAAAAAGCCATAATTTCTCTTATTAATATGGAACATTTGTGAGTAATGGAATAGATTATAATGATTAATAGGTTATTGATTAGTTTTATTATTGCTATACATTGATAGGACTTTTACTTTAAGAGTACATATTCAGTTCTCAAGGGCAATTCTTCTTGTCCTCATCATCTTGCTCATCCTCTTGCTCCTATTTTTCCTGTTACTCCTTCTGCTCATTATATTGGCCAAACTGGTCCCAAACTCATGGGCTCAAACAATCATCCTCCCTCAGATTCCTGAGCAGCTAGAAATATTCTTTATGTTAGTATTTCTCTAATTCTTTAAGGGAAATGATCTGAAAATGTTGTTTATATAGCCAAGAGCAGCTTCATTTGGGTGAAGCATGATGGAATTCATCAGGTATGATCACTGCTCTTGGCATCATTATTCCCCTCTCTGTGTACTGGCTGGGCCTTACCATTTGCCCAGTCAGGATAGCCTGGCATATTAATGTGGACTACACGTTCCAAAAGAACCTTCCTGAGTCACCTTCCAGAAGTACTTGAACATATGTACACTCAGTGTCACACTGTGTTCACCAGACTGGAACTCCAGGTTGTGCTGGTGAAAACAAAGCCTGTGTATCAATTGTAGTGATTATAAACTTCAAGCCTTTTGTATGACATTGTGAGAAAAATGAGGTCTGATCTACTTATAGTATAGGTGTGGAAGCTGAGAAAAAAATACTTAGAATCTTATTTCTGCCACTTATTAGTTCTCCCTTGGATAAAATGTTTAATTTTGTTTTGCCTCTATTTTCATATCTTTAAAATGGAGATAATATTTCCTCACAGAATTATAAAATTGGAACTAGATAGTATATACAGTGGTAAGAACATGAGCTCCTAGTAAATGCTCGCAAAATTATGATTTGGAGTTAAACAATATCCTCGGCTCTTGACAGATTATGATTGTAAAGTACACCATTGAATAGGGAAACATTTGGACTACTCCTATAAAAGGGAATTTTATGTAGCTACTTTAATAAACACTGGAGTTGGGTCATGTTATAAGCTTTGAGTAATATTGTTTTCCAGATAAGTAAAAACATATCAACTCTGGTTTTGCACTTTGAATTTTGATTGGCAGCATTTTCCTGAATAATCCTTCAAAAGAGTAAAGAAGGGAGGAAGAAAGAAAAGGAGTGAAGAAGAAAAGGAGGAAAGGGAGTGAGAGAGATAGACATGAGCAATAGGAAAGAAAGAGTATTTCTTTTTCTAGAGTTTCTTTTGTTTTAGATTTTTGTGTTTGTGTGCTGGTCTTAGGACTTGAACTCAGGGTCTAGACTGTTACCCTTTTTGTCCTCAAGGCTAGTACTCTACCATAGCACCATTCTTGGCTTTTTGGTGATTGATTGAGGATAAGAGTCTTACAGACTTTTCTGCCTGTGCTAACTTTGAAACATGATCGTTAGATCTCAGCCTCCTGAATAGCTAGGGCTGAATTATAGGCATGAACCACCAATGCCTGGCTATTCAGCAGGGGTTGTGTTTTTTTTTTTTGCCGGTCCTGGGGCTTGAACTGTCCTTGGACTTTTTGCTCAAGGCTAGCGCTCTGCCACCTGCCAGCATTTTCTGTGTATACAGTACCAAGGAATCAAACCCAGGGCCTCCTGCCTGTTAGGAGAGTTCTCTACTACTAGGCTAATGCTCCTGGCCATGGTTTGCATTTTTTGAAGATTTTTAAGCCCCTTTGATCATTACCAATGTAATTGTTTTTTAAAGTCAATCACTTTTAAAGAAAACTTTATTCATGATTATTTATTACCAATCATGAACTAGTGGTTTATAGTTCATAGTAAATTACAATAGTGACATCATGTCTCTTGCCTGATTGGTGTTCAGAGGGAAACATGAAGCTCCAATAGTTGAACTAACCCCATAATATAGGTACAGTTTTATACCTAAAAATTCAAAGTTGATTCCTTCAGGCAGGTCATTTGATTGGTATGTGAAATGCAATTATTTAACTCATTAGATCTGAGAGAAAACAAACATTAAGATAAAGAAGAAAGATAATTACAATGCGACTGAAAGTTATTTTGACGATTATTTTTTACGTCAATGTAATAGTGACAGGTTAAATCCTCTATATTCAAGCTATCATTTGAAGAAATAAAAAGGTCAGTGAAGGGAGAGCAGACAGGCAAAGAAAGAAAAGCAGAGCAGGAGGAAGTTCTAAGTGGTTAGGTTGGTTCCAGAGGACTGGAAAGAAGAGATATTAATGTTGGAGCCAGGAAGAAGAATTCTGAATGTTTTGATTTTCAGAGATATTAGAACTGAACAATAAAGAGAAAATCTTCTCAGAAACACAAGTGACATGAAAATTAATTTCACCAGTATTGGAGAAGCAATATAAAATGCTTCAAAGGCAGAAGTAATAGTGGGATCATTTTAAACTTATTGGCAGTGTTGTTTTATCTCTCATTTACTAGAAAATTTTATGAGGTTTTTTATTGTTATTATTAAGGTAATATATGGAGGGCTTGTCATTTTATAAGGCAGGTAATGAGTAAATTTCTTTTTGGGCAGTGTTACCCTTTCCCTTTTTTGTCATCAAGCTTTTGATATCAAGAACTAGAAGTCTTACTTTTATATGAATTCTACTACAAAGGCTCTGTGCCCTTCAGGTGATCTTACTCTGATGGTATAACTCTGAGAGAGGAAACTGACCAAACTTCCTATAGTAGTTCTGAGATGGGACACCTATCTGTAAACTGATACACCATGTCATCTGCTTGGCTTTTCCATCCAGTTTAGCTATGAATAGTCTTTATACTTTGTACCACTAAAAGCCCACTAATCAAAAGCTTCCATATGTTTTCCATTCATCAGACATGAATCAAGGTTTGGAAAAGCATTGCAGTAAAATGCCTGAGTAAATGAAAGTACTTAGAACTTTTCTATTCCCTATGTGATTACAAAGATCTTAGCTCTAAAATGATGTTTCTTTTAGGTTTACAGGTAAAGAGAAAATAGCAGAAAATGGTTATGTACTTGATAATAACTCAGAGTACATACTGAGTAGACACAACTAATTCAGCAGATATTTAATGAGCACCTTGGGGCTAACTGTTCAGTGCTGGTTCAGGGTACTTTTATCCTCTCAGGCCGGTCAGTGTGAGATGTGAGAGCCCCAGAGTCCACATGATCTTGCTGCTGTGTCCTAGAGTGTGAGTGTCATCATTGAAATTAGGACAAAGTACATTGATCAAAGCTCGACTTGGCTCTTGGTGATTTTTGTTTTTGATGTTGGTCTTTTTTTTTTTTAATGTCATTTTGTAAGTCTCGGGACTTGAACTCAGGGCCTGGGCACTGTCCCTGAACTTTCACTGAAAGCTAGAATTCTACCACTAGGAGCCACAGTGTCACTTTCAGTTTTTGAGTGGTTAATTGGAGATGAGTCTCACAGGGACTTTTTCTGATTGAGCTGGCTATGAATTGTGATCCTCTGGTCTTAGCCTCTGAAGTACCTCGTATTATAGATGTGGGCCACTGGCACCTGGCCTTTGTTTCTTTAACCAGTCCTGAGGCTTGAACTCAGAGCCTGGGCCTTGTCCCTCCGCTTCATTTTGCTCAAAGCTGCAATGCTGTTATTTAAGCCACAACTCCACTTCTGGATTTTTTTTTAGGATAATCCATTAGAGATCAGAGTTTCATGGACTTTCTTAGCTGGGCTGACTTTGAACTGCCAGTGATCCTCAGATCTCAGAGTCCTAAATAGCTAGGATTACTGGCATGGACCACAAGTATCTGGCTTGATTGTGGGTCTTTTAAGCCATGTTGTTTTCTTTTAAATTCTTTATTCCAGAGGTTTATTCATTTCTAGCCAGATTGGATCGAGTTTACATTAAAGATTGTCTGCAGCTGGAACCCAATTATTTATTACCTTGTCTTGCTGTGGCTTTCTGTTGAGCTGGTGAGACTGTTATAGATTTTTGAATTGTTTAGCACTTAGACTCATCTGGCTCTGTTTACAAAAATAATAGGAAAAAAACAAACTCGTTCTCCTCCTTTTTCAATACTGTCTCAATACTTAAATGGCATAAAAGTAACATAGGTCATAATAAACAAATTCTTCAGGAACTCTTACTATGTCCTGAACCTAGGGCAAAACAGGGCTGCCTGACTTTGTCAGACCTTAGGAAACTTTTGTAAGCAGGTGCTTTTAGGGTCTCCTTTTGCAGCTTTGAGAGATTAGTGAAATAGCTCCAAATTATATGGTTGGTACAATCTTTGTACACAACACAGAAATTATGGTATGAGGCTTTTTTTGCATAAGAGTATCAAAACTTGGTTTCCTGACTGTAACTTTTGAGTGATTTGAATGAAAGCTAACAATATGGTAATGGGTCAGATGGATTCTTATCTGTTCTTTTCTCTACCTCAAATCAATGCTGTTGAGTAAAGGTGCCTTTTTCCCTTGTTTAGGAAGCTGGTACTTCTACCAGTGAAGTCAGATACTTCCTTCTCTTTGGCCCCTGTGGAATTTTTTTTATAGGCACAGCACTTGTCATATACATTATGAAATGTTTACATCTGTGTTTACTAATTCTACTATGAGCCTCATAGCTTCATACCACGCACTTTTCCTTAGCTAAATCCCTGGGACTAGTACAGGTTCACTGGCTATTCACATCTTTTTAAGATACCTTTCCATCCTGGTCCTCTTAGTAATTCTTTATCTAGTCATACATTAGCTGAAGTTATAATTGAAGCTTGTTAACAACTAGTATCATCTTATAAGTACTGTCTTTGGAACAAAGCCATGATTTATTGTATTTGTTGCTGTGTCTCCCTCAGTTTCCCTGGAATTGAACCCTTATGACGTTTTCAGCAATGTGGATAAATCTGGAGAACATTAAGTGAACTAAGCTGAAAACAGAAAAGCAGATACCATACAACATAATCTCAGTTAATATGTAGAATCTAAAAATCAGAACTAATAGAAATAGCAGGGGTTAAGGCAGTTGTGGAAAATGGGAGACACTATTCAGAGGGTACATACTTGCATTTATACGATAAGTTCTAGAGACTTACTACATGGAAGCTATAATAATGCAATTTAGTGGTCCACATACACTAAAAGGTAATTATACAAGGATATAGACATGTTAATTTACTTGATTGTAGTAATCATTTCCCTCTCTATAGCCAGTAAAACATTATACTGTACCCCTTAAATATGGATTATCCTATGAAAAGATACTTGTAGAATTAAACGTTGGTTTAAATCAGCCCCTTCCTTTCATCGCATTGTTTTTAAATTATTCTTTTCTGTTGTTTAGGAAGGTGATGTATGGCCCAACTCATCAGCTGAAATCACTGTGTACTTTAACCCCCTGGAAGCCAGGCTGTACCAACAGACTGTATACTGCAACATTTCAGGTACAGACATCCTGTGTACAGTAAATTTGAGCTATAGATAACCAGAGCACAACATGAATAGGTGTCTGAGTGTGTGTGTGTGTGTGTGTGTGTACTTGCACACATGCATGCACATGTTTATGTATGTCTGTGAGAGAGAGGATGTTTGTTTTGTTGCTTGTGTATACATATATGTATATACATTAGGTTTGTGAACACTACACAGTATTATACAATATCAATAGAGTAACACTGTATTCAAGCCACTTCTCTCTAGAACAGATCAAGCTTTAAAGTGCCTCATAACTGTGATGGTAGGAGAAAGTGATAGGAAAACCATTGACTTTTGTTTCCTTATTACTTGTGATAAGTTCTCACGGTGTTATTTTTTGTTCCTTTTATAGCACCTGGCCACTATTTGTGCCTACTGAATTTTTTAATCAAAATAATGCATGTCAAGCATAAATAGAAGGCAGTCTGGCAGAGGCTTAAACCACAGAGAGGGTTTACAAACAGACTGGTGGTCTGGGGAAACTGGAGGAATTAAGTTAAAAACATGAAATTTAGGGGCTGGGAATTTGGCCTAGTGGTTAGAGTGCTTGCCTAGCATGCACAGAGACCCAGGTTTGACTCCTTGGTACCACATACATAGAAAAAAAGCTGGAAGTGGTAGTGTGGCTCAAGTGGTAGAGCACTAGCCCTGATGAAAAGCCCAAGGAACAGTGCTCAGGCCCTGAGTTGAGTCCCCAGAACTGGTAAACACTCTCACACACACACAATTTGGGATGATGTGTGTTTCACTTAGAGTAAGAAGAAACGGTTAGAGAAAGGAGGAAAGCTGAGGTTAAATGGAATTAAAACTGCTAGTATAAATTTGATGTCAGTATATTTAGACAGACCTGCAAATAAATGTATATGTCAATAGGTATGTGCATATGTGTGTTTCCTACTTATCCTCACTGAGAGATCATGGAAGCTTTGGGACCCTATGAGTCATGTACATACCAGTTACCCAAAGCTTGGCGTTAAATGTCACTGTCCACTGAAAGGAACTGACTCCAGGAGTGAGGTGAAGAATGAACAAGGTGAGCCTGGAATCTCCTCTGGTGCCAGAAATCGAAGAAGTGCTCTGTGAACCCAGTTCATTAAGGTGCATCATCTGGTAATCCTCACAGTAATAACCAATTCATGTGTTTTTTTTTTAAAAAAAAGCTCTCCATGGATCTAATGGGCACTATTTTGATTAACGCCAGCTGTAATTATTCAACTGTATAAATCCCTTCTCACCCACTAGAATATGGTAACAAAACATTAGACAACACCCCAATTGTGATTTGAGGACCAAACTATACCTTGGGTCCAGTTAATGTATATACTTAATAATACCAGGCAAACTGAGTTGAAAAGCACAATGTGATGATGACCCAGTAATCTTCACAAAGTCAAAGTTCTGAAACTTAAGAAAGGATGGAAGAGTCTTTCCAGCCAGAAGAAGCCTTGAGAGAACGCGGCCAGGGTGCCACATGTAATCTTTATTGGATCCTTGCTATGAGGAGCATTGTTGAGCCAGGTGCTGATGGCTCATACCTGTAATCCTAGCTACTCAGGAACCTGAGATCTGAGAATCTTCATTTGAAGGAAAGTCTGTGAGACTCTTGTCTTCAGCAAAAAAATGGAAGTTGAGAGTGCTCAAGTGGTAGAGTACCAGACTAGTGTGCAAAGGCTAAGGCAGAGGAGAGTGTGAGGCACTGAGTTCAAGCCCCAGTACTAACACACACACACACACACACACACACACACACTTGTTAGATATCTCAGGAAGTTCTTTGTTCTCTGGTAACTCTTTTGTATACTAAAAATGTTTCAGAATCTTTAAAAATGTCAATGCTGATATGTATGTATGTAGAAAGTAAGTCGCAAAGCTCAATAGTCTATTTCCCCAGCACTACTTCTAAGAAGCACTTGTAGTTCTTTACTTGAGATGGTGATTTCCCTTACTTAACTCTAAGCTAATGCTGCTATTTGCTGATTTGTTAGCCGCACACTTCCCCTTAATCCTCAGTGTGAAAGGTGAAGATATTAGCTTACTTATATCTTCTCTTCCTCTCCCTGGGTTTGTCGAGTTATAATTTACCTGCAGTGAAACTCAGCTCTTTTCAGAGTACAGTTCTATGAATTTGGGCAAACTCAAATAGTCATATAACAACCACCAAAATCAATACACAGAAAACCTCTTAACACCATATAGTTTCCTTCCTATGCCCCTGCCAAGGGGCATCCCTTCACGTTGGCTTTTGGTAGTCCATCCATTTTTATTATATATTTATTGTACAAGATCATCATTGATAGCCATAGTTAAGGTTTCTATTTATATAAATATCACTCACAAAAAGGTCAGATATTCTGGGATCACATTTTATTCTGAGTTGATCCAAAGTTCGGACCCTGAGTCACTCAAGCAATATCCTTAAAGTCTATACCAGTATATTATCTTCCTTTACTTACAAGTATGCCTTGTTTTCATTTGTTCCATAATTGACTTGTGCAACTTTTACATTTCTTTCCTTATGGTTTTTTGTTGTTTTTTCACTGCTGTCTAATCCACAATTCATTGTCTTCTTTGTGAAGACAATTTTCTCAGAGCCTACCAACTTCTTATTGTAGTTGAGATTCTATGTCTGTAGAAGAGCTGTTATCCAATAATTTAAAAATGCATTTCCAAAAAATGCATTTCCTTGTGCACCCTATCTCATCTTTTCCTTCTTATGCTACTCAAGGGCTTTCTCAAACTCTGGATGTTTTCAGGCTTCCTTTCTGCACATGAGTTCTGAAATGGGATGAAGCTCTGTGCAGGAATGGGATTTTTTTCCAGCTCGCTGTAGCCCATTTGAGTCTGATGACTCATATATTACTTCAGTTCTGGAGAATTCTGTTTTATTACTTCTTTGATAGGCTTTCCTCAGTTTTTTTCATCTCTCTCTTCTGGAAGACTTAATAATCTAAAACTAGTCCTGAAATATCTGGTATCAAAAAATAAGGTTTTAATCACTTCAAACTATAGTAAAAAGGCATTAAATAGAATCAAAAGTTATTAAATAGAATGCTTGGCTGGTCAAGAAACTCCAGGATAGCAAGACACATTGTGCATCTTCTATTCTCCCCAGATACCAGCACAAATCTCCCCAGATGTTCAGAGCCTCTTCTCTGAATTTAAGTGGACTACTTGGTACGCCTCTGCTATTTGCTTATACAGGCAGGTAATTTTCTCTTCAAGTTACTCTTTAACTTAGATTTGTTCTCTTTATATAAGACTTTCCTTTCCTGTATTATACAGATTCTGGAAAGCATTTTGCAATTGGTTTTAGGGCATCTTGCACCTTGGAACTTTGGTGCAAGTATGTACTACTCAAAAATCTTGAAATAGTTTGCGTGCGTGCGTGCGTGCATGCGTGTGTGCGTGTGTGTGCATGCGTGCGTGCGTGTGTGTGCATGCGTGCGTGTATGTATGTGTGTGTGTGTGTGTGTGTGTGTGTGTGTGTGTGTGTGTGTGATGGGGTCTGAACCTGGACCTGGGCACTGTCCCTGAGATCTTCAGCTCAAAGATACTGCTCTACCCTTGAGCCATAGCTCCACTTCTCATTTTCTAGTGATTAGTTGGAGATAAGAGTCTTCTGTTTAGCCAGATCTGGCTTTGAACCTTGATCCTCAGATCTCAACCTCCTGAGTAGCTAGGATTATAGGTGTGAGCCACCCCCCCCCCAGTTTCGTTTGTTATTTTTGTAGTACTGAAGATTGAGCAAAGTCCTTCTGGTTTTAGTTCATTTTTCAGATGGGGTCTCCAGCTAATTGTACCAGAGGAGGCCAGCAACCACAATCCTCCTATCCTCCCACCTCCTGAGTAGCTGAGATTACAACTATGTGCCACCATAGCTACTTGTTTTTGAAATAGAGTCTTACTGTTTGGCTGGGCTGGTCTCAAACTGCCATTCTTCTCCATCTGCCTTGCAAGTATATGGGTTTGCTTCTCCCTCCCCTATTTGCAATCAGATGAAGCAGGAGTCAAGTACTAAACTGGCCCTTGCCAATTACTTGCAAGAAATTCAGCTTCATTTTTTTTTCTGACATTCTTTCCAACCATTTTTTATGTACTGCTAGCACCAAGAACATAAAAATTATTCAATAAATATTGATTCAGTGAGTAAGCAAGTAGCTTAAAGATGAATGAATGAGTGATGAATCCTAGTTTGATTTGGTCTACTCTAGGGCCTTGCATATGAAAGTGTGGTTCTCAGGATAGCCTCAGGATGAATGCAGAATAGACTTGGGTTAACCTACCTTTTCCTATACTTATAGACTTCTTAATGGAACTGGAGAAAGTGATGGTACAACAGTGCTTGCCAGTGGTCTTTAGGACACGGTGATGAGATCTGCCTTCTACCTCTCACGCCCCAAGGGATGCTGGGGTTGGCCACACTCCAGGGGTTGGCTGCTGTCTAGGAGGTTCCCAAACATTACACAGCCAGGGGTGTTCATCTGTTGTTTCCTTTGTAATTCTGAGTTCTATCACCGAATTTACTTCCTGGGCAAACTGAATCATGCAGTTTTCCATCTGCATAACAATTCTTCCATATTTTGCTAGTGGTTTAATAAAAGATACGGATACCAAAGAAGAGCTTCATTTACATAGTAAATCCATATTATCTTTCCTGTAAATTCCATGTAATTCTCTTATCTTTTTCAAGACATGGGAAGGATTTCTTTTCTTTCCAGTTGGTGAAGCTACCTGTCTGAGGTCACTAGGAAAAAGCACATTGTAGGCAGATAGAAAAGATCCTTCCCTTCTTTGACTTTGCTTTTCTTTGGTCTGAGATCTAGATGATATATAGGAGCAAATACATGTAACGTATTCTTCCTTCTCCTGCCCTTTTCCCTAGATAATGTCTTACTTTACACACTGTACTTCTGTTTATCTTGCTGGTTAGCTGCTTGCTGACCCCTACTGTGGCCTCTCTGTGACTGCCTACTTTATTACCACATGGATAATGGCATTTGTGAGTGAGACAAGAAGCCTGAAGTTGAATTATCATTTATTTATATTAACTGTCTCTTTTCCCTTTGTATTAAAATTTACTTTGTGCTTTGATGGATTTCCCATTTTTTAATTATTCTGCATGGTATTTGTTATGCTTCTTCAGACTAAATGATTTCATCCATTCTGGAAGATCCTGAGTGATTTTTTTTATCCTAATGTTGTTTTCTTTTTATGTCACTTTTCTTATTCTTTTTTTTTTGTCAGTTGTGGGGCTTGAACTCTGAGCCTGAGCACTATCCCTGAGCACTTCAGCTTAAGGCTAGTGCTCTATCATTTACAGCGCCACTTCCAGTTTTCTTATGGACTTTAGTGCCCAGGCTGATTTTAAACTGCTCTTCTCAGCTTCCTAAGTAGCTAAGATTACAAATGTGAGCCACCAGTACTTGGCTCTCTAATTCTTTTATATATACATATACATATACATATATGTATATATAAAACATGTATGTATATACATTTATATGTATATGTGTCTTTCCCTTGAAATCATTATGTATCTTAACCTCTTCTTTATATTTCCTGTCTCTTTCTATCTGTTTTCCTTTCTTTGAGTTTGGGTGCACATTAAAATGTATACTTACTATGTTTTAAATAATTTTTCCCCTTTTTGTATTTGAGGTGGAAAAATGGACCAAGTCAACTAACTTGACCATGTTGTCAAAAGTTAATGTTGTTAAAAGTTTTTGTATGTTTAAGTGATATCCTTAGAGAATCTGTATCAGAATCAAACTAGCTACTCATTAAAAATGTAAGCTCTTGAGTTTCACTTATGTTTTATTGAAACAAACTCTGTGGAAATGGTGCTGAAGAATATTCATTTTAAATGAGGACTAAGAAGCAATTCTAGTGGTTTTTCAACATACCAGATTGATATAGAGAGAAATAGATTGTATTTCTTCAACATACTAACAGTAAAAAAATAAGAAATTGAAAAATTTTAAAGCAATTTTACTTATAATAGCAGTAAGAAACCATATAGCACGTCAGCTGGATGTAATAGCCTGTAATCTCAGTTCTTGGGAGGCAGAGATGAGGAGGATCATAGGAAGTTTGAGGCTAGCCTGAGTAAAGGATTAATGAAATTCTATGTCAAGAAACAAAGCTGGTGGTTCACCTATGCAAGATGCAAAAGTAGAAGGTTTGGGATTTGAGGCTATTACCATAGAATAGTATAGATTAAGCTGTTTATGAGTAATAGAAATTCATTCCCAATAGTCTGGAAGTTAGGAAGTCCTAGTTCAAGGTACCAGCAGACTTGGTGGTGTCTGTTGAGGATCCATTCCTCATAGTACCTTTTAGCTGAATCCTTTGTACCTAGTGGAAGGTACTCTTAGGGCCTCTTTTTATAAAATACTAGTCTTGTTCATGAGGACTCTGTTCCCATTATCTTCCAAATACATCATTTCTTAATGTCATCACTTTGGGGATTAGGATTTCAAGCAAAGAATTTGAGGAGATGGAGGCTGGAGCAGAAAAATAACTAGACCATAATAGATGGCAATTTTTCAAAGATCCATGGTTGCAATTTTCTGGTATTTAATGCAATGAAACCTATTGTAGTCAAGAAGTTTTAGGTTCACTAAAGTTCTTTCTGCTTCATTTGAGAAAACTCACTGGGTTAAAGAGCACAATATTTTGTCCTTTAATAAAGGCCAGGAGTTTGGCCTAGTGGTAGAATGCTTGCCTAACATGCACAATGACCCGGTTTCGATTCCTCAGTACCGCATACATAGAAAAAAGCTGGAAGTGGTGCTGAGGGTCAAGTGGTAGAGCTCTAGACTTGAGAAAGTTCAAGGACAGGGCTCAGGCCCTGAGCTCAAGCCCAGAACTGACAAAAAAAACTGTCCTTGAAAGTCGCTAGCTCCTTCACATTTGCCCCTCTTGGTATCTTTTGCCAAGACAAGAAAATAATCTGCTTAGCAAATCCTGAGAAAATTAACATTTAAACATGACCAAAATTTTATGTGACCCCTTAGACATGCAAAGCTAGTATTACTTGTGGTCATTTCTGTCCTGGGTAAGGGACTCTTTTGAAGTAATTAGTAATACCCAAGAAATATTGACCATATTTCATTCTAGTACTTCCATTTTTCAAATAGGAAGACAGTCAAGGCAACAGATGGGGAGAACATTTTATGCCTAACTGTTATAAATAGTTTAACAGTTTATTCCATGATATAGTTGCAGTTCTCTTTCTTTTCCATTCTGAATATTGAATCTCTGTCAAAACCCATCCCTTTTAACAAGCAATACAAATTATTGTCTGTTGAATAGAACTATAAATAATGGAATATAGTGGCAATGTTTGAGCCTTCTGAAAGTTTTACTTGAATTGTATACTATTATTATCATGAACATCTTATCTTTAGAAGAACCTCTTCTCTGGGGATCAGATGGAGTGGAGGACACTCTGACTAAATCAGCAATCCCAAATATTGTTGGGATTCCTCACAGTAAAATTTGCCTCATGACCACTTGGTTGGCAAGCACTAGAGGGGACAGAGGACAATATTCCTTGTGAAGGTGATTCATAGAGAGAAAGTACTAATAATGCAAAAGCAATAGAAGACAATGAAATATAAAATATCACATGAAATTAAAATAATGGCAATAAACTAGAACTACCACTTAGATGTTTCAAGTGTATTTGCTATATTATTGAAAATTATATTTAACAGAGCATCAAAAATATTTTGAAGATGCAGAATGTTACATATAGAACAAGCATGTGCTTTTTCCCTTAAAAATCTCGAAATTCAAATAATAGGAATGATCAGCCATCAAACTTGGACAGCAATGCTGCTTTGGGTGTTTCCAAGGAGAAATGACCCAGGAAACTTCAGATTTTATTTTTTTCATATATTTTTATTCTAATTAATAGAAGGGTTACATGATAGAAACTTCAGATTTTAGACTGCGGTCCAGTAGGAACTAGAAGTAGGCTAGCACTTACAAATACTGAAGGTCAGCTTTGAGCTACTTTTCACTTGATTTGGTTAAGACACTTTTCCACTCAGGTTCCAGAGGAAAATCAATGCCTAAGGTTCTAAGGTATTTATTAAGGTTATGATTATGGAGAAATAGTTCTTCTCTTTTTTAATATTCTTTTCTTATTGTAATTAATAGAAGGGTTACATTGTACTTACCGGATAGAAGGTGCATTACTTCACAAACATTGATACACCTTCTCATGTTTTTGTTCCCTTTCCCCCCCACCCCCTATAAATTGTTGTTAATTCCAGCACTTGTTATTCTTGTTATACTTGTTATATCTATCTGTGTTGGTGAGAAGGAGATAATGCTGATTGAGTTTGAATCCAGGACTTTGTGCATATGAGGCAAATACTTTACCACTAACCCACAACCAACCTCTGTCTTCCCTCCTTACAACCTTTCCTAGCCTCTGATATAGTCTACCTTCTGTTTTATGTTAGAGGGACTATGCAGTGCTTTATCTTTCTATGCCTGGAAGTTATATATTTTTTAATCTTTCTACTACTAAAATATCAGCCTAAATTGTAATATAGACCACTCCTTGGAGGGAAAAAAAACTGGCAGTATTTCTTATTCCTGTTTCTCAAGGTAAGATAAACTTTCAGCATTGGTTACATTATAGTTTCCTCAGTGAGATATTCTTGATTGTTTACCTCAGTGACAGGTTGAAGGTAATATGGGGTAATAAAATCTGAATTGTTTCTGTAGGTCGAGAAATCCGCTTGCCTCTGCGAATCAGAGGTGAAGGAATGGGACCTAAGATTCACTTCAACTTTGAATTGCTGGACATTGGGAAAGTTTTCATTGGATCTGTCCATTGTTATGAGGTGAGCAGAATTGTTCACTGAGGCTCCTGACAATACAGAGGAGCCTTTTAGTGTGTGCGTGCGTGCGTGCGTGTGTGTGTGTGTGTGTGTGTGTGTGTGTGTGTGTTGATAGTCCAGGAGCTTGAACTCTGGGCTTTGGCCCTGAGCTATTCTTTGCTCAAGGTTTCTGCTCTACTCCCTGAGCCATCGCTCTACTTCCAGCATCTGTGGCTAATCAGAGTCTCAGGGACTTTCTTTCCTGGTCTGACTTTGAACCACAGATCTCAGATCCCAGCCTCCAGAGTAGCTGGGATTACAGGTGTGAGCTACTAGCACCTTTATGTGATCAGTATTTCTGTGTGATTGGATATATTTGTATTTGGTTATTTGAAATTGGATAGGGAACGGGGGAAAACAAGATGAGGGGGGGAATGGGGGAGAGGGAAATGGGGACCAAGACATGTGAAAGGGTATCAATGTATGGGAATTAATGCACCATCTATCTGGCAAATATCATGTAACCCTTCTATTAATTACAATAAAAAATTTATTTAAAAAAAAGAGTGAACAGGTAAAAAAAAAAAAGAAAGAAAATGTCTACAGCCTTATCCACATGCCACTACTCATCCCCATTCAGACCCCCAGATACTGAGTCCTCTCCTAGCTGTGCTGTGCTGCTAGCTGTGCACCAGCTTTCCCTGCTTTTTGACTTCATTAAAAGCTAAAAAGTATCAAAGCCATAATTTAAATTGGCTTTATCCTCCTCATTTGGTATATCCTAAAGAAGAACACCATAAATACCTCTCCCCATCTGTTTAATGCTTGGACTCTGACAACATAAATCCTACAGCTGAAAGGAGAGAAAACTTTTTACTTTTTTCTAGAATGTCCTAATGAGGAGAACTGTTTTCACACTTCAGAATTCTCTTTGAATGCCCTCATCTCCAACTTGGGTTTGAAAACAGCTAATCATTAAAGTTTCTAAAAGAGACCTCCCTGCTTTGTCTTTCCAATTAACTAGAAACTGGAATTTTACAAGATGGCTTCATGTGGGTTCTTCATGATCAAAGCTGCTCCAGTGTTACCCGATGGCTTACTTAGCACCTAGGGCACATTTTTACACTGGATCTAACTATAAAAATTGAAGCCTTGTTTTAGAATTTTCAAATATTATTTGTGTTTGTATTTTGACAGAAGTGATCAACACAGTTATTTAATAAATGTCAAGTAGCTCTCATATCTCATGTGTGTGCCTGTCTGTGTATATGTACAGTATGTGTGCAATTTCTAATGCTTACAAAACAGTGAAAATAGATTATATTATGTCTGTTTCCCAATGAGAAATGTGTTAATGCCCTCAACAGTATCTCCACATGTGTGTGACAGTGCTGATGCCCTGCCATAGTTTTTGCAGAAACCCTGCAGAATGAGGAGTAGGCCTGGTGACTATTCCTGTGTTATAACTAAGTAAGCTGAGGCTCAGAGAAGTTTAACCGTTAAGTAGAATAATGCTAGATAAAGTCTAGAGCCAGTGTTCAGCAAGTGTAATCCTTTGGCAGAGTATCTGGAACACGAAGACACCATCTTCTGCTCAGCCACTCCTACTGTGTGCCTAGTGGAACAATGAAATGTGGCCTTATCTATACCCCTCTGGCAGAAATGAAAAGAGAATATAGAAATATCCATAAGCTGTATATAGGAGGTCATTCATTATCCATATGACTGAAAGAAGGGGAAAATGGATTCAAGGAATAGCAAAACTGACAGCCAGAAATGTGAGATAACTTGGCCAAGTCATATAGCCTGTAAATATTGAGAGCCCTGGGTTCCTGGCACCCTCTATCATGTTCTAGGACTTCAGGTTCTCAGCTTCCCCAGTCTTCTACCCTACAACTAACTCAGCTCTCAGCCCATCCTACTCTGGTTGTGGACAGTGTCCTTCATCTCCACATTCACTGTGTATCTGTGGCCTAAGTGACATGATGCAAAATGTAAACAGAGATGTTAAATTATGAGGAAGTAGAATAGAATAGGAACAAACAATTTAAACAACAAAATCAGATATATGATTCTAAAAAATAAGAAACATACTGCATGGAGGAGATGAGTCTCTGGGTAGGAGGAGATATTATAGTTCCTTTTGTTTGTTTTATGCTGATACTGGACCTTGAACTCAGGGCATGGTCACCATCCCTTAACATTTTCACTTAAGGCTGGTGCTTTGCCACTTGAGCCACACCTTTACTTTCAGTTTTTTGGGTGGTGGTTATTTGGAGATAAGTGGCTCACTGATTTTCCTGTCTGTGATGGATTTGAACTCCAGACCTCATATCTCAGCCTCCAGAGTAGCTGGTATTACAGTTGTGAGCCACTAATGACTCTAGTTGTTAGTAATTATACTCCAATAGTGCATTGCTAACTTCTTTGTGTAACACAAATCTACTTAAGGCCACCCTCCCGGGTTTTTATCAGTGAAGCAAACCACAGCCAGCTAAGGCGTTCCATGAGGTGATGCATCAGATTGGACAGTTGGGAGAGCTGAGCAGTAGTAGAGAAGGACATGGCCAAGTGCTTCTTATGAGGATATTTTACACTCTCTGCATATTTAAAGCTGATGCCTCATTGCATCTCTCAATTTATTACATTACCAGCTTGAGATGAATTTGAATAACTAGATTTCCCTTAGTCATTGCTGAGCTTAGCAGATACAGAAAGAATAAACCAAAAGTGTACATTATTCCATAGTATAATCTGGAAGGAAAACAAATGGGAGGTGAAGTTCTTCTAGAGTATACCCCTGTCCCAGGAGATAAACCCCGAATGTAAGAGTATCACCAGATGTCAACAGGCCTTAGAATAATGTCCCCAACTGTTTGCTAGATTCAGTATTTATAAGTAGTTATTCTTTTATCAGTGGTAGAATGGCATGCATGTTGTTGAATATGGGAGAACTTAGTGTTCAGAAACTCTGGGTACAATAGTCCTGTTAACCAAAACCAAAAGCAAACAAAAAGGAAACGTATGCATCTTCCCAGAAGGAACAATGCAGCATTCATGACCACTAATGCCTTTAAGTGGCCTTGGAGTTACCACTAATGTAGTATCAGTCTCCTTAAGCACAGGTAAATACTGTGCCCATTTTGCATAAGTTTATAAATAACAGTCACTGTCATTTATAAGCACTAATTGTCAAGCACTATTCTAGAAGTTACATAAGTTGATAAATTTACTCTTAAATAATATGAAAAGTTAAGAATGTTGTCTAAAGTTACATAGCTAGTAGGTCAATGGCAAAGCTGAGATTTGAACCCAGGAAGTTTGCTTCCAAAGTTTCTGACCATAATACAATTCAGATTTCCAAGTATGTTATAATGAAGAGCATGGGAAGTAAGCATAAAAAGACCAATCTTTTAGTATCTGCTTTGGTTCATCGGCTGTGTTCTGTTGGCACAAGTAGCTGTCTCTTCCCCTGCAGAGGCCAGTGGCTCTGTCTCACTCATGCTCCTCTTGAGTGGCTGCTAACCTCCAGGCAGATCCCTATTTCCCTAGAGCTCTGCCTTCGGATCAATGACAGTGGCATGCATCACATACTAGGCGTTTCCTCTGAGCTGGGCTCTAAGTGTACATCAACTGGTTTAACATAAACACACTTAGTGCCCACTAAGGTAGCTCTCCACCCCTCTTCATCTCCCAGCCTCACTTTTCACCACTACTCTCAAAACAGGAATCTAAATGAGTTGACCATCACTTCTCCATTCTCGATCTCCTTGCACCATTATCTGATGGATTTTGCCAAAACCCATCACTACCACTCTCTTCTTCAAGGTTAGAGGTGACCTCTAATGAAATCAAAATCTGAAAACTTTTCTGTTTATTTCTTTGACCTCTGTCCACATTTGCCTTCTTTCAGGAAGCTTGCTCCCTTAGCTTCCAGCCTGTTCCATGTTCCACTCTTCAACATGTACCTGACATGCCTTATGCCTTCCTGCTACCTGAGTGTGTCTGTGCAAGCATGGGTTATGCGATTCTTGCTCTTCTGTTCTGACTTTCAAAAAAAATTAGCATGCCTCTAAACTTCTCTTTTCATACTTGTATAGGAAAAATATTTACCTGTCTTGATTACTTTAGAGACAATATTTAAATATCCTTAAAGTTCTCTAGCAAAAAATCGAATTAGAATAACTCTTTTAGCATGAATATAATATAAATGTAAAAGCTTTCCTTTGGTCCTAATCCCTGCATCTTATTTTGTGTTGATATGAAAGAGTAAATACAGCCACATGTTTCCATGAAAACTGATCACAGGTCCCTTTACTTTTCCATCTTTATCTTTGGTTGATACAGGCAGTCATGTCCAACAAAGGCAGCATCGATGCCCTCTTCAATGTGGTCCCTCCAACCTCAGCCTTGGGGTGTTGCTTTGTTTTCAGTCCCAAAGAAGGCATCATTGAACCAAGTGGAGTCCAAGCTGTCCAGATCTGCTTCAGTTCTACCATCCTGGGGTACTTCGAAGAAGAGTTCCTGATAGATGTGAATGGAGCACCAGAGCCCGTGAAACTTACCATTAAGTAAGGGCTGTTTACGATGATAACTAACAAGTTTTCACATTCTTGAATTTTGGAACTAGATCATATATTGGATACCTAACAAAGGTTGATATGAGCACTTCAGTATAATGGAATGTGTTAAATTTTCCACTTATATTTTCATAATATGGCTATAGATGTTACTGGGATCTGAATTGTCCATAAGTTGTAACCTTATAAAACAAGAATTAAAACACGAGTATATAGATTACTCTGGCTGATCTAGGGTGTTTGGAAAAGTAACTTATTACAGTAATAGCTGGGGGAAATTGTTTTCTTGACTAAGCTCTGGTTGTGACCACAGTTTCTCTACATCTTCCTGTTTTGCTTTTATTTCAGGGAGACTCTCAAAATTCTCACCCATAATGTTTCTCAGAATCATGAGATTCCATTTATCTCCAAACCCATCACCAGCTTCTAAAAGAAACAGATCTACCCTCATGATGTTTTCTAAAATATTTAATGTGTTCAGTTGTATTCTAACACTTCAAACCATGAACCCTAATTTTGAAACCCCGATTAATATTCAGTGTCACAAGTAAATGCGTAATTTCACAGGCTGAAAGTATATGTGCAATATATCATCAATTTCCACCCCACATATTATTACTGATTTCTGTTATTACTTCATCAGAACTGTCTTAGAACTTGTGCCCCTAGAAATGTTGACAAAGTTTATAGATACTAGGATTGTTTCTTTCTTTTATAACCAGATTATTTTGTTCTCGATACCATCACTTTGGCTAATATGTCTTGAAAGGTTAGAACAAACATACTTTTGCTATTTCTATTTCCCCCTCCAATCACATAATACAGTATTTTAAGTGAATATATAAACAGCACTGTAAAAGTAATATAATTTAAAATGTCCCTATTAGCAGTTTTTCTCTGATATTTTTCTGTGCAATTTGATAAAGTTTTAACCATTACATGAGCATATATACTTGTATTCAACTTGCTTCATTTAACATAAAATAATTCATTATGACTGATGTATATGAAATTATCATTTTAATACTTCACTGAATTGATGCATGCAAGTCTTGGCTAATATTCAGAATATCCCTGTGAGAATTCATATGACTATATCCAAGTCCAATTCAATATAGTTCTCTCAGTTATAAAGGCCTTTGAACAAATGTGATTTATCTCTGGTTCTTTCAACCTCTGCACTGATTTAACGAATACTTTGTGCAATCCTGAAAGCTCCTTGTCTTCTTTCTTTAGCCTTTGTATAGTTCACATGCTTTGTCATCGATTTGCTACTACAAGTTTCTTTTCCAAGCTAAGCATCTAATCTGTAGGCATGTTGGACTTCAAGCTCAGCTGGATCCTAATTACCTTTCTGAGTGCCAGCCACTTCTTTGGAAACCACTTCCAATCATGAGAACAAATAGTCATGGGGACATCTTTGAGAGCTGGAACTTGCTGAAGTGTGTCTTAGCAAACCACTCTTCTCAGGCTTGTGATATCCTCTTATCACATTATAGTTAGAGCTAGAGCAGCTGAAAGTATCACTAGAACACCAATATATTCCATGTGGTGTGACGTGCCTGTGTCACCAACCTCCAGACCTTGGAGAATTAGATAGGTCTACCTTAAGATGTTATCTGGTACCTGTGTGTCTACAGCACTTAAAACCTTGGTACATGTATGTTCTGTTCTTACCTTTGGTCTAGATACTTTTAATATATGAATTATGGAGAAAATAGCTATTGCTCTAAAAGAAAATAAGAATACTTGGTTATTGGGGGGATTTTTTAATAAATAGATTGTCATAGATTTTCTAACTTGAAAATAGCAGATTACTGGGCACTGATGGCTCACGCCTGTAATTTAGCTACTCAGTAGGAGACTGAGATCTGAGGACCATGGTACAAAACCAGCCCAGACAGGAAAGCACGCGAGACTCTTATTCCAGTTAATCACGAGAAAACCAGGAGTGGCACTGTGGCTCAAAGCACAGATTTATAAGTTCACAGTTCTGTAAATTAGAGTGCCAACATGGATTTCATTGGCGAAAACCCAAGGTGTTGGCAGAGCTAAGTTTTTTCCTGGAGGCTCTAAGGAGAATCCAGTGCTTAAACTTCACAGCATCTTGAGGCTGTCTATTCTCATTGGCTTCTTTGCTTTCTGCCTTCAAAGTAAAAAACAGCTGGTTGAGTTTTTCTCACATTGCGTTACTCGGATCTCCTCTCTTTTTTTCCTCCAAGGGTCGGTAAAGACCCTTGTGAATATCTTGGGCCTAACATAATAGTACAGAATCATCTTAGCATCTAAAAATTCAGTCCATTAGCAACCCTAATTTCAGCTGCTACCTTAATTTTTCATTGCCATGTTACCTAGCATAATCCTAGGTTCTAAGGATTAAACTGTATACATCTTTTGGAACCATTATTCTACCTGCCACCTGAAGCAAACTAGAAACTGAAGAATCTATTACTTATTTTAAACTATTTTAATCTCTTCAAGATTGTCAAGCCTCACTCTAAGGGATGACTAGGTGCATATTTGGTCCTTCAAGGTCACCTAGTCTAGATAATACTAATAAATATATGACAATATCACAGCAAGATGGTATGGTAGGAATGAAACTATAAAAGCATGAATAAATTGACAGTATCATTGATCATTGGTGGTATCATTGATTTTTACTATATGACTAGACCTATAATTTTTATTTCTTGATAAGTTAATTACTTTATAGGTGATTCATCCAAATTAAGGATATGTCATTGGTTTGATGATCTGTCTGTTGTGTGTCTGCCTCGTTTGCTGGTGGGGATGGGGTTATCATTTTAACTACAGTATCATTTGTTAAAACCATGGTTTGAGGATTCTGAAAAATAATTTTGAGGTCCACTATGACAGATCATCATTTCATAGCTTTCTCAAATGTAGAATGGATTTACTGCCAAGTTAGGGTATTTTGGTTTGTACTCTCTTCTCAGTTCCTATTCATTAGCTTGAACTCACTGGATCATTTCCCTACTTTCCCACTTTTGTGTTTCAGAGGCTGTGTCATTGGGCCTACCTTCCATTTTAATGTCCCTGCTCTGCACTTTGGAGATGTTTCCTATGGTGAGTACTTCTGATTTAAATGTAGAAAATAGAGAGGGTAGATTTTTTTTTGTCTCTCTGTAAGAGGAGGAATGTTTGCAAAGCCCCTCTCTTACAGATAACTGTTAAGAGGGCCTAGAATTTTTCCTTTCTTTGTGGCAGTAGCATTTGGATGTGAAAATAATAGCTGTGTCCTAGGCACTGGGAGCTGTCAGACCTAGCTGTCTTCCCTTTTCCCTGAAGTGAGACAACAGAAGCCTTATGCTTCACTCCACTAGTTGAACATTCTGCATTCTAATATGTGCAGACTGTGATTTGCCAGTCTGGTAGCAAAGCTACTGCCTCACAGAGATATTCTCAAGTTTAAGGTGAATTCAGTGCATTGATTCAGGTATTCTATCACTCCTCTATGTTGGGATGTTACCATCTCAGTTGCTCTCTTGAGTCATTTATTTTTGTCTAAAATTCACCTCTAATAAAAATGCAGTAGCAATAGCAGTAGCAGAAGCTCTATTTATCCATTATGTTTTGTATTTTAGTCCTTGCTAAATGGATTACATGCAGTATTACACTGGCTTCTTTTAGTAATCCTATGAGGCAATCCCACCAGTTTAAAAATGAGATCAGAAGCAGAATTGATATATGCTTAAATTCATGCATTTTAACCATTGTCCCCACCAAAAGGGAAAAGATTGGTTCTTAGATGGTTAGTAAACATAGATACCAGTTGTTATGATCCTCCAAAATTCAATACTCCCCCAATAGAATCGTTCTTCAGTACTGAATTTTTCTTTAGGGAGACTTTAAATATATTTTAAATCTTATTTCCTGATTTAATTGAAAATTAATTTATCTTTTTTAAGTAGGTGATAATGGGAATGGGAGTTGTGAGATGCTAACTGAAATAGGTATTCTTTAGTCTTTTTTTTCTATTTTGTAGGCCCATCTACTTTGGGGGGAAATAATTCTTTAGGAAAGTCTTGTTCATAATGCCTTGTCAATTGCTTCACCAGGTGAGGGTTCTGACAGCTTTATTCCAATCACATTTCATGTACAATATCTTCATGAACATTATATTTACATAGGATATATAGTGGGGGGAAATCTATAGAAATGGTTTACAAGCATTTGCATGTTACTATAGTATAAGAAAGTGGCTGGAGACATTTTTCACAAACTTGTATCATATATATATATATATATAGAATATTTGAGTGATAGACTCTTCTGAAGGAAAATAAAAGTGATCTTCAACTTAAAAACACCTAATAGCCAAAATGAAGTAGACTCTCTCTAGACTTTGTGCAGTTGTGGCTCTGGGTGGTGAAAAATGTAAGGCATAAGCCCAAAGTCCTGCTCAGTCATCCTCTAAGCAATTCAAACCAAGACCATGGAGGGTTCTGGGCAATATCAGTATGATAACATACCCTTTCACAGCACTACAATACAAAGCTGCACAAGAGGATGATCGCACCATGTCAGGTACCTTGTGGTGGCAAAAGAGTACAAGAAGGTACCATCTCAGATTTGTGGGTATAGTTGGTGTAAGAGTCCTTTGGAATTAACAGAGGATTCCTGTGTAGATGATGTTTATTTCCGAATTTTATGGATTTTGTTTGTGTTTATTGGTCTCCCATATTCTGAATTATTTCTGTATATTACTACAAAATATCACTTCACTTTCATGGTGATCTGCAATACATTTGCCTTTGCTTTGTGGTGTTATTTTTTTTGGTTTTACTAGACTAAGAAGGAATATTCTGTCTAAAATACGTATGGATACTGCCCAAATCTCTCTGTTGTAGTTCAATTTTTGACTTTGCATGTTACTGAATCCATTGAATGCTCTCTTTACACAGAGTTCATTGTTTAATAGAGAGGCCATATTCTAAATAATGGGCCACCTTTTAAAAATAATTTTATTGTTTTTTTGCTGAACAGTTTTATGATCTATAGCTGCTAATTTCTTCAAGAAGTCTTATTAGGGGCTTTTTATCTTAGGTAAAAATATACAAATTGAAGGAAAATTGAATCTCTTGAGAATGTTGTCTTTTAAATCAGTAATTAAGTACTGGGGAAAATATGAGTTACCTCTGAGAACCCTTGAACATTCTGTCCAATCTTGTTAATTATTCCAAGAAAAGAAAAATGGAATTTCCCTCATTTATAAGGAAGAATATTATATCATTTATAGAGAAATGGATGGGGAAATTATATTAAGTGAAGTAAGTCAGGCCCAGAGAGACAAAAGACATATTTTCTTTCATATATGGAAGTTAAATCTAAATTATGTATATAGAAATGTATACAGGATCATATGCACCTATAAGCATATTAACTGAAGTATGATATAATGCAAATGCTGTAACTCCTTTGAACAGCTAACTTACCAAATGAATATCAGGAAGACCAAGGGGAGGGTGATAGACATAGAAGAGAAGAGGGGGGAAATATAGTCATAATCGATAATATATATTCTATGGAACCAGGAAACTTGAGGTGATAGATGGGGCAGGGAGGGATAAGAGAAAACAATAAAAAGGGTGATCAAGATGCACTGGACTTATAAACTGACATGTTGGATTGTAACTCCTTTGTACAACTACTTAGAGATAATAAAATGTGATATAATAAAAAGTATATCGATAAGAAAAATAAATGTTGACCTATCTTCTAGATAGTACTTGAAGGGAGCAAAGATGTCTAGAACTGTAGAATACTTTCATTCAGAAGGAGATACAAGATTGGATGCAGCCAGAAGCCTGAGAATACCATTTTTACTAGTAGTTGATCAGTCTTTAGCAATATCCCCTTTCTGAGGCTTCCTGACAAGCAGCAAAGGGGTATTACCAGATCCTAGAACAAGGAATTCTTCTAATGAGGAAGTTAAGATTAGCTTTCTTTTGTGAAAAGTGTCTGGCTTCAAGGAAATAGCCTAGGAAATAGTTTAAAGGACCATATATCAATTTATAGGATCCACTTTTTATAATATTCCCTCTATTAGCAAAATGTTTAGCCCACAAATGATCAGATAAAATAGGGTATAGTTTCAAGAGTCAATATTGGGCACATTGAGGAAAGTTAAAATAGCAATTCCATGACTGGGAAACTGCCTTTGTAGTCATTCCTCTGGAATTTCTAAGAATTAACATTTCAAGAGAAGTTTGTTTAAGGTAGAAGAGCAAGGTTTACCACCAGTAGAAATAAACCCTTGTGTTTTATGGATATAGATAATTCTTCTTGCTCTGAAAGTGGTAGCAGATACAATAACCCCCTAGGGAATCAAAAACCAGAGCTCAGTTTATTGCTTGCCCAACGATAAGGATTCAAATCTCGTAAGAAAGGAACATGAGGCTACTAGACTGAAGACAGGGAAGTTACATATAGCATGACAAAGTAGCTTTGTCTGAGGAAGGTAAAAGTTAGTTCTGGTCTCTGCCTGAATGGTTAGCTTGCTCTAAAGCAGATCACCAAGTCTCTCTTGGTAGAGGCTGCTATTTGATATTGTTCCAACAACTCTGAGGGCATGAGCCTCATACATGTCCAGAACTAGTTCTATCACCTTTTGGAAGGTTTTAGGTCACATAATGGGCAAAAACTACACCAGTGTTTGCTTTCACAGATGAGCAAATAAAAAATGGCAAGTACTTCATGTAAAATCTGAAAGCATAATATACTTTTACAAGACAATTCAGTAAATGAATACTACAGGTTCCCTCTTTGGAAGATGTGACAATCATTGGGGCTTATTTTGTGATCTACTATTTAGCCTGTTGCATAATATTCATTGGGATTTTTGGAGGGGTTGGGGGGTTGAACTCAGGGCCTTGGTGCTATCCCTGAACTTTTTGTTTTCATTCAATTATAACACTGGGGAAGTTGTCAGAGGAGGTCAATGGCCAAGGGAGGCTATAGAAATAGGGCTTTTCAGACTCAAAGGAACTTAGGCTCAATGGTTTCCCTCATTCGTCATAATCAGTAGAAACTTTGGGCTCTACTAGCAGAGATCTGCAATAGAGCAAAATCTTGATACATAAGGCCATATAGTATGAAGCTAATTGAAAGGACCTCCAGGATATTGAAACAAGCCATATAACGAATGATTGTTGTCCTTAATGTACTATGTTGTCTCTCATCTCCTTTGCTGTCCCTTGGTTGTTACAGTATCTCACTTTGTTATCTGATATATTGAATTTATTTGTATTTGGTTATTTGAAATTTGATAGGGAAGGGGGGAAAAACCAAGGGGGGTGGGGGGAGGGTAATGGGTACCAAGACATGTGAAAGGGTATCAATGTATGTGAATTAATGCACCTTTTATCTGGCAAATATCATGTAACCCTTTTATTAATTACAATAAAAAATTTAAAAAAAAGAAATAGGGCTTTTATTTCTCACCTCTTACTTGATTTTCTAGGATTTCCTCATACCCTGATCTGTTCCCTGAATAATACATCTTTGATTCCTATGACCTATACATTGCGTATCCCTGGAGATGGCATTGGCCCAAAAAGCATTCCAAGTTATGGGCATGTCTCAGACAACAGGAAACAGTCCTGGACCAGTGAAGAAACACCTGTGATAAAACCAAAGGAATTCACCATCTTTCCCAACCATGGCACCATTCGATCCCAGGCATTTGCTGCTATCAGAGTAAGTGCACAGCCTTCCAGCACAACTTGAAGGCTGGATTTCCAGACAGCCTTTGAGACCACAGTGACTGTCCAGGGACAGTGAGAGTGAGTGTCTCTCAAATAGTGGGAAATTGGGCCTACAGGAGAAGAAACCAGACACAAATACACAGGACAATGGATTTTCATTAGTCTAGGTGGATTACCTTCATCACAACAGTGGCTTCTAGTTATTTCTGGTGACCTGATGACTACTGTCTACAAGATAATACACCCACTAGTAGTAATGCAAAATTATGGTACTCAAATTTGATTTTCCTTTTCTTCAGACACAAACCCTTTTTTCTTACTAATATCCAAATAGCCAGCTTACTGAGATTTTTTTAAATGAACCTGGGCTTCATAGTCAACATAAATGTGATGTTTGAATCAGTGCTTTGAATAGGAAGAACAGTGAGAGCGCTGCTGAGCCCCAACCTCTAGTCCCATGCTTGGTTAGAAATCAAGACACACATTGCCATGTTATGGTCTGTGTCCAATAGCAAAATGATTTCACAGTTAACTGAGGATTTATCTTACTTCTTCAGTGAAGTCTAGTAATACTGAGAATTACTAAATTGAAATGTCATACTTTCTGGGAAAGAGAAATGGTAAGACTTCATAGCTAAGGTTGGTAGTTTTCAGTTGTTACCACTGAGGAGGTCATCCAGCTGTTGTCTTATCCCTATTTGTTTCAAAAGCTTCTCAATATCTTATCTTGAATCTATTCATCCTTAGTCTCTTCCATGGTTTTTTCCTACCACTTCATCTTGTCAAGATTGCTGTCACTTTTTTAAAAAAAAAGTGCTACTGCAATCCATTTATTTCTTTTTTACTTAATAATGTTCAGCTTACACGTTATCTATTTTTCCTTCTGTCTTTCCAGATAGCCCAGGAAGGATTTTTAAAGACATGCTATCTGTTTAGCAGCTTTTGCCAGAAACATTTGCCCTTCTTCCTTCTAACCACAGTCCTGATACATAAACAAGATGTTCTAGTCACACTACAAGTCTCTGATTTTCTTCAAGTCCAACAGATTTTCTTTCCAAATCAGTGACTTCATCTCTACTTTACTTTCTTGCATATTTCAAAAAGCTTTCTCCAAGCTATAATTTCCCCTCCTGATATGCACTTCAGCCAGGTCTACGTGGACTCAAATTTGCATCCAAGTGATTCCCTCTGCAACCAAAAAAAATTTTAATTAGTACCTGATACATAATTTATAGGGAGAAAAGCTTTAACAAATGCCAGCAGCTGTGTTCTAGACTAACAAGTACCTCTTCTAGTACAAATCATTTTAAAGCAATTAAAAGTTGGAACAAGGCTTTCCAAAGTCTAAACATAAAGCTTGACAGCAGCAAATAAAACCATAGGTTAAAATGTTCTGGTCAGACAATGTCCTCAGATGGACTTTACTTTGGAACTTCCTGTTTTCTGTTCTAATAATAAATATAGGGAAGGGAACAATTTAGGTAATGTAAGACTGATTTCTAATGACAGTTTCTGGATCCCATATAATTATTTTCATTTGTTTTGATGTAAGAGAAATTTCACTGCAGTATTTTATCAGTATATTGAATTTTCATCACTCATATTGCCCTGAGGTATGAGGAAAAATTAAATTGTAATAAAGTTTGCTTGGTATTGCTCAGGCTTCATGTCCATTTTCTCTTTGTGTGGAAACATAGCGTCTATGATTTTAAAAAAAAAGAACCTTCAGAAATGAACAAACTTATTTGCTAAAGTCGCTTGGTTTTTATCCTTGCCTATGATAACCCTCAGTATGCCCAGATCCCACCATGTAGTAATGTGTTTAACTAAAATGGCATTATGTACATACCTATAAAACACTTGGAAAACTGCACTCATGAGCTTTGGTCTCACCTTTGTTCCTCTCTTTCCTGTTCAGAGAGAGAGAGAGAGAGTTGGCCTTTTAAAAGAACAACTCCTTACCTTTTCTTTTCCAGGTGACCTTATGCTCCAACACTGTGCAGAAATATGAGTTGGCATTGGTGGTAGATGTGGAGGGTGTTGGAGAAGAAGTGCTGGCACTCCTCATTACAGCCAGGTAGCCCTCATCTGTTCCTCTTTTCTGGAAATCTCTCCAGGAATGCCCCTCTACCCCCACCTCCCAGATCTGTGTTCGGCTACTTCCCAGCAGGCTGCTCACCTGCTAGCCAGAGCATTCTGCCTTTCTGGGAAAGAAAACTAAATTAGATATTCAAAGGACAAAGCTTTAGGACCGTAAATATTTAGAAAAACTCCTTAGGTAACAGTAAGAAGGTATGTGGTGTGTGTGTGTGTGTGTGTGTGTGTGTGTGTGTGTGTGTGTGTGTGTGTGTGTGTGTGTGTGTGTGTGTGGCATGCACACATGCATATGTGTAGTGCTCCCTGATGAATCTCTAAAATATGTAAGTTTTGGCAGGAAGAAGAGATGAAATGCTGGTTTTTCTTTTTATCTTTCAAGATAATACTCCAGAGTCACACAGCATGAAGATACTGCCCTCAGTCCTTCAGTAAAAGAACCATTTAGCCAATATATCCCTGTTCCAAGAACTGTGTCTCTGTAACTTGAATGGCAGACTATGAGTGGGTCCTCCCGAATGAGATTCACATCTTACAATACAAACTCCTCAGAACCATCATCAAATTCTGTTTCTTTTCTTAAGGAGTCAACAAGTGGCTCTAGAGTCAGGATAAACTACTGGCTCAACTATTCATTGATTTTTATCTCCCTAATCTAGTTACTATCTCTCTAAAGGTGGTGGTGAGGGAAGTAGTGATAGGGAGAGGGGTGTGGTCACCTGCTAATGATGAAATAATCCTAAATAAAAATCACAGAGCCACACTCTTCCCAGAGCGAACAGTGTCCATATCCAAATTTGAAATATATGAATGAAATGCTGGGCACAGGAAAAGTAAAAATGACTCGGGAAAACTAGTGAGGCTAATATGTGAATTTCTAGAATTCAGGTCTCTCATGATTCTTGGGCTTGGATAAAAAAAAACATGTAACAACCCCAAAGAACTCAAATCTGTATTTCCTAGACCTACTTACATTTCTTCAAGACCTAACTCTTTTTTCATTTGATTAAAAAGAGCAAAACTCCTCTGATCTTGTTCATTCTATAGTCAAGTTTTCCTTTTACTCTGGTCTTGGACTCCTTTTCTATGTGTGCTTATTTCAATATGCTATAAGCTCCTTTTTCTATAACTATCAGTGGGAAATCCTGGATCAAAAAGTAATAATGATAAAGGTCTACCTGGACTATGCATTTCCTACTAAAGCATGCTCTATGATTATGGTTCTCAGCCACAGGGTTTCAGGCAACAAAAGATTAGCTTTGAGGAAGGCATTGGGGTCAATGTGACAATTGCTATTCTAGCTAAAAATGGATAGTCATCCTGTGTTCAATAGCAGGCTTCAAGTTAAAGCAAGTCCTTTCATGTTATTACCATATTATGGTCTTATCTGCAAGCACTGCTCACTGACTTTCAACTGAAGTGTTGCTTTGAGGATTTGCACCCCAAAGTCACTCTCTCAGCAAGACATGCCCTCACTCGAGGTCCACTTCCTCTCACTGTACATTTAGATATTGCTGGGTCATACCCACATTCACACCCTGCCACCCTAAAAAGCATATTAATGCCAATCAATCCCTAGAATAACTTTCAGTTTACCTATGAGAGAAGTAGGACCCTGAGAGAGAGTACCACTTGCCCAAAGGAGCAAAGGTTGTCCTTTGTGAGGTCAGCATTGAACCTAGTACTGTGTAATTTAGAAGTTGCAACTCTTCACCATTGCACTGCATGCCGTGACAATGGCATAGAGCAGGTTAGATACTGAGAACTACAGACACAAAATAAAAATCCAACTCACCTAATAATTAACTAACTGGCAACATGGGACTCCATCTTCTCTCATCACTGAACACAACTCTCCTCTCCCCTACCGAATCCCCTTCATATCAGACCCACTGTCACAGCACCAGTTCTAGACTGAGCAGCTGCCCAAGCCTACCTACTCAAAATAATTGTTCTGCACAGGGATTAGAATTAATACTATTATTTAGATGGTGTGATCTGTCGGTAGTCCTTGGGTGACTTTCTACCTGGCCAAAGCAAGCTAGTTAGGACCCTGTACTGGTGGTATTCACCCCATTCATAGAAATAGACCCACAAGCCCAAGGAACTTGCATCATGAGGCCCATGGCTGGAGGAAGACCAAACTGAAAAACAGTGGAAATGTTAGTCATTATCCACCACAGACAGCTGTTCAAGGAGTTCTGCTGGTACTTCTTTTCTGACTAGAAAAAAAACATAGTGACTGGGGACTAAAAAAGTTGTCAGGAGAGAAGAGGTAAACATGATTAATATAGTTATTAGAGAAAAACTACCATATGACAGTGACAAATATATGCCGGTAAGGACTCTTTGTTTTCTATATGTAAACAACATCTCTATTTTGAATTATTTGATGGGCTCCTTTGAGCAGATGTGTCGTACCTGCCCTCCAACTGGTTGATACAGAGGTAAACTTTGAGCGCTGCTTCTTAAAGTACTCCTATGAGAAGATGATCCAGCTTGTCAATAACGATGACCTCCCAGGATGTTATGAGGTCCTGCCTCAGGTGAGTGAATTTCTCCTTTGGTATTCTCCCATTGGATTCCTTCCTAAAAAAAAAAAAAAGTGTTCTGAAGAGTCACACTTCTGAACACATGACCTTATGTAATTCTGATTTTTAACCCTTTTAACTAGGCATAGGGCTGGATTGCCATCTGCATGAGTGAGCAGCTGCAGGTATAAACAGTTGTTAATTTCCCAGGGAAATTACCCTTGATAAAGAAGAAAAAGTGTCAGTTAAGCCAGAATGCAAAAGTGAACCTGCAAATAATTGTGAATTAACCAAGCATGGGAAGTGAGCTGGGAGTTTTCATGTATGCCCATGGCTGTGATTTGAACAGAATCACCAAGATAGAGTAATACAGTATTTATAAATGGACTTGTTGGACCAGAAATCCTAGCAGTAATACAGGAAGAGAAAGGAGGGATTGTCTTTTAATGTCTTATGAAATGTATTCTTCCATATGCCTCCACAACTGTCTGAGTGGGTGACTAAGCAGTTCACATATGGATAAATCTAAAATCATGGAGGCTTAATAATGATATACTATATAAGTACAGTACTCCAATATACACATATGCAAAAATCAATAGGACCTTTATATGGCATCATGTTCAATATGAGTTAAAAGAGCTTAAGAGGGCCGGGAGTTTGGCCTAATGGTAGAGTGCTTGCCTAGCATGCACGAAGACCTGGGTTTGATTCCTCAGTACCACATACATAGAAAAAAGCCAGAAATGGTGCTGAGGCTCAAGTAGTAGAGCTCTAATCTTGAGAAAATTCAAGGACAGCGCTCAGGTCCTGAGCTCAAACCCACGACTGACAAAAAAAAAAAAAAAAAAAAAAAAAAAAAAAGAGTTTAAGAGGCCTAGAAAACCAAGGAAGGTTTAAGATGCATCAGAGAAATGCAGCTTTAATGGGAAATACATTTTCTAATGGGAACTTGAAAATGTGTCATGTTTGGAGTAACCAGAATATGACTCATGTCATCTCCAAATGTAAGTCATAAGGGGAGCCATCTCACGTTTAACCTGCAATAGAGAAGGTTTAGTTAGGATAAAATGGCTTCTTGTCTCTAATGAAAAGGCACTTAGGTAAAAAGAAAGTTAGAATTGTTATGTGGGACTCTCTGAAACAGAAGCAGAAACCAAGAGTCCAGCTTTAAGACAGGCCTAACACATAGATGCTCCACAGGACAGGCTGGCCATGCTAGGTACACTGGCATCTCAAGAACTCAAGGGCAGAGTCTCCACTGAGGTCATGAAACGAGCTTGACTTGAGAGTAGAATTTTAGGGGAAGCTGGACACTCAGAGAGTGAATATGGTCAGGTTACTTTATAGGCATGTATGTAAATAGAACAATGGAACCTATTGAAGTTGTTTTGAGGTAAGTGATATATGAGGGAGAATAACAGGGGCCAAAGTTGATCAGGATACTTTGCATGCATGGAAATACCACAACAAAATCCCCACTTTGGGTAACTACTAGATGCTAATACAATCTTTTTGTAAAAGATACATAATATTTTGTGCAATATTCTAAAAGGTCAAAATTAATTTAAAACCCCATTAGAAGCAAAATACCAAGAGCTCATAAAGAAAGCATTAATATTGCTGTTTTTTTCATTTGTCTCAGGCACCAGGTGCACAGGAGGCAGAATGTGATTGGGCCATGCTGGGCCAGATCAGAAAGATAGGAATGGGCTCCGCATGCTCTGTCATTCTCCCAATGAGCTAAAGTTCTTAGAAGTGTTTCTCAGAATTACTCAAACGTCATTGATTTGGGGATATTTTTTTAAGTAGTTGTACCAAGGGGATTCAATTCCATAATTCAGATAATAAGTACAGTGTCACTTTTTGATCAATGCCACCCCTTCCATTGTTCTCGGACTTTGGGATTTTAAAAACTTCATCTGTTGTTGTTACATGAGGGATCCATGTAAGATGCTGGAGACTAGGTGTCTGAGGTACTCACTCATCCATTCAGTCATCACTCCTCAGGTGAAAAAAAATAAACCAAGTATAAGCTTGGGGACTCAAAACTGGACTGTTAGAAAGCAGAAGCTGGGCTATGCACTAACAACTCTCTAGCCATGCAGTAAACATACACAGATAATTACAGTGCTATCTGCCTGCTGTGGGAAAGGACCTCACAGTTTACTCCCCAAGGGCAGAGGCAAAAATCCCCACTCTTGAGCTGGAGAAAGTCCATGAAGGATTATCTGGTAGATTGAAGGGATCAGCATTCTAAGAAGAAGAACCAGAGTACATAGGATTGGAGGTAGGATGGAGCAACCTATGCTTAGGAAAGTGTGATATACAGCCTCTGCTAATAGAATACAGAGGGACAAGGTGATGGGGAAGGAAGCACAATGTGAGTGGGACCAGGTTAAGAACTTGGTATGAAAGGCTGCTTGCCTACTCTCATTCATGTGGTGGATCCTTTCTGCAAATTGCTGTGATGGGTACTTTGACTGGCCACCACTTGACTGAACTTTTCTGGCTAAGTCAAGTATTAATCACCATGGACTTTCTTAAAAAGGAGGCATTTTTAAAGACCTCCCATGAACTAAGAACAACTCCTACTTTTAAGATAAATGAATATGATAGTTCCTTGCCTTGAATGGCATTCTTAATCTTGGCTTGTCTTTCTCCAGGTTTATGAGAACTCGCCAACTGTGCTGCTTTCCAGCCCTAGCCCCTGTGGGGTCATCTCCCCACATAGCACTGTACACATACCACTGACCCTGGAGACCCAGGCCGTTGGAGAACACATGTCTAAGGTTTACATCTCCATCTTTGGGAGCCAGGACCCCCCACTGGTAAGAAACAATTGTCAGAACCACAATTGAAATCACCATGCTTTTTATCAAATATTTCTAGAGTTCCTTCAGGAACATATCATATTCATATATCCTCCAGTTATTTGTAGTTTTACATTTTTATTCTACAGTGATAAAATACCATGATATGTCAGGAATCTATTTGCAGAGACACTAAAGGTAGTAGAATTTTATAGCAATTGGACTTAAGCCTAACTCAAGTATCAAAAGTTTCAGCTGGGCTCGGTGGCTCACGCCTGTTCAAAGCCAACCTGGCACTAAAGGAACTGAGACTCATCTCCTGTTAACCTCTAGAAAACAGGAAGTGGGGCTTAGCTCGTGGGTGGGTGATAGCCTTGAGCTGAAGAGCTCAGGGACAGCGCCCAGGCTCAGAGTTCAAGCTCCATGACCAACAAGAAATAAAAATTAAAAAGTTTCATAGGCACACACACACACATACACACACACACACACACGCACGCACGCACACACGCGCGCGCGCACACACACACACACACACACACACACACTTGGCCCTTCTTCATCTGTATACTTAACAAGTGATATGGAAATTTGAACTGGATCTTGAATCTTAGAGGAGGTTGTCCTACAGGCTCTGTATTTCTGGACATTTGGTAAACTTAGAGCTGGCTGATATCAATCTACATTTGTCTGAAGTGATTCACATTGCTTTCAGGAGTACAAAATGTTTATCCATTGATCATATAAGGCCAACTCAAATCATTTGCTCTAATCCTGCCAAGATAACCACAAAGACCAGACGTTCAATAAATCTAGGGGCTTTTTTTTTTTTTTTGCTAGTCTTGGGCTTGAGCTCAGGGCCTGAGCACTGTCCTTGGACTTTCTCAAGGTTAAGAGCTCTACCTCTTGAGCTTCAGCACCACTACGGCTTTTTTCTATGTATATGGTACCAAGAAATCGAATCCCGGTCTTCGTGCATGTTAGGCAAAGCACTCTACCACTAGGCCAAACTCTGGGCCCAAATCTAGGAGCTTTTTAAGTAGTGAGGTAAACATCGATACCAACTAGCATCCAAGCCAAATATTCCGTATAGAAAAACAGTTCCCTACCTCTGATAGGACTTTACTCTTAGTTCTTCCTTATGAGATGCCATCTGTAAGTGGTCTGACTTATGAATCTCATCAGAAAGGCAGATCAACCCAAAATGTGACATCATGTCTCCTTCTCCACTCACTGTGATGCCATCACAATGATAGGATTTTACTCTTAAATCTTCCTTATGAGATGCCATGTATAATTTTTCCTTATAAGATGCCATATATAAGTGGTCTGACTTATGAGCCTCATCAGAAAGGCAGATCAAGCCCAAAATGTGACATCATGTCTCCTTCTCCACTCACTGTGATGCCATCACATGCCCTTATAGATTGAGCTCATGAGGAGGGTAGATAGTGGCCCATCTTCTTTGGCAGACAAAGTGCCAAGTAGATTTCACAGCCCACTGTACAATTGTGTGCAGTACCACTGCCACGACCAAAGGGACAGAACAAAAACTCAAACCTAACCCCATCTGATTCTGAAGCTCAGCCCTGAACTCCATCTCTGAGTATAGTTGAGGTAGGAGAGTTTCATGGGACAGAGCAGCCCTCTTATCTCCTCTTAGCATGGGCTCAGGGGAAGATGACTATCCATAGGGAGGAATTCCAGCCTAGATTCAAAGTTCTGAGCCTAAATGGCCATCCATGACCACATTTCCATGACCACAGAATTTTATACTTCTGCTAACCATTTTAAACTGATTCTGTTTTTTCCTCTTGCCTGGAACACAGGTATGTCAGATAAAGAGCATTGGAGAAGGCCCAGTCATCTATATACATCCCCATCAAGTTGATTTTGGTGATATCTATGTTTTAAAGGACTCTACCAGGATCCTCAGCCTATCCAACCAGTCCTTCATTCCGGCATTTTTTCGGGCATACATGGTGAGTAATTTGTGGGCTGTCACATATAATGAAAACACATCTTTGTTTTATGGATGGTATATGCAATATACCATCCAAAGTAAGCACCCAAAGCAGAGATTTGTATGGCTAAACTGCATTAAACTCTGTCATCCTCCCCCCAAATTTCTTCTTACACTCGTTTTGTCAACTGAGAAACACAATGTGCATATCTTTTGGTAAGCAGATACCTTTCATATAATCTCAGGAAAAGGAGCTTCCCAAGAATTCAGTTCTTCCACCTAAGGTAGCCAAGCCCGGTCTCCTGCCCTTTAAAGAACAACTCTTAAATATCTCTGTAAGTGGAAGCATTTCCCTTCATTTGAATTCTCATAGCTACAAATTTGTTAGTATGTTTATTCTATTTTTTTTTGGCAGTCCTGAGCTTGAGCTCAGGGTGTGAGCACTGTCCTTGGATTTTTCTCAAGGCTAGAACTCTACCACTTGAGCCTCAGCACCACTTCTGGCTTTTTCTAAGTATGTGGTACCAAGGAATTGAACCTGGGTCTTCATGCATGCTAGGCAAGCACCCTACCACTAGGCCAAACTCCTGGTCCCGTTTATTCTATTTTTATTTCTTCTTACTTTTAGAGTATTTTAAGGATGTATGATATACAAAATAATATTTTCTAAGAGCAAGAAGTAAAGGAAGCAGCAAAACAAAAACAAGATACAAGAAGAAATGTATTTTTTTAATGAGTCATTTCTGTGTACTTTATAATGACATTTAGACATGCAAATCTCTTAAACTACAAAAACACAGTCTAGCAATTTCTGAATTAATAATTCAAAGTATTCTTAGTTTTAGAGTTTTTTAATTTAAATATAAAACTTTAACTTACTTAGCCTTCTTACTGTCCCCAAATTGTTGACATTTAAATGACAGTTAATATTTAGATTCAGCATTTGTAGATTCTGAAGAATAAAGTATAATTTATTTCATAAAAAGATGAAGTGATAATTTTCTGCTGACTTGTAACAGCTGACCAGACATTAGTCCCACTTACCAGCTGCTTATTATTATCACGATTTATCTTTATTAGCATTTTATTTTTTCCTTATAAAGGCCACCATTTCCACACCCAACGTCCAATATAACTCTTGCCTTGCAGATCTTGTGTAAAGAATTTGCCTACAGATGGTTAAAGAAAGGACCTGTAGAGAACGCAGTTTCTCTAGTCTTCACCCAATTAGTTGAGGGATAGGATGTGTTAGATAGAAATAATGAGGCATTGTCTAGGAACTATTGTTTCCTAGAATTGACAGTAGAGAGGGAAAGCATCAGCATCTGAGGGTAGGCACCTCAGGGCCTTAGTGGATGACAGAGGAAGGAAAGAGACAGGTAACCAAGGAAGCTTAATACACATATAGCACCAACTCCTTTTCCTTCTCAAAGTCTCCAAAACTTCACATTTTTAAATTTCTTTTTTTTTTTACTTTTTATTATCCTTTAATTGTACAGAGTGGTTTCAATTTGATATATCATCTTGTGTGTACAATGCATCTTGATCAGTGTCACTCATTCACTATTTTTCCATCTCTTGCAACCTCAGCCATCCCTTCAATTTACCTAGCTCCACTTTTGCACATGTACATTGAATATTATGACTTCTTTTGCCCACCCTTCCTCTCTCCATTTGTTTGCCTCCTCTTTGGTCCCTCTCCCAACAACACATGTTCCAGCTTCCAGATTTCATTTTTTATGGCAAATTTTAATATGTGTCAAGAAAACAAAGTAGGGTTGGGAAAATGTGGCTTATTCGCAGGGTATTTGCCTAGAATGCAGGAAGCCCTGGGTTCAATTCCTCAGTACCACTAAACACAAAAGGCTGAAAGCTGCATTTTGACTCAAGTGGTAAAGGGCTAGCCTTGATCAAAAGAAGCCCAGGGACAGTGCTCAGGTCCTGAGTTCAAACCCAGGACTGGCAAAAAAAAAAAGAAAGAAAAAAGAGAAAGTACATACTAATTACTGTAAGTACTGTAAGTACTGTAAGTACTTACTAATTAATGTAAGCTGTGTCCTTAATGACCCAACTGGCTTGTTAAAATAGGACATTTTTCTTTTCCACAAAGGTTTCATGATTCCATCTTTCAGTTCTTGAATGTTTTCTTAACTCAGCAAGTGTCACTTCCAAATTTCCAAATGTGTGATATGAATGATCTACTGTAGGGTGTGATTTTTTTTTCCTCCATCTGCTCTTGAAAAACTGCTATTTATTGAGTTGTAACATGAAACTACTCAACTGTAGTTTTCATAGGGGCAAATTAAATTTTTTCCATATTTCATCTAGGATTCTTGTAGATTTCCTAGTAAATTCATATTGGTGTTATAGAAATTGAATTATGCTAACTTGGAAATTAACTACTGTAGAAGAAACTGATATGCATTTCAACCTGATGTACCATATCAAACCTTCCCACTAAAGTTTCTTCATGGAGATTGTCAAACATTAGGAAAAAATTTCAGCTAATAGTTGCTTGTGTACTAACTAAGCTTTCTACAGGTAATAAGTGCTAAGTGACCTCTCTTCTTACTGGCTGTCCTGACAGAGGGGTCATTCTCTTTCTCCTTCCTCTCTTGGCTGTCAGTGAATGTCATTCCTCCCCAGATGCGGCCCCTAAGGTCAGCCATCTGCTACTTAGCTTCACATGTGGCCACCCATCCTGGCAGCCACCATGATTAAGATCTCTCTTGGAAAAGAAACTTGCCAAGCCAGAGTGGTCAGGAGGTAGAAAATTGGAAATACCTTTCACAAAGATATTGGGAAGACCAGTGACATAGAGAAAATTTGAACTTTACAGAAAGAGAAGTTTGGGCATAGCTGTCAAAACGAAGAGTTTCCTTTCAAAACTGATACTTAGAACCCCTTCATCTAATATGAAGTACAGAAACAACTACTTAAAATAAAAATATTTTAAGGGCCAGGAGTTTGGCCTAGTGGTAGAGTGCTTGCCTCACATGCTCAAAGACCTGGATTCATTTCCTTGGTGCCATATACATAGAAAAAGCTGGAAGTGGTGCTGTGGCTCAAGTGATAAAGCTCTAGACTTGAAAAAGTCCGAAGACAGTGCCCAGTCCCTGAGGTCAAGCCCCAGGACTGGCAAAAAGTTTAAAAATGCATTTAAAAAAAACACAAATCTATTCTGGGTGCCTGTGGCTCACACCTGTAATCCCAGCTACTCAAGAAGCTGAGATCTGAGGATCACAGTTTGAAGCTAACTGGGAGAGGAGAGTTCGTGAGACTCCAATTAAACACCAGAAAAGAGGAAAGTGGAACTGTGGCTCAAGTAGTAGAGTGATAACCCAAAAGTTCAGTGACAGAGCCCTGGCTTTGAGTTCAAACCCCAGGACCAAGCACAAAGAAAAAAGAAGAAAAGGAAAGAAAAGAAAAGAAATATATACTATGAGATGTTGAAAGGGGTGACATTGATCAAGATATATTGTATTCTTATAAACTCTTTTCACATGGAAACTCCTTTGTACAACTACTTAAAGATAATAAAAGAAAAGAGAGAAAACAAAAGATCTTCACTAATTAAAAAAAACAACAGAAGTAGAGGTGTGGCTCAAGTGTGAAAGAGCACATCATCATTGAACAGAAAAGGCAAAAGCTACTTAAGAACAAAAGGGCCTGAGAACTAGCACAAAAAATATTCATTTTAATTAATTAAATGATTTTAATTAATTCATGGCCATTCCAAAGTAGATTAGGATTCTTGCTGAGTCATCTCAAGTCATCTATTTAGTGACAAGAGGCTGTCATTGAGTAACATCCAGAGACTTCCAGAAGCAAAGGTTTGCAATTGACAAAAAACTGTGAGCTCATAATTTTATATCCTATACCCCACCTGAGACCTTCATTCACTTTGGCAAAGCTAATTGTGAAACCCAGAAGACAGATTCCCTACCCCAAATTGATTATAAAGCACAGTGAGAGAAGGGAAAGTATTGATTGGACCTTAGTTAACATGATGGGTCAGCACCTTCCGAGAATTTAGAGTGACAGCTCTACTGGCTAACTATGATTAGTTTGAATATAAGCTAAAGTCAAAGTGTAAGAAGGGGATTTGGTTCCCTTGGCACTAGAGAATTATCCAGAAAAAATAATAAATGATAAATGTCTTAGGGGTTTTTTTTCTTGCATGCCTTACCTTACAATCTCCTTTTTTTCTTTTTTACTTTTTTTTTGCCAGTCCTGGGGCTTGAACTCAGGGCCTGAGCACTGTCCTTGGGCTTTCTCAAGGGTAGCACTCTTAACACTTGAGCCACAGCACCACTTCTGGCCTATCTATGTATGTGGTACCAAGGAATTGAACCGAGGTCTTTGTGCGTTACATGCTAGGCAAGCACTCTACCACCGGGCCAAACTCCCAGCCCATGCCTTACAATCTTATCTATCTCCATTATGCCTGTCCCATATTTTAATTAATTAGTTTTAATTAATTGTTTTTCCTATTGTTATTCCAATATGCAGTTAGTGCCTGTCATCACAAAAGTTTAAGACAAAACTGTCTTCTTAAGGTCAAATGTGGGAGATTTTTTTCCCTTCCAATACTATCTTCCTTCCTGCATGAAAATTTATAACTTCTTTTCTTAAACCAGCACCATCATCGACCTAACTCAGGTCACTTTTCAGAGCTGGCCACCACTGTCATTGCAACTAAATCACTTACTTGCCTATTTCATGCCCTAGTGGTAGTTAGTCATAATTCAACATGAAGCCAGTACAAAATGAAATAAATAGTTTTGTACAATGAACAAAATAAACCAAGAAATATATTACATGACATGATGTGCAGGTTTATTAATAGTGTAAAACACTAATACATCAAGATATATCCATAAGGGAGAACATCATAATCTCCCTCATTTTTATCTCCTCTTCACTGTCAAAAGTAAAACAAGAGAGACCTAAGAGACATATATTAGATAGTAGAACTTCCTATATGATGGCAATTGGAATACAGTTTTTTCTTCAGTCATGAGGCTTGAACTCTGGGCCTGGGTGCCGTCCCTGAGCTCTTCAACTCAGGGCTACCACCTCACCCCTTGAGCCATAGCACTACTTCTGGTTTTCTAGTAGTTAATTGGAGATAAGAGTCTCATGGACTTCAGTGCCCGGGCTGGCTTTGAACCGGGATCCTCAGATTTCAGCCTCCTGAGTAGCTAGGATTATAGGTGTGAGCCACCACCCCTGGCTTGGAGTATAGACTTTTAAATGTCAGTTGGCATGGAATTATTATGTACAATATTAAGTTGAATGGTTTAGAAGAAAAATGTCTCTCTGGAGTGATAAACTAGGGTGTATCTAGGAAGGAAGGACATTATTATCTGAGAACAGATATGTCAGGTATTATATACAATTGTCTTATCTCTGTAGTCATTCAATGAAGGGTAATACAGTATGAGTTCCAAGGTGGTATATACTGTACCATCAAGAGTAAGGATACTATATTCAGACAGGCGTTCAAATTCTCTATATACTAACCAGGAAAGTTACTTAATCTTTTAGAGCCTAACTTAGGCTCAGTGGTTTCCCTCATTTGTCATAATCAGTAGAAACCTTGGGCTCTACTACCAGAGATCTGTAATAGAGCAAAATCTTGATACGTAAGGCCATATAGTATGAAGCTAATTGAAAGGACCTCCAGGATATTGAAACAAAAGCCATATAACGAATGATTGTTGTCCTTAATGTACTATGTTATATCTCATCTCCTTTGCTGTCCCTTGGGTATCTCATATTGTTACAGTATCTCACTTTGTTATCTGATGTATTGAATTTATTTGTATTTGGTTATTTGAAATTTGATAGGGAAGGGGGGAAAACCAAGATGGGGGGGGGGGGTGGGGGGGAGAGTAATGGGTACCAAGATATGTGAAAGGGTATCAATGTATGTGAATTAATGCACCTTCTATCTGGCAAATATCATGTAACCCTTTTATTAATTACAATAAAAAATATTAAAAAAAATAAAAAATAAATAAATAAAAAATAAAAAAATAAAGTCCCACAAAAAAGTTTAAAAAAAATCTTTTAGAGCCTTTAGTTCCTTCTCTCTAAATGTAATGAAGATAATTATGCCTAGAATGTTCAACCATATATACTGCCTATTAAAAGTAAGCATTGAATAAATAATAGATTTGATTATTACTTCTTGTCATACAAAAAGAGCCAGGGTTAATGACTCCTGGAAAGACATTTTTGTAGTATTATATAAGAAGGTGTTTTATTTTTCTTTCTTACCTAAGAATAAAAAAAAAAGAAATGAGAATGAAGTCCTAAGGTTTGGAAATAAACCCATCTATCTAGAGCAGAGCTCTGTAAAATGGGGGCTTTAGTGCTGCCTTTCCCTCACCTTTTACTTGTTTCTGTAAAGTTTTGACAGTGAAGCTATCTTATAAAGAAGCAGATTTGTCAGGAAACAAATTACTATGTGGAAATGTTAGGTGCATTAGCTTTATGACTCTCATCTTCTTAGAGCTTATTTATTTGTACAGATGTCCCCTAGCTTTGTGTAAATCATGCCAGTGTGCTCAGGAGTTGTCTTGTTTCCTTTTATTGAACTATCTTTTACTGAGTCTTGAGAAGGCAGTGACTTTCAGATGGAACTTTATGGTCTCTATTCCAGGGTGCTAACCTAGTAACCTAAAATATTGTTGCATATTACTTGAAAGCAATGTGAATTACATATACTTGCCTCCTTACTTGGCTTTATAATTCTTATAGACTTTTTTCCACAAATAAGGAAATAGATATCTCATTTCAAAGTATCTCTCTGTATAAACAAAGAGAACAGCTTGAGAAAATGTTTAAGAAAAGTTGAGGGCAAGGGATGTGGCTTAGTGGTAAAATACTTGCCAAGCATGCATGAGACCCTGGCTTTGATTCCTGTTACCACGTAAGCAATTCACAAAATTACTAAAATAAAAAGAAAATAACCGGGCCGGGAGTTTGGCCTACTGGTAGAGTGCCTGCCTATCATGCACGAAGACCCGGGTTTGCTTCTTCTGTACCACATACATAGAAAAAAGCCAGAAGTGGTGCTGAGGCTCAAGTGGTAGAGCTCTAGCCTAGAAAAAGCCCAAGGACAGTGCTCAGGTCCTGAACTCAAGCCTAGGGCTGGCAAAAAAAGGAAAGAAAATAACGATTAAAATTATTTATAAAGATATGCATCTAAGGCAATCAGGGACTGATCAGTTCATCTGGTGACAAGTCAGAGAAAAGAACATCCAGACATATATATATATATATATATATATATATATATATATATATATATAACCATATAGGGTCTCTTCTCCAGATAATTCTAGAAGTAGTTGAAAGTAGCTTTCAAAAAGCTTATCAGACTAAGGTGATAAAATTCGGAGTTAGGATAGGCAAAGGAAATAAAAGGATAGATTCTAATACAACTCCCAAATTTAGAGTTAGGATTCTAAAATTGGTACACTAGGAACAAAGTAACCTAGAACAGATCCTAACTCAAATCATTCCAGTGTCTTCCTGGATGAAAGAGATTCAGGATTGCTAATCATTTCACAGCTTTGCAAGAAGCAACCATATCACTGGAGAAAGAAAATTCTGCAGCATGTATCTACAAATGCCTAACAATTTTCAAATTGCCAGGCATAAAAGGGCAGGAGGGCCAGGAGTTTGGCCTAGTGGTAGAGTGCATGCCTAACATACATGAAGACCCAGGTTCAATTCTTTGGTACCACATAGAAAAAAGCTGGGGGGCCAGGAGTTTGGTCTAGTGGTAGAGTGCTTGCCTAGCATGCACGAAGACCTGGGTTTGATTCCTCAGTACCACATACATAGAAAAAAAAATACTGTAAGTACTGAGGCTCAAGTGGTAGAGCTCTAGCCTTAAGGAAGTCCAAAGACAGTGGTCAGGCCCTGAGCTCAAGGCCAGGACTGGCAAAAAAAAAAAAAAAGCTGGAAGTCGTGCTGTGGCTTGAGTGGTAGAGTGCTAGCCTTGAGAAAGCCTAAGGACAGTGCTCAGCCCCTGAGTTCAAGCCACAGGACTGGCTAGAAACAAAAATGGACTAGAAAATAGCAAAAGCTTAAATAGAATGTGCTTTATATATTCTGGCATGGCTCAGCAATAGAGTACTTGCCTAGTAACTACCAAGAAGCCAGAAGAAGAGCTAGGGCTCAAGTAGTTGAGTACTAGCTTTGCACCAAGAAAGCTCAGGGACAGTACCCAGGCCCTGAGTTTAAGCCCCAGGACCAGCACAAGAAAGAAAAGGAGGAGAGAAAAGGAAAGAAAGGACAGGAAGGGAAAGGAAAGGAAAGGAAAGGAGAGGAGAAGGGGAAAGGAAAGGAAGAAAGAGGCACACCGAGCGAGAGAATAAAAGCATTATTACCTTCCATAAGAAGAAGTAATTAGATAATGTCCAACTAAAAAAGTGATGTAGCAGCAGGTTACAGAGATAGACCAGCAAGTAACGAAAGAATTTCTCAAAAAACCAACAGTGGTCAGCTGTGTAAAGGGCCCAGAAATGCAGTAAATGACCACTGGCAAGTAAATTCAAAGAACTATGTTTCAGTGTTCCTTTTACAAAGCCACATGACTTCTGAAATTATGTGCATGTATACATTTGATAAACAATTTTAACAAGTTTAAATAATGTCACGGGACAGTCTATCCCATCTATTTATAGAAGGAAACGTTTATATACAAATACGTTTTCTTCTAGCCATAGATTATGTCTGAAAGGATACACAGAAAATGGTTAACAATGGCTTCCTCCAGGGATGGTGACTAGTGACCATTTGTGGATCTGAGAGACATTTTCCCTTTGAATCTGTTTGAATTTTTCATTGTGTGTCTTCATGCTTTCCTTAAAACCTTCTCAAAAAGAAGTTAGGAGTGAGACTGAAGCACAAGAGAGCAGGGTAAAGACCTGTAAAGAAAGAGAGTACCTGGAGAAAAATAGCTAAGTGGCAGAACCTTGATCTTGCATGTATAAAGCTCTGGATTCTATACTCAACAGACAGATAGATAAGATAGATAGATAGATAGATAGATAGCCCATATATAAAGTCAGTCTACCTATATCTCTCTGTGGGATAAAAACTATTTCTATTGCCAGCTGTTTTCACTCAGTATTTATTATCATCATATTTAGTATGAATTATTAAGAACTGTTCTCATACATATCACTTTTACTGGCTGATTTTATTACATCATTTTCCTCCAACACAGTGGATTTGACTAATCCCTACTGGCAGACTGTTCCCAATTTTTCTAATGCTGTAAAACAATGCTTGTGTCTTAATTACAGCTCACATCCTTAAGTGTTTCCTTTGACTAAATTTCTAGAAACACAATTGCTATGTCAAATGGCATGAACATATAAGTGGAAATCTTCATCCATTTCATGAATTATCTCTCCAAAAACTTTTACCAATTTATGTCCTGCTCTCCTCCACAGAATATTAAAGGATTCTTTCTCTCCCCTATCCTAGCCACCCGTTTTTTGTATTGCCAAATCTAGAAAAATTTGTAATGTTTTAAGTTTAAGTGATTCCTTGACTTTATGGTAAGGCTAAACATTATTAATGTATCTGTTGGCTAACAAGTATTGTTTCTGAGGCCTATCCCCATTCCCCATTCTCTGGCCTTATGCTGACTAGGGAAAGAGACAAAGCATAAATAGAATAGTTTCCCTCTTCAGAGCTCACAATCTCATAAAAGAATTGAGACAATGTGACAATACAGCGAGGCAGAAGCAAACTAACTCTATCACTTGTTGCAACATTAGAACAGAGGTTTCAGAGCTGGGCACAGTGGCTCACATCTGTAATCCTTTCTACTCAGAAAGCTGAAATTTGAGGATCATGGTTCAAAGCCAGCCCAGGCACTAAAGACTGGGAGTCTCTTATCTCCAGTTAACCATTAGAAAACTGGATATGGCACTGTGACTCAAGGAGTAGGGTGGTAGCCTTGAGCTGAAGAGCTCAGGGACAACACCCAGGCTTAGGGGTAGGACAGTAGCCTTGAGCTGAAGACCTCGGGGACAACACCCAGGCCTAGGGGTAGGACGGTAGCCTTGAGCTGAAGAGCTCAGGACAGTGCCTAGGCCTAGAGTTCAAGCTCCACAACCACCAAAAAAAGAAACAAAAAAGAATAGAGGTTTCAGGCTAAGGAGGTAGATGGAAAAATGAGAATATGTTTACAGGGTGATGATGCTGGGTACATTTGGGAAGAATGAATGGCCTTCTGTCCTGGGAAGTGGAACTTCTTTTTTGCCTTTTCTTTCTTTCTTTCTTTCTTTCTTTCTTTCTTTCTTTCTTTCTTTCCTTCCTTCCTTCTTTCCTTCCTTCCTTCCTTCCTTCCTTTTTCTCTCTCTTCCTTTCTCTTTCTTTTTCTCTCTTTCTCTTTTTCTTTCTTTCTTCGTTTTTGTCGGTTATAGGGCTTGAACTCAAGCCTGAGTCCTGTCCTTAAGCCTCTTTGTACTCAAGACTAGTGCTCTGCCATTTGGGCTACAGTGCTACTTGGGGATTTTTCTGAGTTTATTGGAGTCTCACTGACTTTTCTACCCAGACTAACTTCAAACCGTGATCCTCAGATCTCAGCCTTCTAACCCTTCACAGGAATGAGCCACTGGCAGTTGGAAACTTCTTGTGAAGAATCGGAACTAGATCCAGATCAGAGGTACACATCTGGTATTCTCATCCAGATTGTGTGACACCATATTAGCAGAGGGCCTGGGTGATGTCTTAAAAAGAAATGAGATACTGTTTCCTACTAAACTCCACATAAAATAATGGATTCCCAAACATAAAACATGATCCTGTATGAACCAAACAGAAAAATAGTGAATTCTATAAATTGAATGTAAAATTTGGGAGTTTCTGTGGTATATGTATGTAAATGTAGATTTTTTTATGGAAGTGATTTCATGACTTTCTCAAAGATGATACAAAGCTCAAAACCACTGAGCCAGACATTGAGAAGCTATCCAGAATCTTCAGCAATTGAAGAAGAGGGTGAGATATCTGAAAAATAACTAACTGTATCAATTATGTAGACCAGAGAGAAAATATAATTGGATTTAACATCTTGGAAACTAACATGATTAATTACTACCATTTATTGAGTATTTATTATGTGTTAGACAAGGTGCTAGATGCTTGCTACTCATTTTATTTCATCTTTAAGTATCATATTTAACAAATAAGGAAATCAAAGTCTAGACATGAGGGTTAGCCCAAAGTTGCCTGGCTACTAATGGTAGAGTCCAGACTTGAGCACTAGGTCACAGTATTCTAAAGCCCACACTTCTACTCATGACCTGAATGGCTGCTCTTACAAAGCTCTAGCGCTGATTCTTTTGCACATTCTCTCCTAATTTTCAGTTAATTGTTTTAAGTAGCAAAGTGATTCATTTTAGGGAAGGGAATGAAGACTACAGATGAATAGGAGATAGGCCTTAGTGACTCTTCATTTTTCTCATTCTACAAAGAAGTGATCGTCTGCTGAGATAATAGTATAAACCCACAGAAATCTCTCACTCTGCAGGTTGCTTCATGTTGTTATTTGCTTTCTCTCTTCCATCAGAGGAAATTCTTGAAGATTACAATTTGCAAATGAGTTGGTTTTTAAAATATACAGAATTATTTTCTTCAAGTTTCATACTTATTACCACTACGAAATAGTAGGTCTGCCTAAGGAAATTCACACTCTCCATTATTATTGATGTGACATCTGCAAACAATAGCTCCCACTTCTGCCTTTTCAATCAAATATTAAATACACAATAAGGAAACTAATAAATGCTCTGACCTTGGAAGGTGAACACTGCCAAAGAACTGTGCTCTTGCCCTACTGTCAAACATAAAGCTAACTTTATGTATGTGAGAGCTTAGCATTAATCACCAATGGGAATGGAACTCTAAATTGCAAATGATCCCAAATTTTCCATCTTTCATACAGCCTTATGCACTGTTGTTCACACTCCTGCCTTCCATGCATGTCGTTTATGGGCTGCTGAAATGACTGGCTCTCACCCCAATTTCAGATAAAGAACAGGCAGCTATTATTAAAGTTTTGATAGAATACTCCTTTTTATCATCTTTGAAACAAATATACAGAACTTTGTATAATTTTTCTCTTGCTTGGTAGCAAATTGACACCAATTTGGGAGCTTAAAACAAAACTCCTAACTGGGTACTGGTGGTTTACGCCTATAATCCTATCTACTCAGGAAACTGAGATCTGAGGCTCCTGGTTCAAAGCCAACCAAGCAGAAAATCTGTGAAACTCTAATTTCCAATTAACAAGCAAAAAGTCAAGTGGAGCTGTGGCTCTAGTTGTTATGGGAAAAGCCACGTGAGCACATGTGTGTGTACTGGCAGACACACACACACACACACACACACACACACACACACACACAATTCCTATGCACATGTGACAATCATAATGAAACCCTCTATTTTGTATAATTAATATACACTGAAAAATGGAACATATGATTAAATGATTTCATTATCTTTTAAATAGAGAAAACAGTGCTAATTTATTATCTGCTTCCATGGGTTGAAAGTCCAGGCATGGCCTGGCTGGGTCTTCTTCTTTGGGTCCCAAAAAAATATGTTAGCTGAGCTATGTATTTTGCAGGAGATTTGATTGGAAATAAATCCACTACCAGGCCCTTTAGATTGCTTGCAGTTGAATGATGGAGATTTCCTTTTTTTTGTTTGGTTATCAGCAGGAGCTGCTCTCCACTGCTACTAGTTCCCTACAGTGTTGTCCGACCTATATCTAATGCTGAACATCTGGAAATTGACAGAAAGGGATCAAACTCACATCCTTTTTCCTCCAGAGTCCTCCTTCCTAACCAGTGTCCATATTCTATTAACTGTTTTGAAAAGGTTACAAAGCATTCTCTGTGGATATGATAATTATTGCTCATCCATGTGTTCTTTAACCTAATTTGCTTTCTGATCACAGAAAAAGGTCATACAGACTAACTCCTCCCTAAAAACAAAGAAAACATCTTAAAAGTCAAATATCAAAGAAATTCAAGGATGTCAGAGTAGTTTATAGCCTCACTTTTAGTAAGGATGTCCCAGAACTGTAGCATCTGGCATTTTAATGTGCCTTGATTTTGGGTTCTATAATGTAGTTTGCTGTCTGTTTCTATGCCAAGCATTGATTAATAAGCTTCATCAAAAAGAAAACGCTCCAATTTTTCAGCCCAGGAAAGCAACTTCATGTCTTGTTTCCAAGCAGCTAACCTGTGTCAGCAAGAATGAAAATAGAAATGGTACACAACCTTTGAAAACTAATGTCCCCTGGCTTGAAATAGCATTTATGCTGGTGACTTCCTCACTTTCTTGAGGATAGAGGACTGACCTGTGCTACTGACTAGTGGAAGAAAACAATGGCTGGAATGATTTAAAAAAAAGACATTGCCAATACCCTCTCTGAAAGGCATCTTGCTTTTTGATAAAAAGAAAGAAAAGAATGACATTGATTTATGTCTTAATTGTAAGGTCTGTTTCAAAATGCACAAAACTATATAGAATGTTCTAAAGCCACAGATTTAGGGAAAAGGCCAACAAAGTGAAGTATTTCTTCCTAGAACAGATAGATATGAACTCTAGGCCCAAAATTGCTAGAGGAATTGATATGCCAAGTTGCTTGCTCACTTAACCTCTTTGCCTTCCAAAATGTGAAATTTGGGAGAGTTGTGATTGGGAGAATGCCTGAGGAAAATGTGGCAGTAGAATGAACCAGTGAGTTGGTTTTGACAGGAATAGGTAGCAGCTCAGCATAGTGGTTATTTTTCACTCTGTACCCATAGATAGAGTATACTTCCCAGATTCCTCGGAAGTTATATATGGTGGCATAACTGAGTTCTAGCCAGTGGAAGTGGACAGAAGTACTATGCTCCACTTTACAGGCTTGCTTCATAAAATGCTACCAAGAGCTATTTAGTTTAGTGACTAACAATGTGTCCATGTCTAATGTCTGTAGAAGTCTCAACTTTGTCTGAAATAATTTTATCTAAAGTTATTAAATTCATTAGGATCTGTTTAGTGGAAGTTGTTCAATGATTGAATAGAATAAAAGCCCATCCTAATTTTTGTCACCATTGGAATTCATGTGATCTAGAAATAAGCTTCTGTTGTATGTTAAGCCATTGAATGTCAGAGGGTCTTTACATTATAGGAGCTACTATTGCCTTATCTTAAATAGCTGCCTAGATTCTGAAGACTACAAACAAGAAAGATGATAGTTGGAAGAAAGGAGAAAGTCCAGTCATTCAAGCATGAAAAATCTATTTCCATGTATTGCTTTGATTATGTAGGTCAACCTGAATATGGTAAATCAAGGACTTCTATCTAATATAATAAGAACTCTAAATGAAATGAAATTACCTTGATCCATTTTAAAATATCTGTCGAAAATTAGATTTGCATTTATAGCACTTTTTGAACTCTATTTTGTATCATCTTCTATGATTAATATGTTATAGAATTTTAGTATTTTCACTTTGGATTTCAAATTGGATGAACTAGAATTTATTTCTTTGACTCTAAATATAAGCACAATATTATAGCATTTGATTTTTATAGTTTCTCTTGCCAATAATAATCTATATTCATGAAGATAAAATTTAAGAGGACTATTATCTTTTACTAATATACTAATACAAAATTATGAACAAATGTACATTAATGTTCTAAAAAGACAGAGACTTTGCTTACTGTTTTCTCAATAATCTAATCCTCTGCCAGGACTAAGTAACAATGAGTAGAGAAGTCTTAGAGAAATTTTGGGGAAACAGATTGAGTCATACAAGATTTAATATGTTTTCTACATGTGTCCTTCAAATACAATTATCATAAAAATATTTCTATCCAGGTCCTCGTTTATCTAGAATACTATTTAATGCTTAATTGTTTTTCTCTATTTCTGTGTCTCTAGGGATGCTACACATTCAAAGAGCATGCACAATAATAAGACTTTTGACTTAAAGTTTAACCTACAATTTCCATTAATACCAAAATTAAAATAAAATTTCCTCCTATCATTATCTACATCCTCATTGTATGCAACAAATTGTTCTCCTGTGCTTTATTTAATTCCTTTAAATTTTGAAATACAATTTACTTATTTCCCATGTATACTTTTAGACTAGGAGGAAATATAGCTAGCTCTCTGGTCTGTCTAACAGGATTTGTTTTCAGTTGCAAATTGGAAAATTGGCATTTTGGTTTAAATATTAGATTTTCCTTATGTAAGAGCCAGTTCCTAAAAGGGTGACTATTGGGCCCTAGTGACAAAATCTAGTTTCTGAATCTGTACTAGAGCCAGCTCTGGGTTTGAGTGATGTTCCAAGACACTGGAATGTCCCTGTGAGATTCTGCCAGGCCTCAGTTTCCAACTCTTGCCTGTGGTATGCAATGGACATTCTTCCCATTTACAAAGTTTTTCAGCACAACTCATGGCCTCCATTAAACCTGAGTTGTTACAATGCTACATTTTATGTTTCTCCCTTTCTTCTTTTTTCTAGAAGCTAAATGATAGAAGGATAATTTTAGACTGGAACGCCTTCTGAAATTGAGCTCAGGTAGTGAATTTTACATTCGTTTTTTGTTTTGTTGTGGATCATGGGGCTTGAAGTTGGTCTGGGGTGCTGTCCCAGAGCTCTGCAGCTCAAGGCTACAGTCCTACTCCACTTCCCATTTTCTAGAGGTTCATTGCAGATAAAGAGTCTCAGGTCCTTTTGTGCCCAGGCTGGCTTTGAACCTTGATCCTCAGATCTCAGCCTGTAGTTAGGATTACAGGCGTGAGCCACCGCACCCCAGCAAGTCTTTTTTTTTTCTTTTTGCCAGTCCTAGGGCTTGAACTCAGGGCCTGAGCACTGTCCTTGGGCTTTCTCAAGGCTAGTGGTCTGCCACGTGAGCCACAACACCACTTCTGGCTTTTTCTGTGTATGTGGTACTGAGGAATCAAACCTGGGTCTTCATGCATGCTAGGCAAGGACTCTACCACTAGGCCAAACTCCCGGCCCTACATTAGTTTTAAAATAAATTGTTTTCTTCCTCAGATGACTTGAATCCTTGTACTCTGAGTTGTACCAGGGAAGATATGTCAGGAAAAAATCAAGTTCTTCTCCAGTGGATTGGGGAGTTTGACTTCTTTTCCTGTCATTATTCTGAAAGTTTCTATTAATCTCCATCTTTTATTAGCCTTTGCTCAGTGCATTATAGAGCATTAAAATGGAATAAAATAGAGGTTTTCATCAACAATATAATATACTTGGGAACATGCACTGTTGTCTAATTTCACATTTAGAGTGAAAAGGAGAATCTCTGTGTTACACTTATCACAAAGAATAGCATCTTGTTCTTTAGATTTCCATGAAGCACTTATACCCCAGCCTTCTTGCATTCTTGTTATTTACCTATTGCTCTTCCTTTATGTATTCATGGCCAAATTCTTTGGGGAAGCAGATATATTTAGGGTATTTCTCATTTTCCAGAACACTTGGACCTCAAGGAAGTTGAATGTGTATTTTCTATATTACTTGAACGTCCTACTGAACAGTTTTCTCATCAAATTTTCAGAGACTAGAGAAACCACTAATAAGTTAAAATAATCCAAATTTTAAATGCTGAAAACCTTATAAAAATAAAAACAAAATAATAAGACCTAAAATTTCAAAATCCCAAATTAAGAATGTAATAAATGTGTTTTAACTTCAATGAAGAGAGAATTCATAAACTTGAAGAAAACTCAGAAGAAAATGAAGCATAGAGAATAAAAGAAAAGAAATGTAGATTAGGAGACAGGGTGTACAGTGTTATCTTTGTATCATTGTGACAAAATAGCGTAGATAAACAAAAGATGGAAATCTTATACCCAAATTGGTATCTCATCCCTTTAATACAAATAAACATGATATAAGTGATTAAACACGATTTTGGAAGATTGTAAGTATAAGAAGGAGGGGAAAAGACAGAGAATTAAGATGACAAAAAGTGCTGGAGATAGGTTTGCAATTTAAAATGTGATGATGAAAGAAAGTGTTAGACATAGGCATTGTTTTGCCAATGACCTTAAGGAAGGTGAGGAGGGAGCACCATGCAGATCTAAGCAGCTCACAGGAATAGATTGGCGGGAGTCCCTTGCAACTCTATGATTCAGTCTTATGTACTTCAAATGGGTTTGGAACTTGAGCTAATTTCATATTGGTTTTTTTATTGTGATTAATAGAAGGGTTACATTATATTCACCAGGTAAAAGGTGCGTAACTTCACAAACATTGATACCCTTTCTCATGACATGGTCCCCATTTCCCTCCCACCATCTCCCCACTTATCTTGATTTCCCCCCTTCCCTGTCCAATTTCAAATATCCAATTAAGCACATATAAAATATATCAGATAACAAGGTGAAATACTGTAACAATATGAGATAACCAAGGGATGGCAAAAGAGATGATCGATACATTAAGGACAACAGTCACTCTTTATATGGCTTTTGTTTCCTTATCCTGGAGGTCCTTACATTTAGTGTCACTCTATTTGGCCTTACGTCTCTAGATTTTGTTCTATTGTAAATCTCTGCTAGTAGAGCCCAAGATTTCTACTGATTATGACAAATGAGGGAGACTATTGGGCCTATGTTCCTTTGAGTCTGGCTTACTTCACTTAATATGATTTTTCTAAGTCTTTCCATTTCCTTACAAATGGGGCGATGTCATTCTTTCTGACAGGAGCATAGAATTCCATTATGTATAAATACCACATCTTGTTGATCCACTCATCAACTGAGGGACATGTGGGTTGGTTCCATATCTTTGCTATGGTAAATAGTGCTGCAATGAACATTGTTGTGCTGGTGGATTTAGTATGCCCTTGTTTCTAGATGATTGGGTAAATGCCAAGTAGTGGAATTGCTGGGTCATAGGGGAGCTCTATGTTTAGTCTTTTGAGGAACTGCCATACTGCTTTCCATAGTGGTTGAACGAGTTTGCACTCCCACCAACAGTGTAGTAGTGATCCCTCCTGGCCACATCCCCTCCAGCATCTGTTGTTATTAGTTTTCTTGATCCTGGCCATTGTAATCGGAGTGAGGTAGAATCTTAGAGTTGTTTTGATTTGCATTTCTTTTTTTCATATTGGTTTTGTTTTTATTAGAAATCAGTACGATTTCCTACATTGTACTCATTAATAAAAGTTGCTCATCTTCACTTTCACCAGAAACTTCACATTTGAAAAAAATGTTTCTTTTAAAATCCCAAATTTCATAAAGAATGTTATCCCTTCTGTTGGCATCTCAGAATTTAGAGGTTAAAACAGATAATTAATATAAGCTTGTTGGAGAACAGGGCTGTTACCAAGGGAAAGAGATGTTAAGAATCTTCACAGAGCATTCAAAAGTAGAATTATAGGTTTGCCCTTCAGGAGCAGATTGCTTTTTCTTAGGAAAAAGAAAAAGGAAAGCCAACAAATACTCAGCTACTTTGATTCTAAAACATAATGTTTGTCTCTGATGTTGAATTCTGTGGTGTCAGCCATATGAAACAGAGAGGGCTTTGACATGCAGAATAAAATGCCTGTTAACTTGTACTCTTGTTAATTTGTAGTCTTGTTTTGCAGGCAAACAAAAAATCTCTGTGGACAGTTGGCCCCCATGAAGGCATGGTTCCCCCAGAAGCTGATACTCCCCTGGAACTGACTGCCAACCTGAATGATATAATAACATTTAAAGACACAGTTGTTGTGGAGATTAAAAATAGCAATACCTACCGGATCCCTGTCCAGGCTTCAGGAATTGGTTCTACCATTGTTTCAGATAAGCCTTTTGCTCCAGAACTTGATTTGGGAGCACATTTTAGGTAAGGGAATATAATGGACCAGTTTTTATAGATTGATGGCATACGTGTTATTTCAGTACAACATCTCTACTTCATAAAAATATTTCCTGTCAAATAGAACTAGCATATTCAGTGCCTCTTCTGTCCTCTCCTCACTTTTTCTTGGTTTCCAGTAGGTCCATCAGCTCAAAAGAAGACATTTCCTAATCATAGATTAGTCACATTCTACAAGCTACATCACCAAACCTGAGAAAAGGGGGTGGACGTGTGCTCTTCTCTCAGGCTTACAATAACTTCTCCATGATGAATTTATCAGCTCAATCATCATTCAATACATTGCTAATATTTCCCCATTAATGTAGAAATGCCAGCCTAAATAGAGTATATCAAGGAATGGAAAAATCCATTGTAAATATATCACATTAAGTACTGAAAAGCCAGTAACTTGTTTTTGCTTCTTACCATAGCATTGAGATGCCTATAATTTGGATTTACCTGATCACTCAGGAAAAGCTACCAAGTATAAATATTTAAATAAGCGATGTTATAGTATAGTTTTGAGCAGAACAATCTAGTGTCGATTTAAATGTCTGAGGTTTGAATGCTGATTGCAGAGAATTTGTCTGGAAATTTATTCCTGGTTCTCTAAGAGATTCATGCAGTTATCAGTTAAATGGTCCTTGTACCTGTGTGCTTTACTATGACTAGACCTCCTGGGGTATTCCTCCTGCCTTCTAAATCAGCTGTCCCTGATTTAGGGCTCATAGATATGACTGATAAGCATCAGTTAAGGTCTGCTATGCTTCCTTCCTCCTGCTCCATCTACAAAACAGAGCTTGTTCACTAAAAATGCCACAAACCAATAGCAAATTAAGAAACAGGATAGATCTGTGTTATTTTAGATAAGAATCAAGTCATATGTTTTAAGCCACATAAATATAAAAATCCTCAGCCAGGCACCAGTGGCTCACATTTGTAATCCCAGGTACTTTGGAGGCTATAATATGAGGATCCCGGTTCAAAGCCAGCTCAGGCAAAAAAGTCCCAGTGTGACTCATCTCCAATTAATCACTCAAAAACCAGAAGTGGTGCTGTGGCTCAAAGTGGAAGAGCATTTAGCCTTGAGCAAAAGAGCTCAGAGATAGTGCCCAGACCCTGAGTGCAAGCCCCACAACTGACAAAAAATAAATAAAAATCCTCCTACAGTATCCATAGGCTCAGACATTTTGTCCTTGCATACCAATGCTTCCTGATGTAATTGTAATCCTTCCTAATTTACAAATAGTACCAAAGGGCCTCCCTGAAAAGCATTTGCCTGGAAGTAGAAGATTAACCGTTTTCTATGAATATATAAACAAAATGTATTTGTTAGGTGCTAGTTTTCCCCTTTGCCTAAATCTTATTGTTTATTTTTATGTTTTTATTGTCAGGGTAATGTATAGAGGGGTTACCATTACTTTATTCAGGTAGTGGGTGCATTACTTCTCGCACATTGTATTCTTTTTTATTTTGACACAAAATCATGATGCTAGCAACAGTCAGAAGAATCGTCACAATCAGGGGTAGGTAAGTGACAGTCCTACTGCCTGTTTCTATGAAGTTTTATTAGTACATGATATGTTTCTGGGTTCTTTTACACAAAGAACTGACTAATTGGGTCTATGGGTATAACTCAAGTGGTAGAGCCCTAGTTTTGCAATCAAAATACCCTAAGTTCAATCACCAATAAGCTCACACCTCAAAAAAAATTGTGACGGGAGCCATATAGCCCTCAAAGACTAAATATTATTATTAATTGCTATTATTATCTTACAGAAGATGCTAAGTAACCTCAAGTCTATATAAATACCCATATACTACCCTTTCTAAATAGAGATTTGCTCGTCTGCTCTCTTAGCTTTCCAGTGCTTCTATATCTTTATAAAATTGAATTCAAAACACTTTCAATCACTATGTTTATAAGATTGTTGAAAGAGTAACTTGAATAAGTAACAGAGGTCCTACCTACTCTATAATAATATGTAGTCATTATTTATCCTAAAAGTTTACCATTAATCATAAAGTTAAACTGCCAGATAAAGATACCCATTGAGCATGTTCTGTAGATACATATTTAGAGAAAAATGGTTTGTCTTACAAGTGGTAAATATTTCTTCTGATTATTTATTTGGTGCTTCAAGGTACTCAGTAAGATGTCATTTTCTAAGCAGCTGCTATAAAATTTCAAAGCATGACATTCAAAATTTAAAATATAGTTCCAAGATTATATGTTTTTCCCTGAAAAAAAAGGTAATCAAATATATATACTGTCTATAAATCTTTTTTTGTCAGTTGTGGGGCTCGAACTTTGGGCCTGTATCACTGAGCTCTTCAGCTCAAGGCTGGAGCCACAGTGCTACTTCTGGTTTTCTAGTGGTAAGTTGGAAATAGGAGTCTCACAGACTTAAGTGCCTGGGCTGGCTTTGAACCTCAGTCCTCGGATCTCAACCTCCTGAGTAGCTAGGATTACAGGCATGAGCCACCACACCCAGCACTTCCAATATCTTATAAATCTCAATTATTTCACAGAGCCAATTAGGAGATTCTGAAGACATATTGATATGATAGAAAATGATAGGAAAGAAGGAAGGAAGGAGGGAAAGAAGGAAGGAAAAGGGGAAGGGAGGGAGGGAGAGAGATGGGGCAGGCTGAATGAAATAGCAATATCTCCAAAACACATCAATCTGAAAGGAATGTCCAGTTTAGATGACATCCTGGCCTGCTTCAGTTCAGTCCTCCTGACTTCTGTTTAGGTTTATTGTGTTATTCTACTTAGCCTGCCATCACAAGATATTTAATTCATGTACAAGAATTTTAGTCAACACAATGTGAACTGTCCTTAGCATTCTCCTTTCTTTTCTCACCTCAAAGATATTTCTCATGACTTAGAGGGCTTCCCACATGAGCTATGCTCATTTGTCTGGTGGTATGCTTTACAGTAGACTAAGAGCAATGGAGTCCACAGCCGCTCAGAGTGGTAGCAAACCTGGATTCATGACTACAAGTCTAGGACACCTAAAGTCAAGCTCACTCCATCACTATAATGGGTCCTAATAGAGTTATAACTTGGTGATCCTTTGGTTTTGATTTTTTTTCTCAAAAAGGTATGTCTTGTTTTGTTGCTTGCTCTTTAAGTACTTTTACAAGAGTAAATAATTCCCAGGGGTAAGGAATAGAATGGAACATCCCTATGTTGGCTCTTCCCAATGTCTTTCTCTTTTTTCCCAGCCTTGATGTCTACTATTATAACTTCAAGTTGACCAACAAAGGACGCCGAGTCCAACAGTTGTTCTGGATGAATGATGATTTCTACCCCCCGGAAAAGCTGAGAAAAAAAGGACAGATGACAAAGGGAAAATCCAAGGGCTTCCAGCAGCCCATGGATCCAGAGACCCCTGTGTTTCAGCTGCATCCTGTTAGGATGGAGCTGTACCCAGGCCAGACAATAAATGTGACAATAGAGGGCTATTCTGCAACTCCCAGGGTAAGAGGACAGCACATCGAGAAGCTATTTCTCTCCCAAGTAAATCCTCTCTGTACTTTATCTATTTTGTAGGAGAGTCCCTTGATATTTATTTGAGAAAAATGTGGTTTCTCAAAGATTACCTACAGCAGGGAGTTACCATGGCAGCATCCATTGCTTTCAAGGTTCAGCTCTGCTCAGTTTTTTTATTTGTATCTGTAGTTTCCATGACCTTAACCTTAAAGGACCATTTAAAGCAGATTCTCATCTCCACAGTCAACAATGACCAGCCAGTCACTGTTTGTTTGGTGAAAATACAGTTTTCAGTCAAAGAAATCTTTCCTTTCAGCAGTTAACAGTATTAATTTAATATTTATTCATAAAAGGGCATTAATTCGATATGTGGGACTGCCTCTTCTGTTTAGATAGATACTTTAACGTCCTGTAATCTTTCCCTTCCCTCCATGACCACAGCAGCATCATACTTAAAAACATCATTGTGTATGCATTAGCGACACAGCGATGTTTATCTTCAGAAGCTCTAAATTTCTGCTCTTGTTTACATTATCACCACACATTCTTCTTAAAACATTTAAGCAAACCATGCCATGTGTTTGTTTATTACCTTCCCTCATAGAGTTTGGAAACTTCCAAAAACCTAAAAGAAAGATTTTTGAAGTCAGTTCAGAGATGCTTCTCTTCTAGAAATCCAGACTTTGTGGTTGAGAAATGGCATTTTATTAGGCTCTTGCTTGAGTTACCAAATTAGGAGATGATACTGAATTTTCTCTTCTTGAAATAGGAAGCAATAGGAAATTTGTCTCCTGGAAGATGAGAAAATTTGTCTATTGCTTAGCATTACTAAGGGCCATGGGTTCCACTTCAGTGCTTTTGTACTATTTTTTCACAGAGCATTTTCAGGTAAAATTCATCTTTGCATCCTCAATGCACACAAAAAGTTCTCTCTCATTATAGAGTTTATAATGAGACAACACTATGCTAGGCACTGTGAATAAAATGATGAAGAGAACATAGTCTCTGATCTGAGGACACTCTGAGCCTGTGAGAAGAGAACATACACAATACACTTATCAAAAGTTGAGCATGTTTTCAAAAGACATTAAATCTGAACTACTGGAAAACTAACCTCAGTTTAAGCTTTATTAAGAACTTCCCCAAATGTACTTCCAAATCATACTATATAGTTGACTTCATTAACATCCCAAACCTGAGCACTCTTTAGTCTCAGCTATTCTTGATATAAATTCTCTTTTTATACTTCCTACTTTTTAAAGCCTTAGCTTTCTTGAATCTAAAGAAATATTCGTTTCTAATGCATGATTTTAACTATGTAATGATGAAGGAAAAAATTGATCCACCCACAATTCCCAACTAATAGGATAAAAGGTTATATAGCCACCATTAAACTGTGAGCCTCATGAAGAATTTTATCTGCCTTGTTCATAATGGTTTTATGTACCCAAACCCTAATACATTCCCTGCTGTATAATAAATTGCATATAGATGAATGTATGGTTGAATGCAAGTTGATTTTATCCTCTGGGATAGTCAGAAATAAGCTGAATTCATCTAAACTGTATTTAACCAACCAGAACAAAACTGTGTAAACAATCCCTGAAGTATACCATTCAGGGTAATGTATTTGTTCCTCATGTCCTCAGGCAGATATTTTGGAATCAGTTTGCCTTTGGTGGGTCATTAAGTTTTCTGATATATGGTGGTTCTAAAGATTGGTTCTGATGTGTGTTGTATGCAGAAAGTTAAAGAAAAGTTGGTGTGCCATGCCATCATCGGAGCCCAGAAGGGAAAGAGCTTGGTGATGTCAGTGAATATCATATGTGAGTTTATAGCACCTTTAATCCAGCTCTCCAGCAAGCAGCTCATATATCGACTAGAGAAGGTCAGTAGGACTGTGTTCTGGCAAGTGGGATGCTCTTATCAGAGATGACCATATTCACACTTTCATTTGGGAAGTTAAATTAGTTGATATCCCATTACACCCACTACCTATCCTATTTTTTCTACATTTCAGAGGCTAATGTAAATTAATCTAAGGATTCTGAATGTAAACACAGAATCATTTGAAGTGGAAGTTCTTATTCTATTGCCCCTTGATGTATAAGGCCACAGGGAAGGAACATTCCAGCAAAGAAATTATGTGTTAGTCATAACACATCTTCTAGAAGCATCAACAGTAGATAAAGAATTAGAATAAAATTATAAATAGTTATAATAATAAGTAAGAATGGCTTCCTCTTGGTGGTTAGAATTACTAGTTATTGAGTCATGTTCATGACATGTATTTCCCCAGCTACCCTTCACAAAACTTCTACAATGTTAGATTTTGTTATTCATGTGATACATTGATGTAGGAGTTAAGCTAGGTAGATCACCTAACACTGCTAGAGAATAATTTGCTAAACCTGTTTTATTTGTACTTTATAAGCTAGGACAGCTTATGTCCATAGTTTGCATGGCCATTAAGGCCAAGCTCTAAATAGAAAAGTAGGATTTAAGGGAGAGGGTACCCATTTCCTTGGCTAAGTAAGATAAAGATGGTGAAGAAAGGAAACATTACAGTAGAAGTTGATTCTGTACCTAGAATCATTGTGTGCCAATCAAAACAGGCATGAGCTTGGTACTGGCACAAGAACAGACCTGAGGACCAATGGAATAGAACTGAAGACCCAGAAATCAATCACAGACCTATGGCCACCTAATCTTCAATAAGGGATCCAAAAAAAATAAGATGGAAGGAAGACAGCCTCTTCAACAAATGGTGCTGGCAGAATTGGTTAAGCACCTGTAGAAAACTAATGTTATATGTCACCCTGCGCCAGAATTAATTCCAAATGGATCAAAGACCTTGAGATAAAAGCAGATACCCTGAAAACTTCATAGGAAAGGATAGGAGATAAACTAGGATTCATTGGCACAGGTCAAAGCTTTCTTAATAAAGATCCAGAAACATAACAAATTAAAGTTTGGACAAATAGGACTACATTAAACTGTAGAGCTAATGTATGGCAAAGGACATAGCCAGCAAATTAAGTAGAAAGCCCACCGAGTTGGGTAGGGAAGGGGGGAAAACAAGATGAGGGGTGGAGGTGGGGGGGAGGGAAATAGGGACCAAGACATGTGAAAGGGTATCAATGTATGGGAATTAATGCACCATCTATCAGGGAAATATCATGTAACCCTTCTATTAATTACAATAAAAAATATATGGAAAAAAAGAAAGCCCACAGAGTGGGAGAAGATTTTGTCTAGCCATATAACTGATATGGTATCATATTCTTTTGGAATACAGCTATTTAATGAATATTTCTTGAATAGCTATCCTGTATAAGACATGGTAATGTACATTGAATATACAGCTTATTTTCTTATTACTTTCTATACCCATAGACACACATAAATATATGTGGGTTTTGTTACTGTTTAATTACTGGTGCCTTTTGGCATAGGGAAGGTAGCATGTTTTTGCTTAAATGTCTGCTGTTGAAGTTAATTATTAGATTAAAATCTGCAAGTATTCTGAATATGGCAACAACTTCACACTGTATCACAAAATGAATTGAGTCACAAGTACCTGCTATTAGTATTTACCCTCCTTCTCCAAAAATACCCAAAATTTGAAGTCTATCCTATTGCTATATTTTTTTTCAGTGTTCATTTTCTTTATTTTCCAGTCGTGGGCCTTGAACTCAGGGCCTAGGCACTATCCTTGGGCTTTCTCAAGGCTAGAGCTCTACCACTTGAGCCACAGAACCATTTCTGGCTTTTTTTTCTATGTATGTGGTACCTAGGAATCGAACCAAGGTCCTTGTGCATGCTAGACAAGCACTCTACCACTAGGCTAAACTCCCAGCCCAGTGTTCATTTTCTACTCACATTTAATTCATATCAGGGATGATGAAGAAAATCAAGTTCATTATCAGGCAAGTGTGAGAGACTGTTAGGTCTCAGTGCTCAGATTTATTAATTGCCTAATATCAGTTATCCATTCTCCTGCCTTGTGATCAGCTCAAGTCTATGTTTCTGAGTTGATACATTAGATTAGAATGTAATGATAAGAATCCTGCCTATAGAACATATTTTTCTATAACTCTTCCCTCAGATTTGATCTACTTTATTATGATTATAATGTGCATAAGCCACAGAGATGAAATTGCATCTCTGTGGGATTGAAAAGATCAACTGAAACTTTCAGCCTGCTTACTTCATGAAGTCCCAGGAGCAGTATCTGTCTGCTAATATTTGGGGAGACAAACAGCCTAGAAAGAAGGGGTCATTTTAAAATAGATCAGCTTCTCTGGCCTTCAGCTCCTTCTCATCACTAACCTTTGAACGGCCCCTTGCCAAAACCAACCAAGTGTGGCTTCTACACTTCAAAGCCATCTGCAGTGACACAGCAGCCTTCAGGGAAGGTCACTGGGTGTACCATTCTCCATGCAGCCTTTTACTTAGTAGGCTCAAATGTACTGTTCCATCACTCCCTAGACTAGGGACTGCAACCTGCAAATGATAAGGCAGTTAGTATCTGTGTTGCTACACTAGAGAGAGGGCAATAAAAGCTGGCATCGTGTAGCAAATGACAGACCAAATCCCTGAAATAGCCACTGGTTCCACAACTGAGTCAGAAAGTTTAAGCCAACAGATGCTGGTCATTTGGGTTCACCCAGGATTAAGGATCTAGCAATCAGAATGGATGGAAAACTATGCCAGACGTACCAGCTGAAAAATGAAGATCAACAACAGGAAGCTCTTGCTTCCTGAGGAAAAGCAAACAAAGACGATGGTTAGCCTAGCACAAGCAGGCTACAATACGTTAGGAAAGCCCAAGACGGATGGGAGGGATTGGTTTTCCCTTAAAGGCTAACTACTGAACCTTCTAATAACCTCCAGCTGATACTAAAACTTCCCCTTTGCAGAGCATACAAGAAATAATGTGAGCCCTGAGATGAGAATGAGAAAAAATCCAGATTTACCAGATGCTTCTGGCTCAAGATCTATTTCAGTTGTCTCCTCCAGTTGAAAAATAAAATCTGATATGTCTACCAGAATGTCTATATCC